>NC_052056.1:92215225-92538725 GCF_903992535.2 Arvicola amphibius
TATCTGGGGCCACTTTCAGTTCTGGAATGCAGGAGGACCTAGAATCCCATCCAATACAACAGACAGTGCTCAGTTGCAGGGTGTCAGGCACGACACTGTGGTAGGTGGCTCAGACCTCACTATGTAGTCCAATCCTCAAACTCTCCGTGTAGCCTGAGCTAGTCTCACACTTGCTATGTGGTCCAAGCTAGCCTTGAAGCCATGATCCTCTTTCCACGGCCCTTCAGGTGCTGGATTTACAGGCCTGTCCACTTTACCCAGTACCACCTGGGCTGTCTTCAATTCCAATTTTTTAAATTATTTTACTGAAAAAAATATAATATAGTTTGATTCTGTTATATCCTTTCCCCACCTAACCAATGCTTTCTGAATGGATAAGGCCCACTCCTTGAGATAGAACCCATACCTGACACAGCTAAAGTGGCCAAGAATCTGAGACTAGCCACATTATGGGTCTAGGGATAAGCCTAATACTGTAATTCTGCTAAAAGAATATAGCAATAAGGGCTGGAGAGATAGCTCAGAGCTTAAGAGCATTGCCTGCTCTTCCAAAGGTCCTGAGTTCAATTCCCAGCAACTACATGGTGGCTCACAACCATCTGTAATGGGGTCTGGTGCCCTCTTCTGGCCTGCAGGCATACATGTAGACAGAATATTGTATACGTAATAAATAAATATTTTAAAAAAGAATATAGCAATAACAGCCTTGATACAGGGAGGAGGAATTTGGTCCTGCCTCAACTCAGTATACCAGACTTTGTTGACTCCCAAAGGGAGGCCTTACCCCATCTGAGGAGTGCATAGGGGGCAGGATGATGGGAGTTTGTGGTGGAAGAAATGGAGGGAAGGGGAACTGGGGCTAGTATGTAATATTAAAAATGAATAAAACAGAATATAGCAATAAAATGACTCCTAACGATATACTACTATACCCATAGATCAATGCCTTGCTCAACCCACATCAGAGAAGCTGCTTCTTGTAGTAGATGGGAATTAACCCAGAGACCCCCAACTATATAATGTGCGGAGAGTGTGGGACTTTGAAGCACTCAGTCCTAAACAGTATGTCTTTATCAAACCCTCTTCCTCAAGGCTCAGGGGTCTATGTGGAAGAGGAAGCAGAAAGATTGTAAGGTGATAGATGACTCCAAGACAGGATGGAGGCATAGGTGAACGCGGGGACAGGTTTAGCACACAGAGACCTGCACAGGTTCAAACCAGATGGGGTCCCAGCACCGAGAGAGAGAGAGAAGTAGACACAGGGTCCCACCCCATACCAAGAAGTTCTCTGCAACTGATACCCACTGACAAAGGAAAAAAAAATCAGTTCTCTCTCATCTTAATTGTTGCCTGAATCCTCACAGCCTCTGAGTCCTCCCTCGCATCAGCAATAAGAAACCAATGCAGTTACTAAACTAGCCAGCAAGCTCCCCTGCCCAGGACAGAGTCCAAGAGGTGACCGTGGAGCTGGAGTCCGTGCAGCCCTGATGGTTCAGTGCTGCCCGAGCCAGCTCAAGCTTAGAGAGGACGCTATTCCAGCTGGCCGGCTCCCAGCTCTTACCAGGAAGCCTGCATCTGAGACCAAAGGAAACAAGAAAACGAGAAAAGGCCTTATCCAGTTGGCAGGAGACGGTGGCACACTACAACCTGCTGATGTCCTTTGCACCTCTGGCGTCCCTGCCTGCCCTCCCTTCCTATCCAGGGAGCTAGCTTCTTAGATGCCTATTCCCCTCTCCTCTTTCTTCCCTTCCCTTCTCTTCCTTCCCTTTTCTCCTCCCCCCCCACCTTTTCCTCTTCTCTCCTCTTCTCCCTCCCCTCTATCTTCCACGGGGCTAGTTTCCTGAAGGCCCCATGAACTCCCCCATCCCCACGGCCCCTCTGCTCTGTAGTCAGAGTGGCAAATGTGCCCTCTGTCAAGGTACAGTCATTGGATCTAACCTGTCCTCCTTCCAATTAGGCTGCCAGCACCTGCCGTTGACCTGGCCCCTTTCCCAGCTGAAGGCTCAAATTAGCCACACAGGGGTCAAAGACCTCAACCCTGCCAGGGCTCTCTCCAAAGACGATGGAGCAATACAGTTCATAGGTGTGAACTCTATGGTTTGCATACCTGTACATCATGACCTATATGTTGACATTTAGTCACTGGTGCGATATATTCAGAGATAGGGTTTTGGGGTAATAATGAAGTGTCCTCACGAGTGGAATTAGTGCTCTTATAAAAAAGACCGGACCATGGAAGTTGGAGAAGTAGAGCCTGCTCAACCTCCACACATGCATCATGGCAAGAATGTGGCCACACATTAGATAGATAGATAGATAGATAGATAGATAGATAGATAGATAGATAGATAGATGGATGGATAGATAGACAGAAAGATGAATAGATAGATGATTAAAAAGAAGATAGAACAATGATAGAAGATAAATAGATAATAGACAGACAGATAGATAGATAATATAGAGATAGATAATAGACAGTCAGATTGACAATAGATAGATAGATAGATAGATAGATAGATAGATAGATAGATAGATCGATAGATAGATAGATAAAAGATAGATATATAGATAGATAAAAGATTGATGGATGGATGGACAGGCAGACAGACAGACAAATATTGAAATTAAATAAAGAAGAGAAGGTGTGGTCAACATGACATACACCCTGTCCTGCTCCTGTGAGATCATAGAACTACACCTACCAAGGACATCTGACTCCAGGGGGCAACCATCCAGAAGGACAACACCTCTGCAACCATCTGCTGCACCCCTTATTCTCTGCCCAGGTGGCTGTACCCCTCTACCAAAACAACACCTTCAAGCCAGCTACTCAGACGCTAGGCACAGGCCAGACCACTAGGGAACTCCCAAGGTTCAGGAACCCCAATATGCCTTCTAGATGAGAATTCCGTCCCATCTGCCTGGAAAGAAACCACTGTCTCTACTTCCCGGCGCCAGCTGGGAACAGACTGGAGTGACAGCTGACGGGATCTGAGCACGAGGACATTAAGACAAATCAGCAAACATCACTTCACCCGGGCTTCGTGGTATTTTACTCCTAAAAAGTCAATACTTGAGCTGACAAGATGGCTCAGTGGGTAAAGACTCTTGAGGAATCCTTATTTCTCCAGCTTTCGTGTGCCCACCTCTGCAATGGGAACAAAAAGCCAGACATGGTGGCAAAACCTGCAACCCCAGAACACAAGTTAGCCGAGGCGAGAGAATCATGAGTTCCAGAACAGGCTAGAGTGAGATTCTGTGTCAGAGTAAATAAAAGAAAATAAAGCCACAAGGTGCCTCAGGGTGTGAAGATGGCCTGAGTTCAGTCCCTGGGACTGGGACCCACACAGCGGAGAGATTCTATTCACGAAAGTTGTCCTCTGGCTTACACACACACACACACACACACACGCACACACACACACGCGCGCACACGCACACGCACACACACACACACACAAAGTAATAGAAAATAATAGAGTAAAATAAATAATTTTTAAAATAAAATCGATGGGAGCCGGGCGGTGGTGGCGCACGCCTTTAATCCCAGCACTCGGGAGGCAGAGGCAGGCGGATCTCTGTGAGTTCGAGGCCAGCCTGGTCTACAAGAGCTAGTTCCAGGACAGGCTCCAAAGCTGCAGAGAAACCCTGTCTCAAAAAAAAAAAAAATAAAATAAAATAAAATAAAATCGATGGGAAGAAAAGGGGCATACTGATTTGCAAAGTATGTGATGTGGTAGTCGGGATGAGAAACGTCCCATAGGTTCAGGTGTCGGAACACTTGGTCCCCAGATGGTGGCGCTGTTTGATGAGGTACCCTAATCCCTCGATTGAGAATGTAGTTCACTGGGGGTGAGTTTGAGGATTTATAGCTTCACCCCACTTCCAGTTTGCTCTCTCTGCTTCCCGTTTGCAGTTGAATAGGTGATCTCTCAGCTCCTGCATCCACGCCTACCTCTGACTGCCATGCCTGCCCACTTTGATAGGCTTTGGTCCCTCTGGAACTGTAGACCAAAAATAAATCTCGTCCTTAGATTGCCTTTGGTCATGATGCTTTATCACAGCAACAGAAAAATAGCTAACAGATACGACAAACGGGGACTTATTAGATTGGCCTACAAGACAAGAGCTGAGCAGTCCAACGATGGCCATCTGCATGATGGGGAGACTGAGGACCCCGTAGCTACCTGATCTCCAAGTAATGGCGCATGACCGCGGAGCATCAAACTACATAGGCAGAAGCTGGTGAAGTCCACGGAGAAAAAGCTTAAGTCACATGACCGTTAAATTCCTCAGCATATCTCTGTCGGTAACTGGCAGATAAGGCGAGTAGAAATCAGGTAAGTTATAGTTAGCGGTTTATTGTTTTTATTTTTAACTGTGATAATACGCTTGGGTCTGGGTGAGAGTAGGAACCTGTTAGGTGAGATGCTTGCAGTGTCCAGAAGAGGGCGCCAGACCCCCTGCAGCTGGAGTTACAGGTGGTTGTGAGCCACCCGATGAGGGTGATAGAACTGAATTCAGTACACGCAAACTCTTAACTCCTGAGCCAACTCTCCACCCCCGGGTACAACATAGTTTAATTGAGCCAGTGTAGTGTCTTTGGCCTGTAATCCCGACACTCAGGAGGCTGATAGAGGCTTGAGGACAGTCTGAGTTCAAAGCCAGCCTGGACTATATATAGCTTGGGAACTTGTCTTTTGTTAAAGGCTGGATATGTAGTTCAATGATCAATTGCCTAGGATACCCCAGTAAAAGACTAGGGGTGTAGCTCTATGGTAAAACAATTGCCTGGCATGTGTGAGGCTCTGAGTTCAATCCCTAACACCATTAAGAAAATGAAAAAAAAGAAAAGAGTGCTAGGCCCCATAAATGTGATAGCCTAGAGTATATCAGTTCCTGAAATACAGTCTACCCAAAACTCACAGCAGAGACAGAAAGTCTTTGTGTGTATCCGTCTATTAAAGGCATTGAATCAACAATTAATAATGTTCTAAAACAGAAAGCGCCAAGCCCAGATGGGTTCACAAACATTTAAGAAAGAAACGGTGCCAATTCACTACGATCTCTTCCAAAAAGAAGCAGGGAGAATGTTGTCTGAGTGGTTCTGTGAGACCAGCGCTGTCCTAAAGGCAAAACCAAAGAAAATACAAGAAAAGGAAACTACAGACCAGTCTTCCTCGTGAACACAGAGGTAAAAATAACACTCAACAAAGCATCCACGAATCATGGGGCCAGTGCGATGCTCCGTGGAGAGAGGGACTTGTTGGACAAGCCTGGAGGCCTGGCGTCCAAACGAGTCGGAAGGAGAGAACTGAGTCCACAAAGCTGTCCTCTGACCTTCTGCACAAACACACAAAAACAACAACAAATGTGTGTGTTGTATTGTATATGTATGTTTATATATGTGCGGATCAAATCCAGCAATCTATACAAATTATTATACAGAAGCTGGATAGATGGTTCAGCATCTAAGATCAGACTCCAGTGTCCATATAACAAGCCAGGTGCCTCTCACACACACCTATGACCCTCAACTCTGAGGGGGCTGGAGACAAGGATTGATGGGGCTTGCAGGCTTCCTATCTAGCTGGGAAAATGTGAGTTTAGGGATTAGAAAGACCCTGCCTCAAGGGAATAGATGGAGAGGAGACTATCTGACGCCCTCTACTGGCCTCCATGCAAATTCACACACACACACACACACACACACACACAAATAAATAAATAAATCCTCTTTAAAGGATAAAAAGTAGCTGGATGGTGGTGGCACACACCTTTAATCCCAGCTCTTGGGAGGCCCAGGTAGGTGGATCTCTGTGAGTTCAAGGGCAGCCTGGTCTACAGAGTGAATTCCAGGACAGGCTCGAAAGCTACACAGAGAAACCCTGTTTTAGACAGAAGAAGAAGAAGAAGAAGAAGAAGAAGAAGAAGAAGAAGAAGAAGAAGAAGAAGAAGAAGAAGAAGAAGAAGAGGAAGAGGAAGAGGAAGAGGAAGAGGAAGAGGAAGAGGAAGAAGAGAAGGAGGAGGAGGAGGAGGAGGAGGAGGAGGAGGAGGAAAAGAAAAATAATTAAAAATAATTACACAGCATGGCTTCTAGGCTTCTAGTTTAGCTGTGATTTTGGAAGGTGGTGGGCCAGGGGAAATGCTGGGTCCTTTATAAAGTGTAATACTGGTCTCGTGGAAGGAGTTAAGTCTCATAGGATGGGATTAGTTCTTCCAAGTGCGGTTGTTCTTAAAGAACTATCCTGGTCCCTGTGTTTTCTGCCTCTCTAGGGTGCTAGCTATCATGTAGTACACAGGGTTCCTTGCCAGAGACCATGTTGCTTGAATTTGTGAGGCGCTGGAGCCTTAAACCAAATAAACCTCTTTTCCTCATACATTTTCCAGCAATGGGTATTTTGTCATGACAATAGGACACAGATAAACACTAGGGACCACAGAATCATTGAGATGACAGGACAATCTTGAGATCCTAAAATGGCAGGTTCTGAGCCCAGCCTGGGCCCTCCCCAAAGCCTAGTCATTTTTGGCAAATTTCCATGCTTCTTGGTCTATCCATCTGTCTGTCTATTTGTTTTGAGACAGGTCGCCTGAAAATATCACATAGCCCAGAATAACCTGTACTCCTCACTTTCCTGCCACTCCCTCCCGAGTGCTGGGATTGCAGGTGTGCACCCCCACGCCCAGTTTTATGTGGCACTGGGGCTAGAACCCAGGCCTTTAGGTCTGCAGGCAGGCACTCTACCAACCGCGCTACCTCTGACGTCTTTTCTGGGTTGGTTTTTGACAAGCCTGCAGCCGTTGGTGGCACAGCTGGAGAACAGACCGCTTATCTGGCTATCGCGGGGTCCCATGCCCCTTCTGGTGGGGACATCCTGCTCTAACTAGAAAACTCAGGGATACACTCAGAGTACAGCGACCTCGGTGGTGTGGTCTGTACGGTCCCCCACAACAAAGGAAAGGCTGGAGGAGCGATGCGCTGAGCTCAAGGAACTGTTCATCACACCCCTCAGAGATGTGAACCATGGTTTGGTTATCAGAGATCCAGGCCACATAGCTGTAACTCCAGGATAGCCCCTCTTCTAAGGGCTGGGATGTAGGGTCGGGGTCACGCTACCATCTGGACCAGTACTTTGGTATGCCCGCCTCCCCAATTTGCTTCCCAGGAACCTGAGAAGCAATACAATACAGAGGGGAGGCGGCCACTTAGGTGTCGCTCACGGCCACTGTCAAGGGACTGCAAGCTTGCTCAAGTCGCTTCGGTGTGTTTTCAGAACGGGAAAGTCACATCAGCAAGCCCGAGCGGCCAGAACTGCGGGAGGAGGCTGTAGCCAAGAGAAGGTAGATACAGGTGTGAACCGCGGCTTCAGCTCCCATCCCATGGATCTAGAGCTTCTTCACCCAGCTCCAAGAAGCCCCGGATGAACAGAGCCTTGCTCCCACCCAGGAGCACCCTTCCTTGTCCTAGTAGCAGGAACAAGGGGAAAATTCAGTCACTGTGAATAATTCTGGATCCTGGGCAGGAGTTCTACCGCTAAATCAGACCCCTAGTCCCTCATTGGTCAGGTACTAGGAGGCGGAACCTGGCTGGAGGAAGCAGGTCATTGGTGGTGTGTCTTTGAATAGCGTGTCTTATCCTCCGCCCTGGGTCTGTCTGTTTCTCTCTTTGTCAAGTAAGCAGCTTTATGCCGCCCTACCTCCCTACCGCGATGTTCTGCTCTGTACAAGCCCAAAGTTGCGGAGCCACCAAATGGGGACTGAAGGGTCTAAGACTGTAAGTAAAATCAGTCTTTCTTGAAGTCCTTTTCTTTGGCTATTTTGTCGCCGCGACAGGAAGCTGAGTAACCCAGCACCCCGGGCCCTAGATGAATTTAGCGGGAACAAAGTGTATTAACAGAAACGTGGCGGCCTTTCCTCATAGGATAGCCATTTAAGGTCTGCAGTATGATTCACGGTGGACCTCCTGATGGCTGCAGACCTGTTATCCCAGCTACTCAGGAGATGAAGGGAAAAGGATTAAAAGCAGAAGGGCCGGCTCTAGGCAGTTTAGTGAAACTCTATGTCAAGAACAAACGGTAAAAAGAGAGGTAGAGAGCGAGCCTGGAAATAGAGCAGCTGCCTAGAATCTCCCAGTGAGGGCCTGGGAGCATAGCTAGCACATCCTAATAAAGTCATTAAATTATCAAACTGTATCACTGTTGATCCATTGGTGAGGTCACAGTCGTCCAGAGACAATCGCTCCTCAATGATTAAATCTATCAAGTGGGGAACCAACGTTTTTGGGGGGACACTTTATATTCAATACATGGCAATACATCTATGCGGCCTGGGTAGAGAAGTCACGTTGCCGTCTCTGTTAGGTTTCTTTCGCTGTGATGAACACCATGACCAAAAGCAGTTTGGGGAAGAAAGGATTTATTTCCGCTTACATCATGGAAGGAGGTTAGGACAGAAACTCAAGCGGGGCAGGAACCTGGAGACAGGAACTGAAGCAGAGGCCACGAAGGAACACTTCTGTTTTCTTATAGAACCCAGGACCACAGGCCTAGGGATACCCCACCCATGGTGGGCTGGGCCCTCTCCCATCAATCACTCATCAAGGAAATGGCCCCACAGAATCGTCTACAGGCCAATGTGACGGAGGCAATTCCTCGGTTGAGATTCCCTCGTCCCAGATATCATCTAGGTTTGTCTCAAATTGACAAAATCCAAGGCGTACAGCTGCTGCTATCGATACGATCCACAGTGCTTGGGGAGCTAGCGCTGACTGCCTGTGTGGTAGCTCCAGATGGACGCGGTGGCGGGACAGGTGCCCGCAGCAAACCGGAGCCCTATCAGCAGCTTCCTGACACTTTGTCCAAAAGTCTGAGAAAGGTTGCGGCCTGCGGTCAAGCTCCTCCCACACTCCTCCCCTCCACAGGAACCCTGGCGGGAGGGGCTCCCCATGGCCCCATGGCACTGTATGTCAGACTCAAAGCCAGAACTGAAGAAGGATACAGAAAGAAGCTAAGAGCCACAAAAAGACCCACTGGACAAACAGCAGGGTTCTTCTGACCTTTCCCTTCCTTTTTTTTAAAGTTTCTTTTGTTTTGTTTCTTGTTTTTCCAGACAGGGTTTCCCTGTAGCTTTGGAGCCTGTCCTGGGACTCGCTCTGTAGACCAGGCTGGTCTCAAACTCAGAGATTCATTCACCTGTCTCTGCCTTCTGAGTGCTGGTATTAAAGGCTTGCGCCCCCACCACCACCTGGCTCTTCCCTTCCTTCTTTAAAGGGCTAGAGAGAGAGCTCGGTGGTTAAGAGCATTTGCTGTTCTTGTGGAGGACCTGGGTTCAGTTCAGTTCCCAACGACCAATTTAGATGGCTCACAGCCACCTGTAACTCCAGCTCCAGGAGATTTGACACTTTCTTCTGGCCTCCGTGGGCACGTGCACTGCACTGTACACACACACACGCACACCACACACACACAATAGGCTTAAGAAGATACTCAGCCAGCTTGGCTCTCATCACCAGCTTCTCAACTCTAAGGTCTCCTGGCAGATCCACTATACATCTTGACTATCATCCACCTCTGTGACATCCTCCAGGATATGTGGATCTCATTGTCTCAGAAGCTGAGCTGGTGCCCTCCATGTCAAGTGTTCTCCACTCTGGCTACTTAATAAATTAAAGTGTGTGTGTGTGTGTGTGTGTGTGTGTGTGTGTGTGTGGTGTTTAAACTCTCAAAACCCATCCTAGGTGACACACTTCCTCCAGCAAGGCCACATTCCTAAACCTCCCCAAACAGTGCCACAGCGCCACCAACAGGGGACCAAGTATCAAATACATGAGCCTCTGGGGGACATTCTCATTCAAACCACCACAGATAGATAGTTTTGTGTTACTTCGGCCCCGTGAAACGGTGGACGTTGCCCCTGTGCAAAGACGGGTCTTGTCACATAGGAAACCATCTATATGAATGTCAGGTGGCTGCCATGAACAGGTGGCTACTAGGTGAAGCCAAGTGTGGGCTGAGAATGACCTGTAAAGGAAATGATCTCACCATCCCCACCCTGCTTGGCCATAACCACGTCTCTAGAAGTAGCTATGTTGGGTCATGTGCCAACATCGCTCTTGTCTCAGGTCATGGCTCTCCAGTGTGAGCCTGTGTCCTGTTCACCTATATACCTGGCAGGAAGCATCCCAGGGCTTCCTATTCGGTAAGTTTAGAAATGGATTTCCATGGCGTTTGGATTTCTAGCAAGGTTTTCAGGTTGTTGGTGAGGAAGAGATGGCAAAGAGTAATGGTCTTCTAACCCTGGCTATAATTTGCAACTATGTGGGGAACCAAAACAAATTTTTTAAAGGTGGCATATTTATCCAATGTGGCCATGTTGGGAAGAGGTACATAGAGGTTCAGTGACCCATTTGGATCTTGGCATGAGGTTTAGGTTTAAATAGAGGGCAAAAAGTTTGCGTAGGGACTGGTGAGATGGCTCATAGGGTCACGGTGTAGCTGTCAAGGCTCATGGCCTACAGTCCATCCCTGGAACTCAATGGTAAAAGATGAGAACAGAGTCCTGAAACTTGACACACACGCCACGGCACCTATGCACGTGTGCATACACAGAGTTAGCTAGTCAGTTAATTAAATTAATGTAATAAAGAGGTTTTCATAACTAAACAAGCCCAGTCAAGGTAAGTTTTGCTCATCATTGATCCATTGTTGTCTGTGCTCCAGTCTCCCTACAAAATGGCCTTGTAAGTTACCAGAAGTGAGGGCTGGGAAGGTGGCTTAGTGGTTGAGAGCATGTGCTGCTCTTGCAGAGGACCCAGGTTCAGTTCCCAGCACTGACATCAGGCAGCTCTTAACTGTTTGTAACTCCAGCAGCCTCTTCCAGCCTTGTGCTCACAGATACAGACTCACAGACAGACATACACACATAGAGACAATTAAAAAAAAAACTCTTTTTTTTCTTTAAAGAAACTCAGAGCAAGCAACTGGGGGAGTCACTGGGGGATGAAAGAAAAACCTACATTGATGATCCTGTCTGAGAAAATGCCTCTGATACCTAAAGATTCCCACTAAGCCCAACCTTTTAAAGACCCAACCACCAATAAACATACCACAACAAAGAACAAACTTCCAGCACTGGATCCCTGGGGTACAAAGCCTGACCAAATCATTAGTGATGTTTTTACAAAAAGTCCTCAAGTGATGCTGGCATGAGCCACAATTCGAAAACCCCTATAAGAAAGAGCTATCCAGCTTCAAATTCTACTGCCAGTCATACGCGATTTTAACTACAAAGACATAAAAAGAATCTGGACGTTGTAATGTTCCCTGTGCTCCCAGCTCATGGGAGGTGGATACAGGAGAATTACAAGTCTGAGTTCATTCTCAGCTAGTAAGTTTGAGGGCAGCCTGGGTTCCACAAACCCCTGTCTAGGGAAGCTAACTCTCAGTGGCTAAGACACATTTCACACAAGCAGCGAGCATGAGGACCAGAGCTCAGACCTCCAGCATGCACACGAGCTCCCTGTGAGGGGTTTGAAGATGCAATTTAGAGGCAGAGCATGAACAAGATCCTGGCTTCAATCCTCACACCACTGTCAAGAAACGAAAAAAAGCACACGCAATTTTTGGCCAGGTGTAGTGGCAATGCACTAGGGAGGCAGAGGCAGGTAGAGCTCCGAGAGAATGAGGCCAGCCTGGTCTACATAGTGTTATATAGCTGGCCAGAGCTATATAGCTATATAACAAAGAGACTATGTCTAAAACACACACACACACACACACACACACACACACACACCAAAAAAAAAATCCTCGTTGGCATGGCAGCTCACTTATATTTCCAGTGCTCTCTCAAAAAGTGTAGCTAGGATGTTCCCAAGAACATGCTGGCTAGCAGGATATTGCAGGGATGGGCCAGTCATACTGTACTGGTGAGTTCTGAGTTCAGCTGACATTTCAACGTGTAACCAAAATTTAAGAAAATATTTGTGAAATACCTTCCATATTTCCCACGTGGAGTCTTTGAACACCCAGTGCATTTTGCACTCACAGCAACTTTTCGACTTCAATCACATCTACCAGGGCTGAATGTAGATTTTTTTTATGGCTTTGCATACCTAAGTTACTTCCAAGTGATGTGAGCACCTTGATCTTGATTGAACAGAGAATGACCTGTGCTTTTTAAACTGAAAGACTTCCATTCTGGCAAACCATCTTACTCTCAGGGGAAACAGGACAATTGACCAATTTCTCCCGCGCGTGCTGGCATATTTTCCAGTGTCTCAACGGTGCGTCGGATTTTAAATGTAAAGGAATTAAAATAATGTTGCGCTATTGTGTCGGTTGGCCATGTCAATAAGCTATGCAAGAGATCCTGTCTCAAAAAGGCAAGGGTTGGGGATGCAGCTCAGGGGATGTTCTTGATCTTCCAGTGTGAGGGGCTGGGGAGTATAATTCAGTGTGTTCAAGAACCTACCTAGAATCCCCTCCTCCCCATAGGGGTCTGGGGTGTGACTCAGTGGTGGAGCCCCTGCCTAGAATCCCCCAGTGAGGGGCTGGGGTGTGGCTCAGTGGTAGAGCCCCTGCCTAGAATCCCCCAGTGAGGGGCTGGGGTATGGCTCAGTGGTAGAGCCCCTGCCTAGCATCCCCCAGTGAGGGGCTGGGGTGTGGCTCAGTGGTAGAGCCCCTGCCTAGAATCCCCCAGTGAGGGACTGGGTGTGGCCCAGTGGTGGTAGAGCCCCTGCCTAGAATCCCCCAGTGAGGGGAATTGAAACATGTCTTAATTGTAGAGAGCTTACCTTGAACCATGGCTCAGCAGTAGAACACTTAACTAGAATCTAACAGGGAGGGGCTGGGGTGGAGGGCATCACTCAATAGGATGTCCTGCACTTAATCCCCAGCCCCCACCACACAAACAGAAACCTTTATGTCACATGACTGTGCACACGTTGGACCCACATGACTAAATCATAAATTCTGGTGGCAGAGCAACCTCCCTCTCCTCACCATGTGCATGTCTCCGTGCCCTTCTGGAGTCTCAGTGGGTTTTTATGCTAGTCATGTCCTGAAAAATTGATTTCACCATCCACTTTCAGGTCACAGCCTGCAGATTGGAAAATCTTGATTTGGCCCCCTGGGAGCAGAAGCCAGAAAACCGGCCAGATCCTGATTGGAGCCTTGTTTGATTTGTTTCGTCACCTGTTGGCTGTTTGGAGGTGCTGTACCTCAGGCACGTTCTGTGCACCTCATGTGCAGTTCTGACTGGTTGATACTCAATTACCTTTATTGGTTGCTTTGCTGTTTTTTTGTTTTCGTTTTTTGAGACAGGGCTTCTCTGTGTAACAGCCCTAGTTGTCCTGGAACTCACTCTGTAGACCAGACTGGCCTCAAACTCACAGAGATCCACCTATCTCTGCCTCCCGAGTGCTGGAAATAAAGGCATGTGCCACCACTGCCCAGCCACTCAACTACCTTAACCCTCACTCTAACCATAGCCTGTGTTTCCTTTTAGGGATCTGAATGCATGGGGTGGGGGGGCGGGAAGAGGTAGTTCACAACGTAGCCCAGGCTAGCCTTGAACTCTTTACATAACTAAGGATGACCTTGAACTCCTGATCCTCTGCCTCCCAGGTGCTAGGGTTATAAATACGTAACACCGAGTTGGCCTCCTGAAAACATTTCTATCTGGGCCTCCTGGATCTGTCGAATCCATTGCAAAGGCATAAACTTTTGCATGTATGCATTCCCTAGACACTGAATGAGTAGCCGTCCCTCACGTACCAGCTGTTGCTAACGGAAAAAAAAGCAGAGAACAGTCAAAAGCCATTGCTTTTTAATGTTTTATTATGTTTACTTAAAGAGGAAAAGGAGAGAGACAGAGACAGAGGGAGGGAGGGAGGGAGGGAGAAGAAAGAGAGAGAGAGAGAGAGAGAGAGAGAGAGAGAGAGAGAGAGAGAGAGAGAGAGAGAGAGAATGCATATGGAAGCCAAAGGACAGCTTAGGGAGTTCTCTTTCCACCGAGTGGGTCTTGGGGATTGAACTCAGGTCATAAGTCTTGGCAGCGAGCACCTTTACCTGCTGAGCCATCCCACCAGCTCCCAAAATCATTACCTTTATGGAACAGAGGTTTTTTAGAGAAGACAGATTCTTTTAGTTGTTAGTTTTGTTTTTTCCGTTTTTTTTGTTTTTTGTTTTTTTTTTTTGTTTTTCGAGACAGGGTTTCTCTGCAGCTTTAGAGCCTGTCCTGGAGCTAGCTCTTGTAGACCAGGCTAGCCTCGAACTCACAGAGATCCGCCTGCCTCTGCCTCCCGAGTGCTGGGATTAAAGGCGTGCGCCACCACCGCCCGGCCCGTTTTTTATTGTTCTTATTGAACTATACATTTTTATCCGTTCCCCTCCCTTCTCCCCTCCCATGACCCCCATGCTCCCAATTTACTCAGGAGATCTTGTCTTTTTCTCCTTCCTATGTAGATCCATGTATGTCTCTCTTAGGGTCCTCTTGGTTGTCTGGGGTTGTGGACTATAGGTTGCTTTTTTTCTTTATATCTAGAAGCCATTTATGAGTGAACACATACTATATTTCTCTTTCTGGGTCTGGGTTACCTCACTCACAGACCCTCACCATGTAGCCAAAGTCTGCCATGAATTCACTACGTAGCCAGGCTGGCCTCCCACTAACAACAATCCTCCCGCCTCGACTTCCAAGCACTGGAATACAAATGTGTGTCATCATGACCAATATCTTATTTTATCTGTTTACAGTGCTGGGGATCAAACTCAGGGTCTTGTAACTGCTGGGCAAGTGCCCTACCACTGAGCTACAAGCCCAGCTTGAAACCTAGTCTCTGAGTGGTTGGTTAGGTGTGGTGGAGGCATACCCTCACTCCAAGAACTTGAGAGGTAGGAGCAGGAAAATCAAGAATTTCTGGGCTAACCTGAGCTACAGGAAACCCAGTCTCCAAAAACTGAGAAGACAAAAATGTGGGCTGGAGAGCTGCCTTGGTGTTTAAGAAAGAACCTGAGTTCCGTTCTCAGAAACCATGTCAAGTGCCTCATGACTACCTGTAATTCCAGCCCCGTGAGGTTCAATACCCGCTTCTGGTCTCCTGGGGCACACATACCCCCAGTATAGACACAACATATACACACAGAGACATAAATAAAAACAAATACTACCTAAACTAAGTAAGGGACTGGGGAGATGGCTCCGTGGTTAAGAACACTGGCTGCTCATCCAGAGAACCCGGGGTTCAGTTCCCAGAACCCACAGAGCAATTCACAACCATCTGTAACTCCAGTCCCAGAGGGTCTGACACTCTCTTCTGGACTCCCTGGTCACCAAGCATGCTTATGACATACACACATACACACAGGCAAAGCAGCTATATATACAAAATAATGTAAATTTTTTTAAAAAATTAGGGGCTGGAAAGATGGCTCAGTGGTTAAGAGCACTGATTGCTCTTCCAGATGGTCCTGAGTTCAATTTCCAGCAACCACATGGTGGCTCGCAGCCATCTATAATGAGACCTGGCGCCCCCTTCTGGCTTGCGGGCACACATGGAAGGAATGCTGTACACATAATAAATAAATATTTTTTAAAAAAATTTAAAGTAAAGAAAATGAAGGCTAGGATTCCTCACTTGAGAGTGTGTGCCTAGTATGTACCGAACCCTGGGCTCCATCCACACCATTGCATAAGCCAGATGTGGCACTGCACACCGGTAATCTCAGCACTCAGGAGACGAGGCAAGCAGGACTGAAGTCTGAAGTTCAGGGTAATCCTCCACCACATAAAAAGTTGAAGGATAATATGAGAGAAATGAGACCCAGTCTCAAAGACAAAATAAAAATAGAGCAATCAATTACTTATTTAAACTGTGTGTGTGTGTGTGTGTGCGCGCGCGCGTGCGTGCGTGCGTGCGTGTGCGTGTGCGCGCACGGAAATCAGAGGACAAACTACAGGAATCGGTCCTCTCCTTTCAAAGTCTGGGTCCAGGAGATCTACCTTAGGTCATCAGGCTTGGCAGCAAGAGTCTTAATCCACTGAATCTTCTCGATGGCCCAATCTTTAGTGAAATTAAAGCAACAGAGGGATGGACAGGCTATGAAACATACTCAAAATTTGGGGTTTCACACCCTTGTCAGTATGAAGAAGCATAACGAGCCCCTATCTAATAGAAGGGGACTGAGAATGTGAGATTGACAGGCAGGACTATCCCCCCCCCCCTCCCCAAAAGTTTCCTGTCCGCCTCTCAGGTAGATTGACCCACATCCCCCGCCCCCAAGCATTCTGCCAAAGGGCAAAAAGCACTAGTCAGTAACTTTAACCTAAAGGATTTCTAAACCTAGTCAGCCATGAACGACCGGGGAGGGGGGCGCGGGGGGTACATATTAGCTGAACAGCCCCCCCCCCTCCCCGACAGCATGCAAGCCTAGGGTTAGAAACACTAGGGATGACTCTCATTCAGATTCAGGTCCGCTCCCCACCCCTCCCCCGCACTCTCCCCCCTCCCTGAGATCCACAGTTACTTCAGCAGCTTTGCACCCATGATCCCGGAGACCTGGGTCCTGGTTCCCGTACCTGCCTTATCTCTCTCCTCCCTCACATTTTCCGCAGCAACAAAGCCAAACACAGTACCGGGGGGGCTTTCACGCTTCCATGCGTTTGGACACGGCGTTCCTTCTGCCTGGAAGGCCGCGCAGCGCTCTCTCTCTCTCTCTCTCTCTCTCTCTCTCTCTCTCTCTCTGAGCTGAGCCCCCCCCCCTTGCTCTCATTCAGCCCTCAGCACCCTTCCACAAGGACCCAGCAACCTTCTCTATCTAACTCAAGCCTTGTCTTTTGCTTTGGCTTCGCTGCACGACAATCACCGATTCCTCTAAATCTCTCCCCTGGCAGGCTCAGGCCTTCTCCAACGCTGGAGTTGTTTGTGGAGGAAAGGGGTTGCTCGCTTGACACCCCAGAGAAAGCGCCTAATCCTGAGTTTGAACGACGACAGAGCATGCACCTAAGCTTAGGTCGGCTCCAAATGTGTCCCATAAGGGTTCTTCTGTGTCCCTGGGGAACCCCGAATCTTGCATTCCGGGTGCACCGTGGCGCAGCAGCCCAGCCCCCCTGGCTTGACATCAGCAAGCTGGAGTAGTCCAGGGGGAAGGGCCGCGTAAAATCGCGAATATGGACTACAAATCCCGATAGGCATCGCGTGGCCCCGCGGCTGGCGCCTGCGCAGCACGGGCCCGGCGTTTGAGTGGCAAGTTGTTTGTTACAGCGAACACCAGCTGCTGCTGCGCCGGGCGCCGCGCTCCGCCGGGCGCTGTTTGCTTGTCCACCCCGTAGCTCGCTGTACCCCGCAGGTCCTCCCCAGGCCTCCTTTTTTTGCAACTTGCCAGGCTTCCTTTTTTCTGGATCGAGTAACAAATCAGTCCAGCACCGAGCACCGGGCCCCCTTCCCTGGGCCGGTTGCCCCAAGGCTTGGGGCGCGCAGGGGGCGGGGGCCGCTGCTCGTCCCCGTCCCCCCCCCCCCCTCCCCGCAACTCGGGCCACCGCGGATGATCCGCTGTGGAGGAGCCCTGGGCAGACGATGGAACTGCACATTCTGGAACACCGGCTGCAAGTTGCCAGCGTCGCCAAGGAGAGTATCCCGCTCTTCACCTACGGCCTCATCAAACTTGCCTTCCTGTCTTCCAAGACCAGGTGAGAGAAAGAGAGTATGGGGCGAGGGGATGGGGGGGGCGCATGGTACCCGCCCCGGGACAGACAAAGAGGCGCACCCCGGGGGGACGCAGTGCAAAACAACTTCATCGCTCCCCCACCCCCCGGGATCTCTGCCATCCTCCTGCATCGGACAAAGCCACCCCTGTGCTCTCTAGTTGGGGGTCCCTTCCACCCAGGTCCCCCCACCCCACTGCGCCTCCCAACTGCTGCCACCAACACTACCAACCCTACCCCCCCCCATCTCAGTCCCTTCCCCGAGATCCTGAGTAACCTACCCAAATGGCCTCTGATGCATCCGTGAATGAATGAATGAATGAATGAATGAACGAACGAACGAATGAATGAATGAAAAACAGGTGTGGGGATCCGGAGGTGGAAATTAACAAACTAAACATGCCCCATCCCCCCCCATCCATCCACCACCACCACCACTCCCCTCCTCCTGGTTGGGCCGGCCCCCTGTAGCCACTGGCAAGCGGGGAGGGATGGCGCTGAGCTCGTCTACCCCAGAACAGAAAAATCATAAAATCATTAGTAGATGTTTATCTCCAGGTGCCTGCGAGGGGAGAGAGGAGGTGCAAGCAGCGGGGGAGGGGCTGCAGGGCCAGGGTCGCTGGTTTCTTTTCTCTTTGGGGGTCCAGCGAAGTGGGAGGGAGGGGGGATTTTGAACCATGGAAGGGGAGGAGCAGGCGTGTTTATGGATCTGCCTGGAGGCTGGTCTTGGATGTTGCAGGGGGAAAAAATAGTGGAAGGCCTTGGGAGGTAAGAAGAAAAAGAAAAAAAAATTTAAATTTTGGATTTTTCATATTGCGTTTGACTTCATAAACTCCTGTTGGATTAGAGTCGGGTTACCTTCTTTTTTTAATTGCCTTTTTCCCCATGTGGAGTGGGAATTAGAACGAGCAACGGTTAACTTAAACCTCATTCGCTTACCATTATGATGGGTGGGGGGGCGGTCAAGGCGAAGATGTTTCAACCTCCCTGTCTAAGGAATGAGTACTTTACAGGTGAAGATTAAGTTAAATTGACAGCACACACACACACACAATACCCCTCATTTCTTCTTAGGCAGTCTTGTCTCCTATGGGGTTGAACTCAGGGGAAAGAGCCTGTTAAAAGTTCTTGCTCAGAGATTTGACTTCAACGTTTTGGAGCTTGGTCAGGGCTATTTGGAAGATGAAGCCAGCTAGGTAGCTTTATATCTGTTTACTTTCTTCTCTGAGGGCTGTTCTCTCTGTGGGGACCCAAGGTTTCACCTCCCTTGTCTGAGGGTAGAACCCCTTGCTCCTTAGATGGCCCCAGGTAAATCATTAAACAGGTCATTTGAAAACAAAGCTAACAGCACAGATTCTGAACACTCTCTCTCCCACACCCCCAAGTGCAAAAAGCCCCTCTCTCTGTCAACAGCTTCTAATCCCTACCTACAACTTACTTGTCCTCTGCCCACCCCCAGGCAATCCCTAGGACCCAGACGCTGGAGGGAAGGGAGTCCCAACTTCTGGCCCCAGCAGCCTCCGACTGCCCTCTGGTTCCTCCTTTCTTTCTCAGACTGGAGAAAAGAGGGCTTCAAGGCAGACACTCCTTAGGAAGACAGGAGGAAGGCCGCCTCTGGCTGTTCCTGGTGACCTGGTGAAGGGACTGGCCTTTTTATGGGTATCCCTCATCTGCGGCCCGCTCCCAGGGTCCAAGTTGAAGGTCTCAAATTAAAACCCAGAGCAAGCTCACACTGGCTTACTTCACCACAGGGAAACCTTGTCCCCCTGAAAGGTGGGTACCCCTCCCCCCTTCCAGGATAGGCCCAAGTGACCATTAGCGAGATGACTGAGAGGTCAAAGGTCATCTCCTTGTCTCCAGGCACTGACTCTAGAAACCGCTGAGTGTAGCCTGGTCTGAGGACTGACAACCCGCCGCCCTTATTGCACTCTGAGCCCAGGCGTGGCTTCGTGTTGGAATTAGCCCCAGTGACCCAGGCCAGGACGCCGTCATTTCTGTCTGTCTCTCTTTGCCCCTCCATGAAATGGACATAGCACGGCCCCGCCCACTTCTTTTTCAAAGAACTGCTTGCTGGGGGTGGGTCATTCAATTCATGTGAAAACAGCTGTTCACTTATTTACAGCCATGAACCATACAGGTAGTAGACCTTGATTCTTCTCCCCCACCATGTTGGTCCAGATTCCTGTTAGCATCTACCTCCCCAAAAAATGGGGCATCCCCGGAACATCTCACTGGCTGTTTAAAAGAAGCAGTCACTGAGCCGGGCGGTGGTGGCGCACGCCTTTAATCCCAGCACTCGGGAGGCAGAGACAGGCGGATCTCTGTGAGTTCGAGGCCAGCCTGGTCTACAAGAGCTAGTTCCAGGACAGGCTCTAAAAAAGCTGCAGAGAAACCCTATCTCGAAAAACCAAAAAAAAAAAAAGAAGCAGTCACTGTTTCTACTGGGCCAGGTCCTTGCTGTGGCATTCAAGACCTTTTGAGGAGCCTGGATCCAGAACGCTTGTCTTTACCTATCCCTCCCCACCCCCACCAGGAGATAAACTAGTAACACCCACGGACCCACGGGTGGCCTGCTTCCCTTGCCCCTCTTCCCTCCTGTACATCGTTCATCTCTTCCTGGAATGTCCCCTCCACCTCTGTCAATTCCACTTCAGTCCTCAAGATGATGACATCACCCTGAACCTCCCCAAGCACTCCCCTGCCTCCACCTCCTAGCAGACTTAGTCACTTCCTCTTGTGCGCTCGCGCTCTCTCTCTCTCTCTCTCTCTCTCTCTCTCTCTCTCTCTCTCTCTCTCTCTCTCTCTCTCTCTCTCTCTCTCTCCTGATGTCTTCTCAGAGTGGAGCAGGTAGAGCATGGGAAAAGGGATAACACTGGAAATACTCAGTGCCTGGGTGCCCTGAACCCAAGGGATGTAGAGACAGACTGTTCTTCCCTCTCCCTCTGCCTAGCTGAGTGCCCAGTCCAGGGAAGGAAAGGGATGGAGTTAAGAAAACATCATCCAACAGGGTAGAAGAAAGGAGGCCCAGGCCTGGCAAGATGGCTCAGCAGTTAGGACTGATTGCAGAGGATCTCAGTTCGCTTCCTAGCGCCGATGCCAGGTGGCTCACAGCCTCTAGTAACTCTAGCTCCAAGGGATCCAGTGCCCCCTTCTGGCCTCTGCAGGTACCTGCGCTCATGTGCGCATACCCACACACATATGTATAAATGTATATGTATGATTTTGAATAAAGAAAGGGGGAACCTGAAGACTGGCTAGGGCTGCCTGGGAGCCTACCTGAATGAAGGGGCTTTAGATGATATGCAGTATCCTAGTAGGAATTAGGCAGGAGGGGGATCTAGTCTCTCTATAGAAATATAGACAAGTAAATGACATATATCCTAGTGTGATGCAGGGAATGACAACTGGGTGACAGAGCTTTTACAAAGAAGGAACTTGGAACTCGGGGCTTAACTTGCTCAAGGTTATGAGATCAGTGATAGAGCCCAAGATCTGAGTCTGCATTTCCGTGGATTAAGCTTTGTTTTTGCCAGCACAGGTTACAAAGGAGGCTCATAGTCAGCAGTGCCACCAGCCCTTCTGTTTGCAATTGCTGTTCAGAAAGAGTCAAGAGCACAGGATCAAACCACTGACCTCCATGTTCCCTTGTACCCGCTTTCTTATTTGCAACACTTAGAATTGGACTCGGACTCCTACATACAAGGCAAGCACACGCTACCACTGACCCACACCCCTAACCCCTCACTAAAGGATTCTAGACAGGTGATCTACCATTGATCAACACCCCCAGCCCCTCATTGGGGGATTCTAGGCAGGTGCTCTACCACTGAGCCACACCCCAGCCCCTCACTGGGGGATTCTAGACAGGAACTCTACCACTGAGCCACACCCCAGCCCCTCCTTGGGGGATTCTAGACAGGAACTCTACCACGGAGCTACCCCTCTGGCCTTTTTCAGTTTTTATTGTTTGTTTTTTTTTAAGATTTATTTATTATGTATACAATATTCTATCTGTGTGTATTCCTGCAGGCCAGAAGAAGGCACCAGATCTCATCACAGATGGTTGTGAGCCACCATGTGGTTGCTGGGAATTGAACTCAGGACCTTTGGAAGAGTAGGCAGTGCTCTTAACCACTGAGCCATCTCTCCAGCCCCAGTTTTTATTTTGATACAGGGCCCTTATTAAGTTGCCCGGACTGACTTTGAATCACTCTGTAACCAAGACAAGCCTGAACTCAGGAATTTTCTGCCTTGGCCTCCCAAGTAACTGGGAAGACAGACCTGGGCTACCACATATAGCTTCAGTATTTTTCTGGCTCCTTAACCTAGCGGTACTCAGGTGTATCTTTCCTCAGGAAAACTGGAGCAGGGTAGCGAGGCTCCACTTCTACAAGGGGTGTCTCCTGTTGTCTGGCCCCCAGGTTATTCCTTGGAGATACTATCAGATCCCTAGCTCTGGGCTTGGCTGTGAAGTCTATCACATAGTCCCTAAGCACTTGCAGAACAGCGTGTTCAGGGCAGGAGTGGAGGAGAGCCTGTCTCAAGTCCTCACACTTTCTATCCGCTCATGCTCATTCCTTCATTCTCATTCCTGTCCTGTCTCTCTCCTCTCCTCCTCTCCACCCCCCTCCCACCCTCATATCCTGGGCTAACTGCCCTTCTCCAGCCTTGAAGTCCTGAGAGTGAGCTTCCTTCCACCCCTGGCTTGAGCTGTACGCTATACCTAGGTTTAGTTCATCGTGCTCTCGGCAGCTCAGTTTCTTCCCGTTTGGCTAAGTCAAGTGCAGCTTTTAGAGCTGGGGAGGTGGCTCACTTGGTAAAGTACCTGTATGCAAGCACGAGCGGCGTGAGTTGGGATCCCCGGTGCTTATATTTAAAAAAAAAAAAAAATGGCTGGGCATGCGGATCTCTGAGTTCGAGGCCAGCCTGGTCTACAAGAGCTAGCTCCAGGACAGGCTCTAGAAACTACAGGGAAACCCTGTCTCGAAAAACCAAAAAAAAAAAAAAAAAAAAAATGGCTGGGCAGTAGTGGCGCACACCTTTAAGCCCAGCATTCACAAGGCAGAGGCAGGTGGATCTCTGAGTTTGAGGCCAACGTGGTCTACCAAGAGAAATCCTGTCTTGAAGGCTAGAGATGGCTCAGTGGCCAAGAGCACACATGCTCCTCTTGCAGAGGACCCAAGTTGAGTTCCCAGCACCCACGTTAAGCAGTTCACAACCACCTGTAACTCCTGCTCCAGCAAATCAAATGCCCTCTTCTATAACCTGCCATCATGTTTACACACGTGTGTGTGTGTGTGTGTGTCCCCACACATATGTACATAATTAAAAAGAAAACTTTGAAACAGGGGGACGATGAACTTCAGGGTTAGAAGAGCCTATCAGAAAAGGAGGGGTAGAAAAGAAAAAGGGGGAATAGAGAAAAACAGAGGGCGATAACCTGATACCAACCTTTGGTCTCCTTGTGAAACATACACGCATGTGCGTGTGCACACACATGCACCCTCACGTGCACATAAAAGAGTAACTTTTATTATATACAGTATGGTGTGGGAAGGACGGCTGTCTGCTAACTTTTCTCAGAGCTCTGGCAGGAAGAGCTTGGAGGAGGAATCGTGTCCACGGGCTCACAGTACGACAGGACAGTCTGTCACGGCGGGGAAGGCACGGGGAAGGCACGGTGGCATTCATAGCCCAGGGAACACCGCTATCCTCACGTCGTGGCAGGCCAAGAAGTGGCTGGCAAACAGGAAGGAGGAGCCCAGCCATGAAAACTTCAAGGCCTGCCTACCGTGGCTTCACTTCTTCCAGGGAGACTCCATACCCCAAATGCCATGCCCTGAACTCTGTTCAAGGGCCACGCGTTTAAGCCTATGGAGGACATCTTAGAACCAACGTTAATAGTGATGACAGGGGAGTATTCTGGGATGGAGGGCCGGAGAGAAGGCTCAGTCATTAAAAGCACATTCTGCTCTTCCAGAGGACCCTAGTTCAACTTCTAGCACCCACACGGGGTGGCTCACAACCACCTGTAATTCCAGATCCAGGGGCTCTGATGCCCTCTTCTGGCCTCTCTAGGCACCTGCACTCCCGTGTGCATACCCACACATGTAAACACAATTTAAAAATACCATGAACCATTTAAAAAGTAGTGGTGGTGCACACTTTTAACCTCAGCACTCAGGAGGCAGAGGCAGATCTCTCTGAGTTTGCAGCCAGCCTGGTATACAGAGCTAGCATTAGTACCGCCAAGGCTACATACACAAAGAAACCCTGTTTCAAAATAAAAAAAAAAAAAGTGTTCTTGGCATGGCAGTTTTAACCTAGAAGACAGAATATGGCAGGCTGTTGTTGAGCAGAATTGTAAAGCTGTGGTTCTCAACCTTCCTAATGCTGCAACCCTTTAATATGGTTCCTCGTGTCTCATGTTGTGGTGACTCCCAACCATAAGATCATTCCCTTGCTACTTTATAACTGTGATTTGCTGCTGCTATGAATTATCGTCTGATATGCACCCCCAAAGCGGTCGCAGCCCATGGGTGGAGAACTGCCGCGGTGAAGGAGGAAGATGTGAGACGGGCCCTAAGGAAATAGAAAAGCTGCATGGAGTGGGTGAGGGGTAAGGAGTCTGTAAGAAGAAGAGTTTCCATGTGAGGAGGACGATGAGGGAGGGTAAGGGGGGGGGGCAGACTGCAGCAGTGCATCTATGGGTGTGTGAAACTGTCAAAAGAATAACCTGAAGAGAAGTGCTTCGTGCTGGGCCTGGTGGTATAGGCCTGTCATTCAAATACACAGGAGGCTGAGGCATGAGAATCACAAGTTCAAGGCCTGCCTATACTAGAGTAAGTTCAAGACCAGCCTAGGCAACTTAGCAGGAGCCTGTCTGAAAATTAAAAAAAAAAAATGTTGGGGGGGTGTGGCTCAGCAGTAGAAACACATGCCTACAATCTAACAATAACAGGTAGGGGTGTGTCTCAGTGGTAGAGCACCTGCCTAGAATCCCCCAGTGAAGAGCTGGGGTGTGGCCCAGTGGTAGAACCCCTGCCTAGAATCCCCCAGTGAGGGGCTGGGGTGTGGCCCAGTGGTAGAGCCCCTGCCTAGAATCCCCCAGTGAGGGGCTGGGGTGTGGTCCAGTGGTAGAGCCCCTGCCTAGAATCCCCCAGTGAGGGGCTGGGGTGTGGCTTAGCAGGTAGAACACTCACTCTGGAAGAGTTACACCCCTAGTACCATCAAAAGTGCTAGGAGCTGGGCTGTTCGGTATCCGTCAATCTATAGATGTGATGGTGTCCTCAGTTAATCTAATGATGTGATAATGTCGTCAGGATCTTTTTCTTCTCCATCTTCCTGACTGGCCGTCCTTAGCAATAGCGGTGTCACTCTGGAGCACCTGGGTGAGCTTCCTTGTGAACAGGGAGGAACCCAGCTGGAGCAAGTGCTGTGGCTTCCAACAGAGCCCTCCAGCAAAAAAACATACAGGTCCTATACTCTCACCCCACCGCCAAGGCTTACTCGGACTTTCTCACCTTATTGGTTGGAGCTATGTCACATGACCATGCATGAGACCGCTGTGGACCAATCAGGATTCACCCCTTTAAGGTGGGACTGACGGCATGAAAGTTTCTAGCCTAGAGATGGGGAGGAATCTTTGGGTGGTCTATCCATCCATGTGATGGAGGGTAACCACAGTGTGAGAAGGTTTGGGGACACATGATGTGTGAGCGCCCTGATCAGGGTGGGTCACGCTCTAGCCCCTCTGCTTTGCTTGCCTCTGCCCTCTGGAGAGGTTGTGACTTTTTTGCCACAGCCTTGGAAACTAGCCACAGCTGCAGACCCAGGACCTGGTAGGAAGGATCAGAGACTGTCACCATGGAAATCCAGGCTCTTCTGGGACCCTCCTGTCAGTTAGGGCGCTCTTACCACACAGCAGCCCTGAGGAACGGAAGCCTAATTTTACTAATAAAGAAACAAAACAGGAATACCCAGAAAGGGGTGGGGAGCTGTGGTGTGGACCCAAGAATTCAGATCAGGAAAACCTGTTACTCTGAGCACCTAGCCAGATACCCAAGCTGGCCTGGATTCCTGTCACTAGGAGTCTCTTGATAGCCAAGGCCACAACTGGAAGGCAATGGACATGCTGTACTCTTTGTGTCTATCTGTCTGTCTGTCAGTCAGAGTCTGGTGTATGCTTATGTGTGCGCGTATGTGTGAAGGTACTATACCAGAGCCATACTCCAACCCTTCACTGGGGATTCTGGGCAAGCCTGCTATCCCTGAGCAATACCCTCAGCCCCTTACTGGGGGATTCTAGGCAGACATGATGATACCCCTAAGGTGTTCACTGGAGAATCCTAGGCTTTACCATGGTGACAGGTGTCTGTCGTCCCCCCAGCAGTTAGAAGACAGAAGCTGACATCCGGTACCTTCCTCTATCGCTCCTCACTTTATCTTTAAGGCATGGCCTCTCCCTGAACCTGAAGTTCCCCAATTCTACTAGTCTGGCTGGCCAGTGAGCCCCAATAATCCTAACTCCGCCTCCCCGGATCTGAGGCCACAGGCACGCAGTGACATGTTTGGCTTTTTACCTTCATGTTGGGAATTTAAACACAGGTCCTAATGGCTGCGCTTTATCAATTGAACCAGACACCTAGTCCCTGTTACAACCTTTACAAAGTGCCACCATAGAAAGCACCTACTAGACATAGTAGTGGCACAGGCCTGTAATTCCAGGGGTTGGCAGACCGAGGCAGGAGGCGCATACACTTGAGTTTAACCTGCAACAAAACAAACAAACAAAAAAGCCCATTTCATTTGATTGGCCCATAGCTATAGGAAACCCCATAACTGCCACCTGGATTGGGCATACATTTAAGGTCTCTGGTTCATACTGCCCTGTACTGGGTCTCTGCATTACTGCTGTATTAAGGTCTCGCCAACAAACTGGTGCTGGATACCATCAACTAAAGAGACATTTATGCAAGAAAAGCTTAAAGCTATACAAAGTGTGGCTAGATCTTTATTGCTTTCCGAGGTGAGCCGGGCTGAGGCTGCTGTCTGAAAGTACATTTAGGAAAGATAGGCTAGCCCCAGGAGGCCTCCAGGGAAAACTCAAGATAGCCACACTCTGGCAAGTATGTTCGTGGGCAGATCATTTGACCTGTCCTGTCGGTGCTGTCACCTTCGTAACTGTGAATTGGGGATATAGAGCCTGGTAACCTTCCTTAGCTGAGGTCATAGTCAGAATTGAATGACTTGAGACAAGGTGCTGGGGAGATGGCGTAGTGGGTAAAGTGCTTGCCATGCAAGCATAAGGACCTTGGTGCAATCCCCAGGTCCTGCATAAAAAACCCAAGCATGGTGACATGCACTTGGAACCCCAGCACTAGGGAGGCGGAGACATCCAGGTCCCTGGAGTTCTTTGACCAGTCATCCTAGCCTAATGGAAGAGCCCCAGATCCCAGAGAGGCTTTATCTTTAAAACATAAGGCTAAGGGGCTAGAGAATGACTCTTAAGGGTAACAGCTCTTGCTGTATACGCATGGGGACCTGAGTTCAAATCCCCTGAGCACACAACGTAAAAGTCAAGCATGACTCCACACAACCTTTTGCACACATAAGAAAGCCAGAGGGGCTGAAGAATTAGCTCAGCTGTTTAAGGGTGATTGCTGCTCTTGCAGAGGACCTGGGTTTAGTTCCCAGCACCCACCAGGTAACTCACAACAGCTTGTAACTTCAGTTCCAGGGCCAAAGTTCAGGTCCCCAGAACCCATACAAATGCTGGATGAGTGTGATAGCTATCTGTAATTCCAGCCTTAGAGGCAGAAACAGGATCCCCAGAATAAGACAGCAGGCAAACTAGCCTTAGTAACAAGCTTTGGGTGTGATTGAGAGACCCTGCCTCAGTGAATAAGGTGGAAGAGCAAGACAGCACATAAGGCAGCAAGCTGGGGCCCCCACATGCACATTCACACACATGCATACACCGTGCACACTTGACCACGTGCATATACCTTATCCACACCACACACCGTACATGTATAAACATGTATGCATATACCATATGCATACACTTGAGAACTTGTTCACACACTGTCCGTGAAAGCAAAAGAACAGATGGTCTCTGCCCATGGTAGAAGGTGACACCCCGAGACTGATTTCAGATGTTTATTCCAAATCCCTGGCCAGCCGGGCAGTGGTGGCGCACGCCTTTAATCCCAGCACTCGGGAGGCAGAGGAAGGCGGATCTCTGAGTTCAAGGCCAGCCTGGTCTTGAAGAGCTAGTTACAGGACAGGCTCTAGAAACTACAGGGAAACCCTGTCTCGAAAAACAAAAAACAAAAAAAAAAAACAAATCCCTGGCCATATTTCTACTGTGCTACAGTCCTGAAATGGGTCTGTAGACATGGCTTGGTTGGTAAAGGACATGAGGACCTGAATTTGGTCCCTAGAATCCGAATTTTAACAAAAAACAGCCAGGCTTGGAGGTGCATGTAAAATTTCAGTACTGGGGGCGGGGGTGGGAGGCAGAGACAGATAGATGGGCCAGCCTGGCCTGTTCAGTGAGAGACCAGGCAAATGACCGACCCTGACTCAAAAAAAAAAAAGGTGGACAACACCTGAAAAATGACAGCCTCCATGTTGCGCAGGAACATACATGCGTGCATACTCATGCACACACGTTGTCTTAGTCGGGGTTCTGTTACTGTGAAGAGACACCATGACCACGGCAACTCTAAGGAAAGCATTTAATTCGGACTGGCTTACATTTTCAGAGGTTTAGTCCATTATCATCATGGCGGGACACGTGGAGGCACGCAGGCAGGCATAGTGCTGGGGAGGTAGCTGAGAATTCTACATCCAGACTGGCAGTCAGCAGGAGAAAAAGACACTGGGCCTGGCTTGAGCATTTGAAACCTCAAAGCTCACCCCCGGTGACACTCCTCGTCCAACAGGGTTACACCTCCTAGTCCTGGCCAAGTACAAGTAGTGCCACTCTCTAATGACCAAGCATTCAGATCTGTGAGCCTATTATACAGGTCACCACACACATGCACCTGCACACACACAAATACACATGCAACACACGTCCTGTGATTTGCTGCCCTCAACAGATGTAAGACCCACAATGGGGGCTGGAGATGTAGCTCAGTTGCTAGCATGAATGAAGCCCTGAGTTCCATCCCAACACTGCACAGCTCCGCAGTGGGGAAGTGGAGGCAGGAGGATCAGGAGTTCAAGGGCTGCACTACTGTTTCTTAAACAAAAACAAAAGAATAGAAAACAAGCCGGAGTGTTTTCTGTGGTGAAAGCGCTCCCTGCTCTTTCAGAGAATCCGGGTTCAATTCCCAGCACCCACACGGGGCAGCTCGCACCCGCCTGGGGCAGCTCTATCCCCAGGGAATCCGCCGACCCGCCCTCATCTGAGCTCCTCAGGTACTCACACACAGACACGCGAGTAACGCAGAATTTAAATTAAAAAAAAAAACAACTCAGACAGTAAACTTTAAATGAATAAAGTACTGGGAAGAGGTGGAAAGATTGGAATCTGGAACCCTCACAAGTTGTTGCTGTACCGGTATGTAGGATACTCTTTAGGAGTGGGACACTGTCTCCAAAAATGTAAAAGCAGAGCTAGCAAGAGGGCATAGCAATTGCCGTCAAGCATGATGATTCGGGTTCATCCCCTGGAGTTCACAGGAGGAGATGGAGAAGTAGTTCCCACGGGGTGTCCTGTGATTGCCACCCATGAACTGTAGCCATCACGTCCACAGAGACAGACAGGCAGACACACACACACAAGTATAAAGAAATCAATTTCTAAAAATGTATAATAGAGAACCGAGAGTAGTGGAACCCAGCTGTCATCCCCACATCAAACTCAAGCAGGAGTTTAAGGCCAGCCTGGTCTACAGAGAGTGTTGGCAGCCACCTTGAGCTACATAATGGGACCTGGTCTCAACAGAATCTAGGCGAGGAAACTGGAGCAATGGCTCAGGAGTTAGGAGCACTTGCTGCTCTTGCAGAGGACCTGAGTTCTGTCACCAGCACCCACATGGTGGCTCACAGCCACCGCTTCAGGGGATCTGAAGCCCTCTTCCAGCCTCCATATGCGTGTGTGCACATACACATAACTAAACATATATATACGTATATATGTATATACACACACACATACACACACGCGCACACTAATCTGAAAGGGAAGAAAATGAAAAGAATTACATTTGCCTTTCTGGGCATACCCTGAAGAGTTGGAAGGAGGCTCCTGCGTGGCCTATACATGCATGTTCCCAGCAACATGATTTACCAAAACCAAAATAGGGTCGAAGCCCAGGTATCCGTGAACAGGTGAACCATGACTTGCTACACACGGGTATGATGAAGTACTGTTCACCTTCAAGGACAAGCTGACAGCTGCTACAGCCCGGACGCACTTGTAGAAGAACATTGTGCTAAGATATACGTCAGTGGGGGTGGGGAGGCAGGCTGTGTTACTTTTCTGAAGTCCTTAGTACTTTGTAGAGATAGATGAGGCAGGTGTGGACCCCCGGCACTTGGGAGGTGAAGGCAGAAGGATTAGGAGTTGAATGAAGTTAACTGCATAGTAAGTTTGAGGCCAGCCTGGGCTACATCAGACCCTGCCTCAAAAATAATCATAGAAGGGCCGGAGAGATGGCTCAGCGGTTAAGACTGCTTAGTGTAGCCAGGCACAGTGGCACATGCCTTTAATCCCAGCACTTGCCAGGCAGAAGCAGGTGGATCTCCGAGTTTGAGCCAGCCTGGTCTACATAGTGAGTTCCAATACAGCCAGGACTACATTGTAAGAACCTGACTCATACCAAAAAAAAGGGGGGGGGGAATACTATACCAAAAGTAAAGCTTTAATCCCAGCTATTCAGGAGACAAAGGCAGGGAGATCTCTGTGAAGCCAGCCTGGTCTACAAAGAGAGTTTCAGGACAGCCAGGGCTCTTATACAGAGAAACCCTGTCTTGAAAAACAAAGAAACAAAAACCAAAACAAATAAACAAGAAACCCTTAATGCTCCTGGAAAGGGCCTGAATTCAGTTCCCCGCCTTCCAAAGGGCTACTCACAACTGCCTGTAACTCCAGCTTGGGGGATCTGATGCCCTCTTCTGGTCTTATGGGCACAGACACTCATAAACATACATGTATATATACATAGGAATAAAAAAAATCTTTACAAAAGAGATACTAAAAATAGTAATAGTGTTACTATTCTTGTCTATGTAATAGCCAGGGGCTGGAGGAGGGGCTCAGAGTTATTGCTAAGGGTATTGTGTTTCAGTTCTGCAAGATGAAGGAGTTCTGGAGACAGGTGGCCTTCATGGGTACACAACAGTGACTGTCCCTTCTGCCACAGGACTGTGCGGAGAGTTAAGATGGTACAGTACAGATTCTAGATGCCTTACCACAGTTTTAAAAAGTATTTTTAAAAAGGCCTGTCATTCCAACTGCACAGGAGGCTGAGGCAGGAGGATGGTAGATTGAAGGCCAGACCGGGTAACTTAGTAAGACTCAGTGGTAGAGCACCTGCCTAGAATCCCCCAGTGAGGGGCTGGGGTGTGGCTCAGTGGTAGAGCCCCTGCCTAGAATCCCCCAGTGAGGGGCTGGGGCGTGACTCAGTGTAGAAAACCTGCCTAGAATCCCCCAGTGAGGGGCTGGGGCGTGACTCAGTGTAGAAAACCTGCCTAGAATCCCTAGTGAGGGGCTGGAGTATGACTGGGTGTTGAAAATTTGACTATAATTCCTCACCTTGTGGGGGCATGTCTTGATAGGGGAGAGCTTACGTAGAAAAAAGCAAGAGGGAGAATTTTCATAGTCTGGACCTAAGATGCTTTCCTCCTGCCCTTGGACATCAGGACTCCAGGATGTTCAGTCTCTAGATCCCAACACCTGAAACAATGGCCCCTCAGGTTCTCAAGCCTTCAGCTGGGACTGGCAGTTAAACCATCAGCCTCTGCCCATGGGTCTAGACTGAAGATGGGACTTTTAAGTACCATGGTCACTAATAACATACTGATAATACAGTAATGTGTCATAGTTCTCTAACATCTCATCTAGATGGATGATAAATAGACTGATGATCAGTCCATGGGTGAATGATAAGTAGGTAGGTGGATAAATAATTGATAAGGTAGATAGATGACACATCTATCCATGGACACACAGATTCATTAATTATGTTGGTTAATTATTCAGAAATTAAGTCTACCTATTGAGTACAGCTGTGGTTTTTTAATGTAGCCCAGGCTGGTCCCAAATCAGAATGTAGCTGTGGATGACCTTGAACTTCTGATCTTCCTGTCTTGACCTTCCAAGTGTAGGGATTACAGGGGTGCACCACCACGTCTAATTTATTGCTAAGCAAGCCCTGTGCCGACTAAGCCAGGTCTGCAGCCAGAGTGTACTTTTTTTTTCCTAGCGAATACAGAACCGTGCTTATCTGAGTCTGAAATGTTCCTGGAAGGTCACGTGATAAAGGTTGACTGCCAGCTGCCAGGGCTTTGGGGTAGCAGTTGGATCATGAGGGTTCTGACGTTAACAGTGCATTGATCCATGGATAGACTCAGAATTTATTTATTTATTTATTTATTTATTTATTTATTTATTTATTTATTTATTTATTTTGGTTTTTCGAGACAGGGTTTCCCTGTAGTTTCTAGAGCCTGTCCTGGAACTAGCTCTTGTAGACCAGGCTGGCCTCGAACTCAGAGATCCGCCTGCCTCTGCCTCCTGAGTGCTGGGATTAAAGGCGTGTGCCACCACCGCCCGGCTTTTTTTTTTTTTTTGTTTTTGTTTTTCAAGACAGGGTGGAATTTATTTTTTAATGAGGCTAAAGACTTGTGAGGCTTTCATACATGTATACGGTGTGTCGTAATCAGAACCACCGGCACTCATCTCTTCTCCCATTTGGTCTCCCATTTCCTCCTTCTCCACACCAGCCCCCCAACTTCATGTTCTCTTTTGTTATTTTTTTTTATCCTACTTAAAATAACAAAATAAGCCCCACTGCGGTGGTGCATGCCTTTAATCCCAGCACTCAGGAGGCAGAGGCAGGCGGATCTTCATGAGTTCGAGGCCAGCCTGGTCTAAAAAGTGAGTTCCAGGACAGCCAGGGCTGTTATGCAGAGAAACCCTGTCTTGAAAAACGAAACAAAAGAATAAAATAACAAAAATAATTACAAAAGCTAGGTGTGGTGACTCGTACCAGGAAGGGAGAGAAAAGGAGGGGAGGGGAGAAGAGAAAAGAAAAGAGAAAAAAGCATTTTGACCAAGCAGAGAGCACCATCTTGGGACTGGTGCTAAGTGCTGGGAGGGTGGAATCTTAAATGTCCGTTTATCCTTCTAGCCACCTCTCCCCTCACATTTTACTGGGGTATGAATGCCAGTGCCAGAGGCTGAACTGCGTGTCTCCTCCCTAAGGACCACTAGCCACCCAGAGAAGGTCCAAGAGAAAGAGCTGAGAACCGCGGGGAGCTGGAGAGATGGCTCAGCAGTTCCAAGCCCCTGCTGCTCTTACAGAGAACCCTGGTTGGGTTCCCAGCACCATGTCAAATGACGCATGCAACCTCCTGTAACTCCAGCTCTGGGGGATCTGATGCCCCCTTCTGGCCTCTGTGTGCACCTGCACTCATTTGTACATACATACAGACAGGCACATATGTACATATTTTAAAAAAGAATTTACAGGAAAAAAAAAGCATAAAACCACAGCTTCCTCCTGGGGAGCATCCCGTGTTCCCTAGTGAAGTGTAGCTATCACACAGGGAGCCTCAGCGAACAGTCAAGACACTGGGATCATAGTCATGCGCCCGCCTCACCCAGGCCCAGGCTCCTTAAATTAATGCAGTTCTCTGAAGCTAGGCACTTGCTTGCTCCCAGGGATGTGGGGACACTGGGCATGGCCATAAAGTTCCTCATTGGACAGCTTGCTAGGGGCCTGCAGTGACCAGAAGAGCTCAGACTTCAGGAAAGGACACTGTCTCCACACGCCAGCCTGCCTCCACCCATGGTGCTTTGCTGTTGTCTTGTTTGGTGCTTGGTGAGACAGTAGCCTAGGCTTTATCATGAACTCATGGCAGTCCTCCTGCCTCAGCTCCCACGTGATGGGATTACAAGCCTAAGATCATCACGCTGAGTTTTATATAATGCTGGGTATAGAACCTAGGACTTTGTGCATGCTGGGCAAACACTCTACCCCCTGGGAGGCCAGAGGTTAACTGTGACTGCTGTTCCTCAGGCCCTGTCCACCTTATTTTTTGAGATAGGGTCTCTCCCTAATTTAAAACTCACCAAATAGCCTAAGCTGACTGGACAGCTGACTGGCCCCAGGCTTCCCCTGCTGGAATTACAAGTCAGAATGACACACTTGACCCTTTCGCATGGGTTCCGGAGTCATACTCAGCCCCTGTCCTTCTGCCCAGCCTTCCACCAAGTGAGTTTAGATCTCAGTGGGGCAGTCAGGTGGATAGCTAGTGCTTTATAAGCTTGAAGCAACATTTAACTTTTAAAAAAAAAAAAAAAAGCCAGGCGATGGTGGCGCACGCCTTTAATCCCAGCACTCGGGAGGCAGAGGCAGGTGGATCTCTGTGAGTTCGAGACCAGTCTGGTCTACAGAGCTAGTTCTAGGACAGGCTCCAAAGCCACAGAGAAACCCTGTCTTGGAAAAATAAAATAAAATAAAATAAAAATAAAGGACTGATCACATAGGGTCTCTAAAAGCCAGGAGAGGATACATCGCCATGGAAAGGGACGGGTCTCCCATCCATAGGTCCATGCAAGTGGAGGCTGCCAACATGACCTCGCAGTCTCGCCCCTTTCCTCCGTCTCCTACTGCCCTGTCAGGATGATACCAGGAAGTCCCTCCTCTTTCCTGAGACAGGGTCTCGCCATGTCGCTCAGATTGGCGTTCAACTCGGGACCCTCCTGCCTCAGCCTCCTGAGTCCTGAGTATCTAGGCTTACGTTGTCCCATCTAGACTTCTGCTGGGTGTGTCTGTGTGTGGTGTGTCAGTGTGGTGTGTGGTGCACACGTGTGTGTGCAGGTGCTGTGCCTTGCACTTCCGCAGAAGGTGTCTCAGGACCCTGAGTGTCTTCCCCTATCGGTCTCCATCTTGTTGCCTTGAGATAGGGTCTCTTACTGAACAGCAAGCTCCTGGGATCTGCCAGCTGGCTTTTTACATGGGTGCTGGGCGCTCACACTCAGGTCCTTGAGCTCTTAACCCACGATGCCCTCTCTTTCGTCTTCTGAGGTCTCAGCAGGGACCCTGTGATAAACTATGCCGCTAATTAAATGAACGCTTTCACTTCTCTTCCTTCCGTTCTGTGTGTCTGGTCCACACCTCTCCAAAGAAGGCTTTTCTGGGAGACACTGCCTCCCGCTCACCCACCCTGTCTGCCTTCTGGCTGCAGGTATGTTTCCCAGACAGGGCTTAGCCTAGCCCAGGTTTGGGGACTTGTGGCCCAGGATGCCCTGGGGAGAGGCCCTGGTGAGGGCCTCTCTCTGCTGGGTGAAAGAAGCAGAGAGTAAACAGATCGAATTTCCAGAGGCAGCCAGGCCATCCACCCAGGCGTCCACGCTGATTGAAGACAGGAATGTGTTCTCAGAGGTGACTCAGCTCCTGGGCCCCTGATCCAGGCTGCCCTGGGCTTTGGCTTTGCCTGGGTGGTTGGCTCCAGCCGGGCCCAAAGGGAACAGCAGTAGAATTTTGAAGACCAACTGACTTGTATGACTACATGTCAACCCCCTAAGGGCAAGGGAGCACAGCAGAGGAGGCCTGCTGCAGGCTGGGTGATCTCCCAGGTTCACTGTGGAACAGGCAGTGTGAGAGGGTGACTCGGAGACATTTGTGTGGAACCTGGCCTAGAGGCTGAGGCAGGAGGATCTCAAGTTGCAGGCCGGCCTGTGCTACACAGAAGAAAGGAAGAAGTCAGGGAGGGAAGAGAAAGGAGAAAGGGAGAAAGAAAGGAAGGAAAGGGGAAAGGAAGGGGTGTGGAGGGAGAAGGAAGTCAAGGGAAGATGGAGGGAGGGAGGGAGGAGGTAAAAATGCAGCATTTCAATTGACAGCAACAATCAGCTAGGGAAAGGCAAATATGGAAAGAACAGCTGGACCTGGACCTGGGGGAACCCGAGGATGGTAGAGGGAGAGACCAAGGCTAGCAAGGCCCCCAGGGTGCTCCAGAGCTGTCTCCTACTGGGAACAGAAGACAGTGGCCATTGTCAAGAAGGTGGAGACTGTAGGAAACTCAGGGTTTCTGGAATGGCTCTGGTCAGCTGGATAGGGAACCAATCACACAGGTCAAGGGCAGGATAATAGGACGTCAGTCTTCGGATGTGGACCGTGGAGGTCATTGGTGAGATTAACCCGGTGGAGCAAAGCTAACTGCCATCCAGCTGGCAAGGGTTTTGGGCTTGTGACCTGAGGAAGAGATGCGGATGAAGGGCAATCCTTTGGAGGATGGAAGACACCTGAGCCTAGAGAAGTGGCTGAGAGGGTTTGCTGTTGGTGCAGAGGACCCCACTTCAGTTCCCAGTACCCCTGTGGGCCAGCACACTACTGCCTACAGCTCTAGCTTTAGGGGATCTAACACCCCCTTCTAAACCCTGTGGTCACCTGCATTCACGTGCACAGACCCACACACATACACACAAATTATAAATAAGATCAATCTTTTTTTGTTTTTACTGAAGAGGCTGGAGACGTAGCTCGGGGGTGAAGAGCACTTGCTGCTCTTTGAGAGGACGCAGGTTCTGTTCCCAGCACCCACAGAGTGGTTTGCAGCCATCCATGACTCCAGCTCCAGGAGATCTGATGCCCTCTTCTGACTTCCGTGGGCACCAGGTGCTCATGGGCTACACATACGCATGTAGACAAAACACTCACACACATAAAATAACTCTTCCAATTCCTTTTTTTTTAATAATTGGAGGAAACTTGAGCCCTAGGAAGGAAAGAGCCAAGGATGAAGAATGTGGTGGGGAAAGAGGAGCTTGAAGAACACAGAAAGGAGTCACAGTTCGTGAAAGAAGCCATTCTTCCTTCCCCCCCCCCCCCCCCGCCCCCAACAGAGTTTCTTTGTGTAGCTTTGGAGCCTGTCCTGGAACTAGCTCTTGTAGACCAGGTTGTCCTCTAACTCGGAGACCTACCTGCTTCTGCATCCTGAGTACTTGGGATTAAAGGCATGCACCACCACCACCTGGCTGAAAGTGATTCTTAAAAGCCGAACTGCAACCTGATGGTGGTGAAACACACCTTTAATCCCAACACTCAGGAGGCAGAGGCAGGTGAATCTCTGAGTTCGAGGTTAGCCTGGTCTACAGAGTTTCAGGATAGCCAGGGTTGAGGGAGGGAGGAAGAGAGAGAGAGAGAGAGAGAGAGAGAGAGAGAGAGAGAGAGAGAGAGAGAGAGAGAGAGAGAGAGAGAGAGAGAGAGAGAGGAAACAAACTGTCTCAAAAGCCAAACTGCACATAGTTTCAGGGTTTTGAAAAGGACCTGAGTAGATTCCTATATCATAGAAATTAAGGTGCTTGGTGAGCTGGATAGGGAGAAATAGGCCTTGGAAAGGAAGGAAGTGGAGTCAAGTGTCAGGGAGGGGATGTCTAGGCTGGAGGAATAGTGAAGGTTATCTAAACATGAGGCTGGACACGGGCCACCAAGGACAGACAGCTAAAAGAACATGGCCATCAACAGGGAGTCTGAGTGGCATTGACCCAGAGAACAGGGCACTTGTGTTACTAGGCAACCAGTCAACAGCCTCAGGCAACACCCGAGCTGGGCCCTCCAGGGAATGTCCTTTGCAGTTAATAGTGTCTGGGATGTGGGGAGACGGCCACAGGACCACAGATTGCTTCATGGGCAAGGGTTGACTTCCTCTGTTCTTCTCTTCCTGTGTTGACAGAAAGTTGGGCATCCTTCGGAGGATGGATGGGTTGCTATGCAGAGCAAGGAACATGGGAAATTCACTGGGTCTCAAGTCCCATCAGGAGAGGGAAGAAGAATTTCACAGCTTTTGTCCAAACTCAGTACAAGGAAAGAAAGGAATAGACACAGCTAGGGGTGTGGCTTACACAGCATTAGAGCTCTTACCTAGAATCCCCCAGTGAGGGGCTGGGGTGTGGCTCAGTGGTAGAGCTCCTGCCTAGAATCCCCCAGTGAGGGGCTGAGGATGTAGCTCAGTGGTAGAGGAGCACCTACCTAGAAACCCCCAGTGAGGGGCTGGGGTGTGGCTCAGTGGTAGAGGAGCACCTTCCTAGAATCCCCCAGTGAGGGGCTGGGGTGTGGCTCAGTGGTAGAGCACCTGTCTAGAACCCCCAAGTGAGGGGCTGGGGTGTAGCTCAGTGGTAGAGCCCCTGCCTAGAATCCCCCAGTGAGGGGCTGGGGTGTGGCTCAGTGGTAGAGCCCCTGCCTAGAATCCCCCAGTGAGGGGCTGGGGTGTGGCTCAGTGGTAGAGCCCCTGCCTAGAATCCCCAGTGAGGGGCTGGGGTGTGAGTCACAGAGGAGGCTGACACAGAAGGGTCAGAAGTTGAAGGACTGGAACATGCCTGGCACTTGCTGGTTCCAGGCTGGCCCAGAATGGTTACTCACAGTGTAACCCCGTCTGGTTGAAATGTACAGCAATCCTTCATGGCACCGGATGTCAAGTGTGCTCTACCAGATACCAGGCTGGCACTGCATAATGATCAAGGGAGTTCTTCATCGTACACACTGTGTGCAGGGTCCCTGTCACATTGTAATGCATGGTCAGCCCGAACCCCGCCCCCACTGTCTTCCAGTCCCCTTATGGATAGCTTCACACTGGAATACCATCGGCGAGGAGCATCTCTTAGCAAAGGAAAATGGCTGCTGGCTGGTACCCTGCCCTGTGCCCCAGGTGCTAGTCATAGGGCTAGTGAGGTGGCTCAGTGGGAAAAGGGACTAGCCACCAAACCTGATGACCTGAGTTCAATCCCACGTGATGCGAAGAAAGAACCAACTCCCACAGATTGTCCTGAGAGGTCTATGCACACAGTCTGGCACACCCAAAAACTCAATACATAAGTAAATAAATAAATGTTTAAAAAATACATTACAGTGAATAGCATCACCCACCTTAATAACAGCTACGGTTGTGGTGGACCACATGTGTATGCACACACAAAGAACAAAAGAAAGGAAGACGTGGTACGCATAATCCTAGTCCTCAGGAAGCTGGAGCAGGGGAATTGCTTCCAGTTCCAGGCTATCCTGGTCCCTTTGTGCAATCATGAGGGCCTAGCACCCAGGTATAGCCTGAAATGCCCTGTAGTTGGGAGGGGGAGGGGGTTGGGTGGAGAGACAGGAGAGACAGATATCACTGGGGCTTGCTGGCTGCCAGCTAAGCAACAGAGCAAGCTCCAAGTTCTAGAGAGACCCTGCCACAAAGGAATAAGGGGGAGGAGGACACTCAACATATAGGCACACACATTAGCGCGCATGAGTGCATGCATGTGTGTATCACACAAACACATATACAAACAGTAAAGGGAAGGAAACATCTGTATATCCTAGAGGTTCCTTCCAATGCTGTGATGCTTTAATACAGTTCCTCATGTTGTGGTCACACACACACACACCGCTAACCGTAAGATTATTTCATTGGCTACTTCATTATGAATTGTAATAATTATCTAGTATGCAGGATATCTGATATGCCATGACCCCCGAGGTTGAGAGCTGCTGTCCTGGAGGGTCAGGTGGAGTGAAGTTCACAGACATGGGGCACGTGGTGACCAGTGAGAGCAGCAGGTCCCTCCGTCTCCTCTGTCCTAAAGGCGCTCTCTGAGGCGGTATGCAGGATGAATTGAGATGGACGTCCAGCAGCTGGCTGGCCCCCTGGGACATGTCACTTCAACAACTTATTTATTTATACCTCGTGTCCACAGAGGCCCTAGTTGCTGTCTGCTGGTGTTTATGGCCTCCAGACCAATGTGTCCAGTCTATTTCTGGAGTGTCCCTACAGCTTTGAGGGTGACTTGCCCATTCCTGTATACCAGGCGCTCTCTCTCTCTCTCTCTCTCTCTCTCAGGCAGCTGGGAGGCCCATCCCTCCCGGCATGCACCTGTTTGAGCCATCTAGAAGCTGGAAGCTTCAAGGCTCTCTCTCTGAGGATGTGGGGCCCCTATGAAGGAATACCCCTCCTAGAGTATTGATTGCCACTTACAAGGTGACGGTTTAGTGTTGTTACTCTTTGAGGCAGTTACATAATTATAAAATGGCCAGGCGGTGGTGGTGCACATCTTTAATCCCAGCACTTGGGAAGCAAGAGCAAGTGGATCTCTGAGTTCGAGGCCAGCCTGGTCTACTGAGTGAGCTCCAGGACAGCCAAGGTGACACCGAGAAACCCTATCTCTAAAAGAGTTACAGGTTGGCTAGGAAACAGGCATGGATAGAGATGTCACCAAGGAAACGAAGAGGGCTGACGGGATGGTTCAGTGGGTAAAAGGGGCCTGTGGCTAAGTCTGCCAGCCTGAGCTCAACCCACAGAACACACATGGTGGAAGGAGAGAACCTCCTCCTTTAACTTGTCCTCTGACCTCCCAACGTGCACCACAGCCTGCTCACGTTTGCAGACACAGGTGAAAAGGGGAGGAGCTAGAGCTGAGTGTGTGTTAGTGACTCATCAGAAAAATTAACAACACAAGAAGTGTGTGTCACCTGGCCCCAAACAGGCATCCTCTTGAAGATCGAGTTTGTTGGCTGGTTGTTCAGTTTCGGGATTTTATTTATAAGGATGCACACGAATGTGCCTGGCTGAGGTTCATGCACACCACAGGGAGGTCAGAGGGAGCTGGGTCTGCTGGAACTGGAGTTGCAGGCAGTTGTGAGCCTCTTGATACGGATGCTTGGAACCAAACCCAAGCCCTCTACAAGAGCAGTAAGTGCGGTTGATCACAGCCGTGTCTTCAGCCCCTTGAAAATCAGGTTTGTGACATGCCATTCATACACAGCAAATGCTGCTCTTTTAGCCGGCTGTGGTGGTGCACATCTGTAATCCCAGCCCTTAGTGGGTGGAGGACTGGGACATGTAGGTCAGCCTTACAACGTGAGTGATGAATGAATTGGAGGCCGGCCTGGACTGTGTTAAAAAAAAAAAAGTCCCCTTTTTAGTGGACAGTTCTTTGGGTTTGATAGAGATGTAGGATTTTGCAGCCGCCACTATATACCAGAGAGTACACAGGGAACCTGATGATGTCACTTATTGGTCGAGCATTTGCATAGAATCCCCCAGTGAGGGGCTGGGGTGTGGCTCAGTGGTAGAGCCCCTGCCTAGAATCCCCCAGTGAGGGGCTGGGGTGTGGCTCAGTGGTAGAGCCCCTGCCTAGAATCCCCCAGTGAGGGGCTGGGGTGTGGCTCAGTGGTAGAGCACCTGTGGCTCAGCAGGGGACCTTCCCAGACTAACCAGATGTTCCTGTGTCTTTCTGCTCAGGTGCAAGTTCTTCAGTCTGACGGAGACCCCCGAGGACTACACCATCATCGTGGATGAGGAAGGTTTCCTTGGTAAGTGTCTCCCATCCCAAAGCGGGCCACCTGCCCACCTCCTTATTTCTTTTTCTGTTTTCTTTGTTGTTCAAAAAAAATGGGAGAGGGAATCTGTTTGGGGTGTTTTGTTTTGTCTTTTGGAGATTTGGAGTTTGGTGGTGATGGCTTTTTTTTGTTAGCTTTTTACATGTATTGGTTTGTTGTGTGTCTATGTGTGTGCACACACAAGGCAGAACATGGGTGTGGAGGTCAGAGGGCAGCCTGTGGAAGTCAGTTCTACCCTTCCATGTGGGCTCTAGGTGTTACCCTAAGATCCTCAGGCTTGGTGCCAGCACGTTTACCTGCTGAGCTATCTCGCTGGCATTTGTTTGTTTGTTTTGTTTGTTTCTGAGATAAGGTCCCAATATAGCTCTGGCTAACCCAAACTTATGGTCCTCCTCTATAGCCTCCCAAATGCTGGAATTATAGAAATGTGACATCATACCTAATTTTTTCCCATTTCTCTTTTTTTTCTTTAATGTTTTTCGGGCAAAATCATTTTTATGTGTTTAGTTAATGTGCGTGCGTGAGTGTGTGTGTGTGTGTGTGTGTGTGTGAGAATATATGTATGTGTACTGTGTGCATGCAGAAACCTGTGGAGGTCAAAAGAAGGCATCAGATCCTCTGAAACTGGACTTACTGGCTACCATGGGGATGCTGGAAACCAAAACCAGGTCCTCTGCAAGAGCAGTAAGTACTCTTAACCGTGTAGCTGAAGATGGCCTTGAATTTCTGACCCTCCTAGTCTCTAGTGCTTACGTTATACGTGTGTGCCACCACACCTGGTTTATGCCGCACTTGGGGCGAAATCCCTGCTAGGCCAGCACTCTACAATATCCCTTGTCCCTCAGTGGTTGAGGGGGGCTGTTCAATCACCTCGAAATGAAGCTTTCCACCCATTAGCAGTTTCCACCTCTCCTCCCAAAAACTTGATGCCTACTTCCTTGTTGGAGCAGTTTATTGACAAGCCAGGTGTGGTGGCACATACCTGTAATCTCATTACGTGCGGGGAAGAGACAGGCAGATCTCTGTGAGTTCAGGACCAGCCTGGTCTACGAGAGTGAGTTCTAGGCCAGCCACAGCTACACAGTGAGAGACCCTGTCTCAAAATAACAACAAAAATTAATGCCGTGCATTAAGCTTTACTTGATTATTTAGTCATTTATCTTTGCACCTCCAGAGGTGATTGTCAGTGCTGTGCCCGCGGTAGACATGAGGTATGCTGCTGAGCCACACCCCCAAACCCAGTGTCCAGCTTTACATTGATTTTTCCCCCCAGAGGCTCTCTGCAAATGGAAATGCATTTATTTTGTTCTTTCATGCACCACCGTATTGATGACAGGGCAGAGGGAGCCACTGAATTTTCTCACAGGTATTGGAGTTCTGGAAAAACTCAGAGGCAGCCAATCTTCAGAAGCCTGTGGAGAGAGACAGGAGGGGAGGCACAGGTCTGTAACCCCAGCATCTAAGAGACTGAGTAGGAAGACCAGTACTTCAGAGCGAGCCTGAGTTACAGTGGAAGACCTTGTGTTCAAGCCCTGTCTTAGTCAGGGTTTCTGTTGCTGTGAAGAGACACCATGACCACAGCCACTCTTATCAAGGAATACATTTAACTAGGCTGGCTTACAGTTCAAAGGTTTAGTCTGCTGTTATCATGGTGGGAAGCATGGCAGTGTGCAGCCAGACACAGTGCTGGAGAAGGAGCTGAGAGTTCTGCATCTTGATCTGCAGGCAGCAGAAGTAACTATGAGTCACACTGAGCATAGTTTGAGTATGAGAAACTTGAAAGCCCACCCCCACTGTGACACACTTCCGCCAACCATGTCATACTTACTACAATATAGCCACACCTCCTAAGTGTGAGTCCCTATGGGGACCATCTTGTTTCAAAGCACTATAAGCCCAAAGGGCTGGGGATCTGATTCAGTGACAGAGCACCTGCCTAGAATCCCCCAGTGAGGGGCTGGGGTGTGGCTCAGTGGTAGAGCCCCTGCCTAGAATCCCTCAGTGAGGGGCTGGGGTTATGGCTCAGTGGTAGAGCTGTTGCCCATATTCAAAGCCCAAAGTTCCATTCCCAACAAAAGTATAAAATCATGACTTGGAACTTGGATTTGCTTCACCTGCTAGTTCCTCATCTTCCCCCATGGAAAACCGTACTCCAGGGATATCTGCTCTGGGGGTGGTGGGGGAGAGGGGAATCAAACTTGTGTGTCTTGATTGAGATGGTATCTGCCACTAAAAGAGGAGGTTCTCGTCACCAGGCCCAACAGCCTTGCATTCAGCAGGAACCTCGGGATCATTCCAGTAGCCCACAGAGTAAAGATAAATGCATATTTTACAGATGAAGAATCAGCTGTTCATCAATGGAGAAAATACAAGGCTAGCCTGGGCTACATGAGACCTTGTCTCTAGACTAGAGGAATGTCTCAGGATTTGAGAGCACTTGCTCTTTCGGAGGACTTGAGTTCATTTCCCAACATCTGTATTAGGCAGCTCACAGCCATCTTTAATTCTGGCTCCTGAGGGTCTGACACCCTCTTCTGGACTCCGTGGGCACCTGCACATACGTGAACATACATACATAAAATTTTTAATGTTAAAAATATATAAATAGGGCTGTCTGGTGTCATTGTCACTCTGATATCTAAGGCATTAACCACTGAGCATGTGTGCCTACAAGCATACCAGAACCTTCCCAGAAATGGCTTAAGGTTGTGTTCCAAAGACAGGAAGCATTGTCTGTTTTGTTGTGGGACACATTGCAGTGTGACTACCGAGTCCCTTGCTGCCGTGTGGGTTTCACGACTTGCCATCAGCAGGAGGTGCAGTGGAGATCAGAGATGAGAAGGGTGACCACCTCACCAAGCTTTATTTCAGGATTTGCAGGCTCCCAGAAATCCCCAAGAGACAATAGGGGCTTCAGATGCCACCCCCCCCCCCCAGAAGCCCTTGGTTATTAAGTTTGGGCTCCTTAGGAAGTCTAAAAGCAAAAGGCTGTGGAAATGGACCAGTTGGTAATGTACTTGGCAAGCAAGTAAGAGGACCTGAGATCGAATCCCCTATATAAAGAAAGAAAGAAAAGGCCACTTGGTGATGGCATGACGCACGCCTTCAATCCCAGCAATTTGGAGGCAGAGACAGGTGGATCTTAGTGAGTTTAAGGCCAGCCTGGTCTACAAAGCAAGTTCTAGGACAGCCAGGGCTACACAGAGAAACCCTGTCTTTAAAAAAGAAAAAGAAAGGAAGGAAGGAAGTTGTGTTTTGTGCCTGTAACCCCACAGCTAGAGTTGCAGAGGCAGGAGGATTTCTGGTGCTCACTAGCCAGCCAGTCTGGTTCAGTGAGAGACCCTGTCTCAAAAAAGGGGGGAAGGGGGAGACAGGCAAGATGGCTCAGTGGGTAAGGGTGCCCACAACCAAGCCTGATAACTGTAGATGGAGCGGCGGGCTGTGTCCCGCCACCCAGCTAGCTTTACCCAAAATAATTACATGGAAACTGTATTCTTTTAAACACTGCCTGGCCCATTAGTTTCAGCCTCTTATTGGTTGATTCTCACATCTTCCTTTAACCCATATTTAGTAATCTGTGTAGCACCATGAGGTGGTCGCTTACCAGGAGAGATCTTAACCTGCGTCCATCTTGGAGAGGAGAAGCATGGTGACTGCTTGTGGCGACTGCCTGAAGCATCTGCCTCACTGCCTTCTACCCAGCATTCTGTTCTGTTTACTCCACCTACCTAATTTTCTGTCCTATTAAAGGACAGAGGCAGTTTCTTTATTAACCAATGAAAGTAACACATAGACACTCCTCCATCAGATAACCTGAGTTTCATCCCCACAGCCTACATGGTGGAAAGAAGAAGACTGGTTCTCACAGGTGGTTCTCTGACCTCAACATGTGTGCGATGGCACATAGACCTGCATACATACATACATACATACATACATACATACACACACATATATGCACACACACACACAGTAATAATAATGTTTTTAAAAGGTGAGAGCCATTAAGAAGACACCAACTAGACCTCTGACCTTCACATGATAGGTGTGCACACATACACATAGAAAAGAAATCCAGCACTGAGCCAAGGCAAGGTCTGGGCAGGGCCAGGGCTTGGGAATCTTGTTCCTGAAGAAACAGGTAGGAAAAACAGCCCACCTCCTGGGCAACAGATAGTCACAGAAGCCCAAGACGCAGGGATTACCCCTCCCCACTCTTCTTCCTATGAAGCTGCCTGCCTCTCCATTACTAGCTGGCTGACCACAGGCCCTTCTGAGTCAGCAGGATCAATGGTCTTCCCCTAGGCTGTGGTCACCATGGTGACTGAGCTAGGCAGATAGGATTCTGATAGACTTCACTCAGCATCCCCTCCTGAGCCATCTTTTCTGGAAGCTGGCCCGGCCCCCTCCCCCTCCTATTCTCTAACATTACTCCCAACCCCATCTCTTTGGGAACTTACTGCTTCTTCCTGTTGGCCCTTAAGACAGGGCTTGGATGGGTTTTTGTTGTTGTTGTTGTTTTGTTTTGTTTCCTAAGCTTTTTGAGACAGGGTTTCTCTAGGTAGCCTTGGCTGTCCTGGAACTCACTCTGTAGACCAGGCTGGCCCTGAACTCACAGAGATCCACCTACCTCTGCCTCTTGAGTGCTGGGTTTAAACTTGTGCACCACCACTTCCTGGATGACCTGAATTTGTTAAGTCCACTGAGTTTGAATCTTTTTTTTTAATTTGATTAGTTGGTTTATTTATTTATTTATGAGGCTCCATCCGATGTATCTCAAAGGCACCATCTGATATATATCACAGACTGGTAGCACCAAGGATGACCTTTGAGTTCCTGACCCTCCTGCCTCCACTTTCTGAGTGCTGAACCACAGGCATGCGCCAGCACTTCTGATTTTGTGCAGTGCTGGGGCTGGAGCCTGGGGCTTTCTGGATGCTAGAGAAGCACCCTGCCAAGCACTCTTATGTCTTCAACCCTCGTTTCTTTTTTCTTTTCTTTCTTTCTTTTTTTTTTTTTTTTTTGTTGGGTTGGTTTGATTTTTGTCTATTTCGGTTTTTTGTTGTTGCTTTGTCTTGTTTTTGGATTTGGAATTCGAGCTCATTTTGTAGCCCAGGCTAGCCTGGCATTCAAGCATCTTCTGCTTCTGCTAAGAAGCTGGGGTTACAGGTATTCAGTTCCCGCTACACTCTACCTGGCCTCATCTTTGAATCTTAGCCTGGTTGCTCCTGGTCTGGAGATAGTGGGCAAATTGCTGGTTCCTTTTAAGCATTTGTGTGGAGTGGACAGGCGTGCTTCCGCTACAGGGTCCTTGCGGGGTGCATAGCTTCACAGTCCACTTCTTGCCATATCTCCGTCCTGATTATGTGCCAGGAATGGGATGGCAGGAGGGGGGTCTTAGCAGGAGCCTGGGGTTTTATGAAGAATCCTGTAGTTGAGTGTCTGGGCTCATATCCATGGAGAAATGTATACGTGGTGTTGTATGATGTCTCCTGGGGAGATAGGAACAAACATGTCTTCACCCAAATAGGCCACCCACGGCAGGCCCAAGAAATGATTGCACCCAAGGCTGGCTTATTGAACAGTAATCTATTGGGGTATGTTCAGGAACACAGATGAGTTAAAGGCAGCTACGTCATGAAAAGCCCTCACCTGGGCGATGACTCCTGAAAGCTGCAGCCCTGGAGCTGTTTCAGGGGTTTTCTGAGTCTTGTGAGTTTCCTGAGCACTATGAGATTTGGGGTTTGGGTAGTTTTTATTTGTTTCGTTTTAACGAGACATGGTCTCACAATGTAGTCCTGGCTCTCTGGAACTTACTCTGTAGACCACCAGGCTGGCCTTGAATTCACAAAGATCCACCTGCCTCTGCCTCCCAAATGCTAGGATTAAAGGTCGGCGACACCATGCCCAGATCCTCCTTTTGTTGTTGACTTCCTATATTTTCCAGAGCCTTCCACCAGAAGGGAATGTTTCTGTTTAAAAATATAGCTACACTGGAGAGATGGCTCAGTAGTTAAGAACACTAGCTGCTCTTCCTGAGGTCCTGAGTTCAATTCCCAGAAACCACATTGTGACTCACAACCATCTATAGTGGGATCCGATGCCCTCTTCTGGCATAAAGGTGTAGATGCACGCACACACACACACACACACACACACACACACACACACACACACACTAAACATATATATAATAAAAATGCAGCTCCACAACAGTTGGATGTCTGTAACGCATGCCCTGTCTTATCTCCAAGGAGGACTCCTTGGAGCCTGACCCTGCTGGATGGGACTCAGGACTGTGCCATTCAGGCATCTGGATTCAAGATCTTTTTCCAGATTAAGTCAAGTATGCAGGTGTAACTAACATGCTAACAGCATACGACACACAGGAAGGTTGAGAGAAATAGGGATTCCTGGACTGGAGCTTTGTAGCGGGAGCTCCTTCCGCTCCTTCAGCCAATAGCCGCTGAGATACCAGCCCATTGGGGCGTGGTCTCTCTCTCTAAAAAAAAAAAAAAAAAAAAAAAAAAAAAGCAGCCACTTCCCTCCACTCCGGCTCTGCTTCCGGCGACTAGGCTCCCTTCCTGATTGCGCAGAGGGCTGTTGGCTGGGATGGTGATCTGTAAGTTTTTCCCTTTTAAATAAATAACCATTCTATTAATTATAATTCCAAACTGGTGTGGGGTTGTGACATACACCTTCAGAGCTTGGTTAGTAGAGTGCTTGCCTGGTGTGCATAAAGCCCCGGGTTCCCTGCCCAGCACTGCAGAAACCTGAGTGATGGCATAATGCCTGTCATCCCAGTGATCAAGAGGCAGAGGAGGCACAGGGATCCTTAACTACATAGCTAGTTTAAGGCCAGTCTTGTCCACCACCCCCCAAAAAAGGTGGGGGTGGTGAGTTGACTTGGTGGGTAAGGTTGCCTGCTGTGCAGACCTGGTGATCTGAATTCAGTCGTGTGAAAATAGAAGAAAACCAACTCCACACAGTTCTCCTCTGACCTCTACACACACACCTGGGCATGCACAGCCACTCGGGCTACACATGGTAATCATAAGTAAGGGGCTTAGAAGATGGCTCAGTAGTTAAAGAGTGCTTGCTGCTCTTGCAAAGGACCCAACTTTGGTTCCCTGTACCCATATTGCGTGGCTCATAACCCTCCGTTGTTCTGGTTCCCAGGGAGTCAGATGCCCTCTTCAGGCCTTCAAGGGTAACTGCATTCATATGTGCACACACAACATGCATACACATAATTAAAAACGAAATAAACTCTGGGGCTGGAGAGATGACTCGGCAGTTAAGAGCACTCACTGGCTGCTCTTCCAGAGGACCTGGGTTCCATTCCTAGCACCCACATGGCAGCTCACACCCATCTGTAACTAACTCCAGTCCCATGAAATCCCCCCTTCAGGGGATCTCCCCTTCTAAGGCAACAGACACAAATATGGTATATAGGCATACATGCAGGCAAACACCTGTACATGTTACAAATAAAAGTAGGTTTATTTTAAGCCGGGCAGTGGTGGCGCACGCCTTTAATCCCAGCACTCGGGAGGCAGAGGCAGGCGGATCTCTGTGAGTTCGAGGCCAGCCTGGTCTACAAGAGCTAGTTCCTGGACAGCCAGGGCTCTTACACAGAGAAAGCCTGTCTCAAAATAACAACAAGAAGAAGGAGTTCAGGGCTGGTGAGTTGGCTCAGACGTCAAGAGGACGGGGGTTGATTGCCAACACCCACATGGTTGTTTACATCTCTGACTCCAGCTCCAGTGAATCTAGCGCCCTCTTCTGGCCTCCATAGGCATCAGACACACGTGTGATACACAGACAAACGTGGACAATATGCACATAAAATAAAGCAATAAATCACAAAGATATTACCCACTCTCCTTTACAGTGGAGAACACTAAAGCTAGAGACAGATAAAACAACTTGGCACGTGCTTCAGGTCCCATTGAGTTACCTAGCATCATAAGCCATCCAGAATATCACCTGGTTAGCCTTCCCTAGAAAGGCTCTCCTGTTTGAGGACACTGGGGGCTGCAGATATGACTCAATAGTTAAAAGCACTTGCTTGCAGAGGACTTCTGTTTGCTCCCCAGCACCAAACGCCTGTAACTCCAGCTCCAGGGCATCCAGCGCCCTCTTCTGGCCTCCTCAGTAATTGCACTCATGTGCATAGAACCACACAGGACACACACACATGCACATACATTAATAAAAATGTTTTAATGAGGAAACAGGCCTAGAGACAGGCAAGACCATCTCTAGGGTCTCAGCCGATCCACACACATCTGCCTGCCTCTCCAACCAGGCCTGGCAAACACCCAGGCTCCAGGCAGTGACCAACATCATCATCTGTGTCCCTTGCTCCCTGCAGAGCTGCCCTCTTCTGAGCACCTGAGCGTGGCTGATGCCACCTGGCTGGCCCTGAATGTAGTGTCTGGCGGCGGCAGCTTCTCCAGCTCCCAGCCCATCGGTGTGACAAAGATCGCCAAGTCTGTCATCGCCCCGCTGGCTGACCAGAACATCTCCGTGTTTATGTTGTCCACCTATCAGACTGACTTCATCCTGGTGAGTCAAAGTTACGGCATGCACACTCCCATACAGTCAGAGACTGGCTGTGCACACTCCTAACCTTCTCCGTGTAACACGCGCGCCACTTCCAGCTCCCATACATCAGACTGGCTGTGCACACTCCTGTCTTCATGTAACACGCGCGCGCGCGCACACACACACACACACACACACTTCTCGCACTCTCCTCCTGTCCCATCTGCTCCTCTTCCCGCCCCGGCCTTGTGCACTACGGCAGGAGGTGGGATGAGCTGGGCCTCAGGGACTCTGCCTCCCGTCCTCAGGTGCGCGAGTGTGACCTGCCCTTCGTCACTCACACCTTGTCCTCGGAGTTCACCATTCTTCGGGTTGTCAATGGAGAAACGGTAGCGGCCGAGAATCTCAGTATCACCAATGGCTTTGTGAAGCCCAAGATGGGTAAGTTGGGGTAGAGGGGAGTGTCCCCAGCAGAAAGCCCGACTTTCAGAGTCCACCTGGTGTTCACCGGATTCCAGGAGGGGCAGCTAGCAGTGGCCAGAGATGGCTCACATCTCAGGCTAGCTTGTGGTATCAGGGTGGCTACCTATAGGAGGGACCATGGAGTAGAAGCGTAAGCACTGGGAGCTGAGCCAGATGGTGGCTGTTGGGAAGGACTTTCTCAGCAGCTGAGCAGCTTACACAGAAGCCCAAGGTTCTGAAGGGAAATTTAAGATCAGTGCAGTGTGTGCTGGGGGTTAAAAAAAGACCACATGGGCCACGGTGAAGAAAGTCTGAGGCTTGGTCCAACTCCTGTACACAAAAGCGCTACTCTGGCCTTAATACTTCTATCCTATGTTCTTTCAGTCAAGAGGCCAGTCATCCACCCGTTATCCAGCCCAAGCAACAGGTTCTGTGTCACCAGCCTGGACCCCGACACGCTGCCCGCCGTCGCCACGCTTCTCATGGATGTGATGTTCTACTCCAATGGGTAGGTGTTGGGGTAGGGAGTAGACATGGAGATACCACTCCATCCAGGAGCTCTGAGGGCAGAGACCTCATTTTACCCCTAAGTCCAGTCTGCAGGAGGAGACACCTTCTGCCCAGGAGCCTAATCTGAAGGGGAGACACAGATCTGCCCTAGAAACAAGTCTGAGGAAAGAGGGATGGTTCCACCTAGGAGCCTGGCTTATTCAGAGTTTCTGTTGCTGCATTAGAAACACCATGATCAAAAAGCAAGTCAGAGAGGAAAGGGTTTATCTGGCTTCTACTTTCATATTGCTGTTCATCATCAAAGGCCTTTAGGACAGCAATTCAAGCAGGGCAAGAACCTGGAGGCAGGAGCTGATGCAGAGGCTACGGAGGGGTGCTGTTTACTGGCTCGCTTCTCCTGCCTTGCTCAGCCTGCTTTCTTACAGAACGCAGGACCGGCAGTCCAGGGATGATACCACCCACCAAGGGCTGGTTTGGCTGGGCCCTCCCCCATTGATCACTAATTGAGAAAATGCCTTCAGCTGAATCTCATAGAGGCATTTCCTCGACTGAGGCTCCTTTCTCTCTGATGGCTCTAGCTTGTCTCGAGTTGACATTAAACTAGCCAATACAGAGCCCAGTCTGAGGAGAGAGGCACTGTTCTACCCAAGAACCCAGTCTAAAGGGGGAGACGTGTGTGTGCCTATCATCTAGCTCTTACGGTCTTCCAGCCTTGTCTCTCATAATGGATTCTGAGCCTTGGTGGTGGGGTCGGGGTCCCATATAGAGCTGAACACTCAAAAGTCCCTCCAGGCACTTTGGCTAGGTAAGTGTGTACATTAACTGCCGCCTGATGGAGAAAGAATGCTTCTCTGGCCGCAGTTGAGAGCGGGCCTAATCCATCAGTCTGAATATAAATATCCAGAAGACAAAATAACAACAGGTTTTTCTCTAGGGCCCGTGACCTCCCAAGCCATAGGCTTTTGACCAGGCTTATGGTACATATAAACATGGTCATGTAAACATGGATTTCCCCCATGTGAAGCAGGTCCCAGATTCAAACAGAAAGTGGTTGGTTGTCCTGATAACTGTCGTGCCACTATGGCACCAGAGGTCACATCTTACCCGGCAGGTCAGTAATGTAACATTCAGGGTCGATGACTCCCTGAGTCATGGGGTTTTGATGAAGGCGAGACACAAGGCAGGACAGCCCTTCCTGCCAGACTGGTGGGTGACAGATAGCATGGAGGATGTAGCAGAGGCCACACCCTCACAGCTCCCTCTTGATCCCCAGAGTGAAGGACCCCATGGCTGCCAGTGACGACTGTGGCCACATCCGCTTCTTCTCCTTCTCACTCATTGAGGGCTACATCTCACTGGTGATGGATGTACAAACCCAGCAGAGGTGGGCAGGGCCCTGTGTGGATGTTAAGGGGGCCCGGGCGGGAGCATGTACTTTCTTTCTCGTCAGTCTGCCCTACTCCCTTCATTGGAGATGTCCCTATAGGTGCAGGGGTCAGCCAAGGTCCACAGCATGATGGTACCAAACGGAAGATTCGAACCACAGTCCCAGCTACCTCCAGAGTCCCACCCCAGCATTGCTTTCCCTCACTGACCCCAATGGGACTGAAATATCCTTGGAGCCTCTGCTCTTTCCCACCCAAGAAACAGCCACTCCGTCACTCTGGCCCTATAGTGCCCCCCCCCAAGCAGAGAAGGTTCCCCAGAGCTGGGGGAGCACCAGTTAGCACCAGCCTCAGAGTTCTCTTCCCTCCTTTAAAGGTTCCCGAGTCATTTGCTATTCACGAGTGCATCTGGAGAGCTCTGGAAGATGGTGCGGATAGGAGGACAGCCCCTTGGATTTGGTGAGCCCATGGGGTCCGACACCTGTAGGCAGGGATCCATGCAGGCATTCCTGGGGTACCTGGCCGGCTCCACACTTACATGGTGGTCTAAAGAGGGGGACCGATGCTAAAAGAGCCTGAAGTCCCTGTTCTGACAGATCCCTTGCCTGTGGTATGACGAGTATGTGAAGGCCTCGGGAGACCAATAAGGGGGGCTCTTATTTCCCACCCCCTCCAGATGAAAAATTAAGGCATTGGAGCTGGAAGTGAGACTTGGCAGTAGAATGTTTGCCTAGAATTCCTCAGTGGGTGCTGAGGGGGGCTCAGTGGTAGAGCACCTGCCTAGAATCCCCCAGTGAGGGGCTGGGGTTGTGGCTCAGTGGTAGAGCCCCTGCCTAGAATCCCCCAGTGAGGGGCTGTTCAGTGGTAGAGTGCCTGCCTAGGCTCTAAGCATCTGTGTTTCCCTAGACGAGTGTGGAATTGTAGCCCAGATCTCTGAGCCCTTGGCAGCTGCAGACATCCCGGCATACTACATCAGTACTTTCAAGTTCGACCATGCACTGGTGAGTAGTCTCTGGGAGCAGGCAGGGGCTATAAGGTAGGGAATAGGTTCCTGGGCTAATGCACTTTTTTTTTTTTTCACTTCCTGCCCTCTAGGTTCCAGAAGAGAATATCAGTGGGGTTATCCATGCCCTGAAGGTCAGTCAAGGAGGGAAGCATTAGGAAAGGCTCATCTCTGGGCTCCTCCTAGCTGCAGTCCACTTGGCCCTTCCCCCCCCCCACACCCCACGAAGGTTATTCTTGCAGTATTTCCCTACGGACTGAAAGATCGGCCCTGGGACCCTACGGAAAGGACGTCTGGGACACACCCCCAGTTCCTGACTCCTCCAGGCCTGGACCCAAACCAAGGCCACCCCCACATCCACCTCCAGCCTTCCAGAATCCCCAGCCTTTTCAATAATGACTTGGTTTCCCCCCAGTGGGGGCATGCCCATCTTCCTCCCCCAAGTTCCACCCCAGATTGTGGTCTCTGAGGCCCAGGGGGCTTGGAGAGAGCCCAAGGCCTCACATACACCCTCCAGCAAACACCAAAGGAAGCTGGCACCGCCCACAAGACGTTGGGATTGGGGTCCTGATGCACCAAGGGACATCTTAGGAAGTTGGTGCCGCAAGAGTGGGTGTACAGAGCTGAGGAAGCCCCCGTGAGGAACCTCTCAGGATGAATGGTATGGTTGCTGCTCTAATCTCAGAGGCTCAGGGGCTGGTTCCCTCAGGACAGAGGCCAGCAGGCCACCCTCAGGTCATAATGGTCAGTGAGCCTCGGACAGTGGCAATGGGCCCTCTGCCACCAAGCTGGGGGAGAAAAACCCAAGACCCTAGACCCCACCTGCTGACCACGCGGGGCCTGTGTCGATTCCCACTACGACTGCCAAGAGGAGTCCTGGATCAACCTCCCACCAAGAGCCCTTGCTCCTGGAGGAGGACAGAATCCCAGGACCCCTCCTTTCCCACCAGCCTAGAGCACCAGCTTCGCTCTCCCTGGACCCCAACATGGGCAAGCAAAGACTCCATTCGTTCCCAGCAATGGACATCCCCACCAGCCCAGGCCTAGAGTGCCTTGGGCCGTGTCCACCTTTCCAGCTGTCACTTAGACCAGCCTAGAGTTTCCCCCTTCATCCTCTCTACCCCACCCGGAGGGGACAAAGAGGCCTTGGCCCCCCAGCTCACATACCTGCCGGAAGTAACCCAGCAGTCTGTGACCATGGTGCGCATTTGGAGAGAAAAAAAGTCACCCTTGGGGTTTTTTAGTCAGTTGTTTGCATACAGGTGGCTGGGGAAGAAGTGGTTTTGTTTGAAGGATGTGGGGCCTGCTTGAGTCTTACAAGGGTGCCCAGCGTTCAGCGGCACCTAGCAGCAGCACCCTGTTTCTCCCGGGACAGACGCAAATGCAAGGATGGCTCCTAAGAATCTTGGCCTTGTCTTCTGAGGAGAGTTATCGGGAACAGAGTTCTGGCACAAGACACCAGGACCCCCATAGTATCCTCTGCAGGGCACCCAGTAAGAGCACCTGAGAGGAACCATAAAGCTGGGACTATGAGGTCCACCAGACTTAGGATCTTGGGGTGTTTTCTCGGGCCTGTGTTATACTGTCTCCAACAAGGTCAGAGGAGGGAATGTGTGTTTACCCCTGCACAGGTCTCAGTATGAACTGCGTTTCTCGCTTCTCTGGGCTATAGGAGCAGACCCAGGCGGAAGACCTATCCTAGAATCTTGTAGAAGCTCAGAACCCAGCATGCTAATCAAAATTACCTCTGGTGGGGTTTGTTTTATTTGTTTTGTTTTGTTTTGTTTTTTGATTCCTTTTTCACAAAACAACCAAACATCGTCAATCGTTTTTCTGCTCCCAAAAGGGAAATGGCCAAGTAGACAGGGCCATAGTGAGGCCCCCCGAGTCCCCTTCTCTCCCCTTCCAAGGCCTTGATTGTCCAGGGCGCGCCTCTTTGTAATCCCTTTGGTCCCGCCTTCCAGGTATCCCTTCCCACTGTGTAAGTGTGCTGAGCCCATGTCCCCTACCCCAGAGTTGTGTGGCCCCTAGGCTTGCTAGGATGAAACTGTGTATTGTACACACCTATAAATACGTGTTTTATGTTCATAGAGATATATTCTGTAAATAGCATATATTACTTGAGCAATATATATGTTAATATATTCTGTGTGCGCAGAATACAGGCAAGGACCCCACCTCATGTGTGCACACATGGGAACATTTTGAGCCACCATATATTTTTAATTTGAATATGTAGGCAATACAGTGATTGGAAAAGCCCTGGGGTCCAGGAGGCCAGCCTGGAGGGGAGACAAAACCACCAGCCTACTGCATCTGGGACAGGTTTAGAGGGCCAGCATTGTCTGCTTCGTAGCTACTGCACCCCATTCCCACAGCCTCGAGCTCTGGATGCTCTTACTGGAACATTGATCCAGAAGGGGAATTGGATTTTTTTTTAATTCTTTGCATTTTTGACAGTGGCTCCTTCCCTCAGGGTTACTCCAAAATCTTTGTCTGGTGAACCCCTTGTATTCTAACCTCCCTCCCAGAGTCCCCTCTCTCTAGGAAGCTGTAGGCCTGGCATCTTAGCTGATTTCTTGTCATTGTGTTATTTGTTTTCTTGAGGCAGGGTCTGTTTTATAACCCTGGCTGTCCTGGAACTCCCTGTGTAGATGAGGTGGCCTTGAATTTATAGAAAGCTGCTTGCCTCTGCCTCCTGAGTGCTGGCATTAAAGGCTTGCGCCACCACACCTAGGTGATTTGTTTTCCTTAACTCCTGCTAGTTTAGGAATCTCAGGTTCTCTTCCCTGCTCTCTTCCTAGGGCTGACTCCACAGGCCTCAAAACGCCACACATCTTACCATCTGGCGAGGAGCTGGGGCCTAGGTTCTGCCTGCCAGCCTTCCAGAGACCCCCACTATTGAGCTACAGTGGGTCCTTTTTGAGGAAGCTGGGTCTCTGTGTTCTGTGACTGGCGTGACATAGTCTCTACAGCTCTGGGGGATGTGACATTGAGCCCTCTACTCTTGTGTCTTTAGTGCTGTCTCCCCACTTCTTGGCATCTTCTGGTTTTAAGGATGTGGAGGTCACTCCACCCCCTGCTGGCCCAGCCTCAGAGGTGACCCAAGTGACATGCCAGTTAGCAGTCAAGGTTCCCTACAGGGATTTTGTTTGTGATTTTCTGCAGCGCTGAGGATTGTGGACAGGGCCTAGTACATTGGAGGCAAGTATTCTGCTGAGCCGCTCCCAGCTCCTAGCAGCGGAGAGTCTCTTGGCTCGCGTGGGGGGAAGAAGAATGGGCTGTTAAGGTAAAGTATTGGGAGACACAGACAGACCCCCTGGGCAGGGCTACCTGATCGTGGGCTCCAGGGGTTTGTGTCTGCCTGGAAGACTAGAAAAGCTCGGAGGACACAGTGGAACAGTGTGCTTGCCCAGCGTGCATGAAGCACTCAGGAGATGGAAGCAAGCAGATCACAAGGCCAGCCTGGGTTACATGAGACCCTGTCTCAGAAAAAATGCCAAATGTCACCTGTATGTTTGACTACCTGTCCACTACAGGCTAATGAAACCATCCAGTGTCCCCATTGACAAAGCCCCCTCCCTAACTTCAGCTCAGCCCCACAGCCCGCTTTCCAAGAAATCTGCTTCTCCCCCACACCCCAGCAGCATTGCCAACTATATACTCCCTTCCTCCACAGGGTGTCTGAAGACATACATGCACGCATGCACACACGCATGCAGGCAGTCCCGGCCCCGTGAAACGCGCTTCTTCAACCCTCCCTGGAGGATCAGCATTGACCTTGCCCCCACCAGCTGCTGGGCGGGTTCTGGGGACCTGATTCAGTCTGCTGCCCACTAGGCAGTGTCGTGAGGTGGTTCCCCTGTGGCAAGATGGAAGGAACTGTGGAAGTCAGAAGATACCAGGCAGGTGGGAAGGAGCTAGTGCCTGCACACAGCCTGCCAGCCCCTCCCCACCACATTTCCCAGGCTGACCTTTAAAAGTCCCCAGCTACCCTTGAGCCATTCGCCAGAGCCTCTGATTGGCTGTGGGGACAACATAGGCTCTTCCTTGGCTAAGGCAATGACAGAGGGAGTGGAAAGGAGGAAGTGTCTGTTCTGACTCTGAGTTTGATGGGATTAATGCAGTCCACAGTGGTGGGGAAGGCGTGGCAGCAGGAGCGTGAGGCAGCTGGTCACGTGGCATCCACAGTCAGGAAGCAGAGAGAAATGGACGCTGGTGCTCAGCTCGCTTTCTCCTTTCTATTCAGGGTAGGTTTTCCCACCTCAGTTAATCCAGACTCCCTGACAAACGTAAGCAGAGGTTTGTCTCGTAGGCGTTTCTAGATCCTATTGAGATGATTACTGACATCCTTCTGTATTCCTTCTGTGAGCAGTTGGGGAACCATAGGTGGGGTCGGCACTTGGCTTGGTGAGGGGAGCCTGGATGAGGAATAGAGGGCTCTCCAACAGGGATGGGATATAGCTTTGAGGGGTTTTTGTTTTGTTTTGTTTGAGACAGGGTTTCTCTGTAACAACCCTGGCTGTCCTGGAACTCTCAGTAGACCAGGCTGACCTCGAACTCCGAGATCCATCTGCCTCCACCTCCTGAGTGCCGGGATTAAAAGTCTGCATCACCCAGTTTAGCTTTGAGTCTGCAAGTGATGGTCATTGTGCTGGGGGTCCAAGTGTAGCTTAGAAGGGTGGCAGACCTCCATTTTGACATCCAGGAGGGAAGCGAGGCCAAGATGGCCGACAGCCGATCGGCCTTACTGTGTTGCGTGGGGATGTTGTGGAGTAGAGCTAACTTAACAGACCTAACCTTTTCATACACCTCTGCTTTCTTTTCATGTCCATTCCCCAATTTGAAGCAACAGAAGGACACATTTAGCTGATCCCAGGGTGACCTCCACTCTCCCCCACAAAAACTACTCATCTGGGGGAAGGGGAGCTGAGGGCACCAGTAGAAGCCCAGGGCCACAGTGCTTGTGAGCATCAATTTGGTGGTGATGGTTTGTGGTACCTGGTAGAAGAGCAGGGAATCTGGGAGAGCCAAAAGTGCAGGGTGGCTCCGTCCTGTGTGTCAGGAGGCGTTCTGTGTGGTTATATTTACATGTGTGTGTGTGTGTATGTGTGTGTATACCTGTATTAGGCATGAGTGTGTGCACACGTGCAGAGCCTATCTCAGAGCTGCGAGCTGTTTTATGCAGTGTTTGGCCCTTCAGCCCAGCCCACTGCCACACAGTTAACCAGATTGGGGGGGGGGGGTGGTATGCGGACCTTGGCTCTGGGGTAGAGCGTGAGGTTTGCCCTGATAGGATAGGCTCCTTCCCCTATTGTCTGCATCCCCAGGAAAGACTCTGCCCTCAGAGACCCAAGGAGTCCATGCAGGCCGCCTGAGCTGGCCCAGGCCACCCATGTCACTCTTCAGAGGTTTTGATTCTGAAGACAGTATTCACAGGAAGAGGGGCTGGAGACACGAGGACCCCTCGCTTACCAGGAACTCATCTTGGAAAGGGGTCCACAAAGCTAGAGGCCCCAGCAATGGGCAAAATTCAGGTCTCCATGGGGCAGAGCCTAGCATGGCTCCCTTTCTACTGCCTCAGTTTACCTGTGTCACAGGAAGAGTGAGAGCAGAGTCAGCCCCCAGACAACAGGGAGAGGAATGCATGACCAGAGCCCTCCTCTTGTATGCCAAAATCATTTCCGTTATCCTGAGGCAGGGGAGCAGGTGTGGGTGCCCTGCCCGCAGCCCCAGCTGACCCTCGCCTGGCATGTTGTGCCCAGGTCACCAGCAACACTGGGCTTCACTAGTCCAGCAGCTTGAGTGAGGGGAGGACTGGAGTCCGACTCTCTTCACCTCCAGGGCCTTCATGCTTTCGTTTTGTCAAAGAAACAAAACCCTTGAGAGTTGTGTACTGTATGATGGAGATAAAAAAAATGTATCTAATGTTCCCCTAAAAAAAAAAGACAGTATATTTTGTACTTTGTAAAGTGTTCATTAAATGAAGGGGGAAAAAGATGATGTTGGCTGACAGCTGTATGATTTTATGTTGATTTGTGCTGGATCGTGTCTCATTTCTTCCCTCTTTCCCATATGGTTCAGAGAACATGGCTAGAGGAGTCAGGATAACCCTCAGGTGTAACCCTGAGTCTCAAAAGCTGCCGGGAGGTTTGTATCAGCTACCTGATGCTGTGTAATAAGTTGTCCTAAAGCCGGGCGGTGGTGGCGCACGCCTTTAATCCCAGCACTCGGGAGACAGAGGCAGGCGGATCTCTGTGAGTTCGAGGCCAGCCTGGTCTACAAGAGCTAGTTCCAGGACAGGCTCTAAAAAAGCTGCAGAGAAACCCTGTCTCGAAAAACCAAAAAAAAAAAAAAAAAAAGTTGTCCTAAAACAGTGGCTTAAGATGATACGTCTCTGTATCCTAGCACTCAGGAGGCTCAGGCAGGAGGATGGAGGGTTCCAGGCTTGCCTGAGCTACATAGTGAAACCCTATCTCAGTAAAAGGGGCTGGAGAGGTCGCCCAGCAGTTAAGAGCACTGGTTGATGCTCTCTTCCAGAGAGCCTGGGTTCAATTCCCAGCACCCACATGGTGGCTCACAACCATCTGTGACTCTGGTCCCAGGGAATCTGACAAGTTCTTCTGTCCTCTGCATGGGTACCAGGTACCCATATAGTACAGACATGCATATAATAAAACATCCATATGCATAAAATAAATAAAAGCTAAAGGGAAGAATGATGTGTTTCAGCGGGTTCGGTCTGTGATCATGGACCTGAGTGAGGCAGAACACCATGACAACGAGAACTTGTAGAGAAGGAATTGTTCGTGGCATCCAAGAAGCAGAGATGGGAACACGGGAAAAGGCCAGGGCAAGCTATAGCATCTTCTGTGACCTTTAGTGAAGTGCCACCTCTTATCTATCCTTACCTCCCAGTAATGTCCACAAATGATGAATCTGTCGAGCTATCATCAATCCATTAATTGTCCATTAGTTAGGTCAGAGCCTTCGTAATCTGTATGTTTCTGGGCATGTTGTCATAGAAACAGACAGGAATGTAAACCTAAACATCTCTCAGTCCAGCAAGTACCCAGTACCCACACAATGGGCCACAACCATCTGTAACTCCAATTCCTGATCTGATGCCCTCTTTTGGCCTCTCTTGAGTTCTGCACACATGTGGTGTACATACACACAGACAAAATACTCATACACATAAAAAACATTAAAAATAATTTTTTTTTAAAAAAAATGTAAGGGGTTTGGGAAGATGGCTTGCTTAGTGGTTAAAGAGCCCTTGCTGTTCTTGCAGATGAGACAGGTTCAGTTGCTAGCACTTAATAGCTCAGATTTCTTCTAGCTCTGGTTCCCGGCAATTTTATGCCACCTTCTGACATCCATTACACAAAGATGGCATGCAGACATGGAATGAAAACACGTACACACATAAGAATAAATTTTGGTTTTTCGAGACAGGGTTTCTCTGTAGCTTTGGAGCCTGTCCCAGAACTAGCTCTTGTAGACCAGGCTGGCCTTGAACTCACAGAGATCCACCTGCCTCTGTCTCCAGAGTGCTGGGATTAAAGGCGTGAGAACAAGAGGACACCTGGGAAGAGGCAGGTGACTCTCACTTCACCCAGGGTATGTATCATTCACATGCTCACTAAAGTGAGAACAAGTAACATGCACACTTTTACAGGAACAGCATAAGCAACCCAGATAATGGCTTAGCAGTGTTTCCAGGTGTCAGAGGGTCAGGACCAAAGAGACCAACACCAACACCCAGGTACAGGTGGCAGCTGAGCAGAGGCCCTGGTGGCATGCAAAGAGGACAGACGCTACATGGCCAGGCTGACCAACAAGTAAAACAGGCTTTAAGGCAAACTTGAGGATGAGGGCGCCCTTTTTGTACACAGGTGACTAAGGTAAGGTGCTTGTTTTGCTTTGTAGTTTGTTGGGACAGGGTCTTGTGGTCTCATGTATCCCAGGCTGGCCTCGGACTCAACGTGTAGCCCAGGATGGCCTTGAGTTTCTGATCCTCCTGCCTCCAGGTCTGCCACAGTCAGCTACTGGAATGTGCCGCCACATCCTGTTGATGAGGTGCTAGGAATCGGACTCAGGGCTTCATGGATGCTATAATCAAAGACCTTACCAGAGATATGTTCCTGGCCCCTTTAATTTTCTAAGGACTTTTTACATTAAAAACATTTTTAGTCATGTGTATGTGGTGACAGAAGCATGTATGTACACATGCATACAGACACTCTGAGAAGCAGAAAAGGGATGTCAGATCCCCTGGAGCTAGAGTTACAGCCATTTATGAACTGCCTGGTGTGGGACTTGAACTCAAGTCCTCTGGAAGAGCAGTAACTGTTCTTAACAACTGAACCATCTCTCCAGCTCAACTTCTATTTCAAGTTCACAGCAGCCCTTCCTATTATAAGCCTAAGACTAGCCCTTGAAGAGAACCGGGGACAGATCCACCTGGGTGAAGGGGCCCTGTAACTGCCAAAACAGCCATCCCTTCCAACACCAGCCAACTGGTCCCCATGACATCCTGCTTGATGACCCCTCAACTTCAACCTGCAACCTTCCAACACATCCCATTTCCTTGTTAGGTTTTCTCCATGTTAGGGTTTTCATCACGGGCTCATGTGTTGAATGTGTGCTCCACCACAGGCAGCATTTTCTGGAAGCCTGGCACGTTAGAGGGTCAGTGGGGCCTGGACAACAGGAGGCCGCTGGGGGGTGGTCCTTAAGGATGGTAGTCCAGCCAACTTCCAGTTGCATGCTGCTTCCTGGTCTGCCAAGTGAGAGGCCTCTACCACATGCGCCAACCCCCAGAAACTGTCGTGCCTTTCCTGCCATGCTGGATTAGAACCCTCGGATACTGAGAGCCAAACTAAATCCTTTAAGTTGTTGCTGTCAGGTATTTGGTGCTTTCCTCCACAGCCCACACAAGCAGCTACCAAACTCTGTATTTTGTATAATAATGTCCATTTCCCTCCCCAGGCTGCACAAAGCAGGGATTCTTCCACATGACTCAGTGGCCCACGCCTGTACTTAAGGGGCCCACACGTACCTGTAGAGTGAACAAGTAGCGGGAGGGGTGTAGCAGGCAGCGTGAAAGATCATAATTAGTGACTCAGGCACCAGCTCTCCCCAGCTGAAGAATCTATCTGTTCAGGGCTAGGGAGATGACTCAGTGGGTTAAGTGCTTGCCTGACAAGCTGACGGCCCGGGGTCAGTCAACAGAACCCATGTAAAAAAAGGCAAGCCGTGGCATCATGTGCCTGTCATCCCAGCTCTGGGGAATTGAAACAGAAGGATCCCTGGGGCTCTCCGGCCAGCCAGCCTTCTTGGGAACTTTCAGGTTGGGAGAGATCCTGTGTCCAAACATAAGGTGGAGCTGGGTATGGTGGTATAAGCCTTTAATTCCAGCACTCTGGGGGGCAAGGGCAAGCAGAACTCTGCGAGTTCAAGGCCAACCTGGTCTAGGAAGTGATACCCCATCTCACTAAGATGGACAGCACCCGAGGAATGATGACACTTGACACTGTCCTGTCCTCCACATGAATGCACACCCATGTGCACACCCAACTGCACACACACAAAACACGTCCCAGGTGGGATTGCCTTCTAAAGTGTTCTCCACTGGCTTCTATTGGTTTCCTTTATGGTCTCGAAAGACCTCCATTTTTAAAAAGGCAGAAAATAGACTTTATTCTAAAAGAACTTTTCAAACACTGTTCTGAAAAGGCAAGTTTTCTTAAAAACAAGTATTTTCCCATTTTGTGATGCTTCCTACTCCAAGGCTGGCCCTCCAGCCAAGATTCCACAGCCCTCAGCCCACAAGCATTTGGCTTGCAGCTTGTTCAGGGGCTTCTGGACTGTTCAGAGCCAGGCAGAGAGACGGCTCCAAGGCTGGGATACTGTAGACCGTGGCGGGAGGCTGGCTCACACTAGCTACTCCATAAAGAGTCTCAAGCCAACGCATTCTGGGCTCCTGGACGGTGTCCTGAGTGGCAGCTGATCAGAGAGGCCCTAGCTGAAGTTAGCTGGCTCTCCTGCTGAGCTGGGCCAGCCAGAGGCCCAAGCGTGTCCTTTTGTGACAAGGGACTACGGATTCTCCTGAATGCCTCGTCATGTCTCCAGTGTGCCATGAATAACGAACTTCCCCTAAGAAAAGTGTCTCTGGCAAGATGCATTCCCAGATGGCACCACGTATTACCTGGAAAGGACATGAGCCTGCCATCCTAGGGCCATATGCCCTGGTACTCCTCAGGAGCACACCAGGCCAGGAGCCTCAACAGCAGGGAAAGGTCTTGTCCACAGACTCCTATTATGTCCCCACTGGACACAGAGTAAGCCTCCTGCTCACACAGGCCCTGGCCCTCTCCCAGCATCCTCAGAAGCTCTGCTGGTGGCCACACCCTGCCTCTGTCAAGCTGTTGCTGTCGGTATAGTTCAGACGCTGGGGCCTGCCTGGGATGGGCCCGGAAGGAGATTAGATGAATGACTTGGCCAGAGTTACCATGTGATCCACACCACATGCCACGTCCACAGGCTGACCGGGCATCGTCACCTGGAAAACAAGCCCCAGGACACAGTGAGGGGAAGGGTGAGCAGGCTCTGGAGCACATCTGGGAGAGACAGGGACTTGATGGCCCTATTTCCCTGTGTAGCTGAGGCTGACCATGAACCTCTGACCCTCCTGCCTCTACCTTCCGTGCTGGGTTTACAGACATGAGTCCCACACGTGCTTTATAGTACTGGAGACAGCCCCTAGCCAGGGCTCTGTGTGCTAGGCAAGAACTGCACCTACTGGGCCTCACCCTCAGCCGCACACTAATCCACAGCCACCCCACCTCCCTGCCCATCAATGCATCACCTCTGGTAGCTACCCTAGAGACGTGACCCTGGAGAAGGACACATATGCTCCTGGTACCACTGTGACAATGGCTTCCAGATTCCCTGCCTGAAGGCTGACTGCTGTGGCATAATGCTTTTTGTACACTGTAAAGATTCATCACTTGTATTGGTTAAATACAATGCTGACTGGCAAGTAACCAGGCAGTAAGTATAGGCAGGCTAACCAGACTAAGAGAATTCCGGGAAGAGGAAAAGCCAGACACAGTTGCCACCCAGACACAGAGAAAGCAAGATGAGAATGCTGCACTGAGAAAAGGCACCAAGCCACGTGGCTAAACGTAGACAAGAATTATGGGCTAATTTAAGTTATAAGAGCTAGTTAATAGGGGGCTGGAGAGATGGCTCAGAGGTTAAAGAGCATTTACTGCTTGCTCTTCCAGAGGTCCTGAGTTCAATTCCCAGCAACCATATGGTGGCTCACAACTGTCTATAATGAGATCTGATGCCCTCTTCTGGCCTGCAAGCAAATATGCAGACAGAACACTGTATACATAATAAATAAAATAAATCTTTAAAAAAAGAGCTAGTTAATAATAACCCTGAGCCAAACAGTTTATAATTAATATAAGCCACTATGTCTTTCTTTGGAACTGACATCTGTGGGACCAGGTGGGACAGAAACTTCCGTCTACAGCTGAGTGTTCGGTGACCTGTCTGTGGGTCACTAAGTACTTCCCAAGAGTGCAGGAAAGGCTTCTGCCTGGTGGGTCTAGTGTGGGAACAAGGACACGCTGGCACAGTGGCTTCTGTCACTTTACCTGTTGACCCCACCTGCAGCCATAAGCTGGATCCCATGTGTCCCCCACCATGGCCACCTGAGAGGCAGAGTTTCTGCTACATCTCAAAAGGCATTAGGGGAGGGCAGTGGTAGCCCAAGCAGAGATAGGGGGATCTCTGTGAGTTCAAGGCCAGCCTGGTCTATAGAGCGAGTTCTAGGACAGGCTCCAAAGCTACACAGAAACCCTGTCTCAAAAAAACAAAACAAAACAAAAGACATTAGGGTCTTACCACAGATCTAGCCAAGCTGCCTGTCGGGCCAGTCTTTGCTCCAGGAAGACCTAGCCCTCAGCACAGCAGGAGGCTAGCGTCCTTCCCAACCTTGTCACAGAGTCTGTCCACCTTCAAAGGGCACTTGCTGTTTAAGAGCGTTTCCTGCCTTCCCTTCCCTAGACTAACCAAGTACAAGCAAGCTTCAGAGCTACACTGGGCCTCCCAGAGGGATGGTGCCTTCAATCCTTATTATTTTGTGTGCTAAAGCACACACTCACACGCCACAGTACACTTGAAGTCAGAGGACAACCTTCAGGAATTGGTTCCCTCCCTCCACCTTGTGGAAACTGGATTTATTAAACTCAGGTAGTCAGGCTTGGTGTCAAGTGCCTATACCCAGTGGGCCTTCACAGGCTCTAAATTTATTTTTTATTTTTTTCTTCCTCTTTTTGTTGTGTTTATCTTATATGTGTGTAAATGTACTATGTATGGTGTGCGCACTGCAGTGTGTGGAGTGTAGTGTGTGGTATGGGTGTGCGCTGTGCAGTGTGTGGAGTGCAGTGTGTGGTATGGGTGTGCGCTGTGCAGTGTGTGGAGTGCAGTGTGTGGTATGGGTGTGCGCTGTGCAGTGTGTGGAGTGCAGTGTGTGGTATGGGTGTGCGCTGTGCAGTGTGTGGAGTGCAGTGTGTGGTATGGGTGTGCGCTGTGCAGTGTGTGGAGTGCAGTGTGTGGTATGGGTGTGCGCTGTGCAGTGTGTGGAGTGCGGTGTGTGGTATGGGTGTGCGCTGTGTGGTGTGTGGTATGGGTGTGCGCTGTGCAGTGTGTGGAGTGCAGTGTGTGGTATGGGTGTGCGCTGTGCAGTGTGTGGAGTGCGGTGTGTGGTATGGGTGTGCACTGTGTGGTGTGTGGAGTGCGGTGTGTGGTATGGGTGTGCACTGTGTGGTGTGTGGAGTGCGGTGTGTGGTATGGGTGTGCACTGTGTGGTGTGTGGAGTGCGGTGTGTGGTATGGGTGTGCACCGTGTGGTGTGTGGAGTGCGGTGTGTGGTATGGGTGTGCACTGTGTGGTGTGTGGAGTGCGGTGTGTGGTATGGGTGTGCACTGTGTGGTGTGTGGAGTGCGGTGTGTGGTATGGGTGTGCACTGTGTGGTGTGTGGAGTGCGGTGTGTGGTATGGGTGTGCACTGTGTGGTGTGTGGAGTGCGGTGTGTGGTATGGGAGTGCGGTGTGTGGTATGAGTGTGCGCTGTGCAGTGTGTGGAGTGCGGTGTGTGGTATGGGTGTGCGCTGTGTGGTGTGTGGAGTGCGGTGTGTGGTATGGGTGTGCACCGTGTGGTGTGTGGAGTGCGGTGTGTGGTATGGGTGTGCGCTGTGTGGTGTGTGGAGTGCGGTGTGTGGTATGAGTGTGCGCTGTGCAGTGTGTGGAGTGCGGTGTGTGGTATGGGTGTGCACTGTGTGGTGTGTGGAGTGCGGTGTGTGGTATGGGTGTGCACCGTGTGGTGTGTGGAGTGCGGTGTGTGGTATGGGTGTGCACTGTGTGGTGTGTGGAGTGCGGTGTGTGGTATGGGTATGTGCTGTGCAGTGCAGTGTGAGTGTGGAAACAGTGGCTGACCTCAGGTGTCCTCCTCTAGCACTCCCCACGTTATTATCTGAGACAAGGTCTCTGAGTGAAGCTAAAGATCATGGTTTCAGCTAGACTGGCCAGCCAACAAGCATCTGAGATCTGACTCTCCCTCTGCTATGGGGCACTGAGTTACAGACCACATGGTGGAGCAGAGCTTTTTGTGGGCGCTGGGGACCCAAACTCGAATCTTCATACTGATACAGCAAGCATTCTACCCACTGAGCCGTCTCCCCAGCTCCCTTTTGTTTGTTGTAGAGACAGGATGTCACTATGGAACCTTGGCTGGCCTGGAACTCACTATGCAAGCCAGACTGGCCTCGAACTTGTCAAGTCGGCCTGCCTCTGCTTACTGAGCGCTGGGATTAAAAGTGTGTGCCACCACACACTGAATTGTTTCAGTTTTCAGACAGGGTCTCACTACATAGCCTGGGCTGGCCTAGAACTTGCAGCATTCTCCTGCCTCAGTTTCCGGAAAGCAGAAGTGTACACCACCATGCCCATTTTCTCTTTTTTTAACCACTGTTTCTTTATCATAGTAACGTATGTATTACTATGATACATACATAGTAATGAGCAATGCTATACTATAAAAGGACATTCAATGGAAAACCATGAGGCCCAGGGTTCCATCTCCAGCACCCTATTAATGAGGCATGGTGGTTCACACCTCTCATCCTAGCATTTGGCAGGTAGAAGCAAAAGGACAAGAAGTTCCTCACTATACAATGAGTTTGAGGCTAGCTTGGGCTACATAAGTCCCTGTCAAAATAAATACACAGGTGTCAAGTACCTCCTAATAACCCAGTCACCCTATGCCCTGCACCCTACTGAGAACTACTTAAATCAAATCTTGTGTTCCTCACAGGCTCTCAGTGCAGAAGGGCACATGCCAGCCTTGTGGCTCCCTGGGCACACCCTGCATGACTGTGCCTTCAGACCCTCACCCAGATGTGGATGCGGGATCAGTTGGCCAGATCCCTATTCAGTAGTCCCTCCCGCTGGCAGCCGCAGAGAAGCTATGACTGCCTGGGCAGTTTCCTGAGTTTAGGACAGAAATGAATGCCTGCAACAGGTGGCCTGGCCTAAAAGCACCGAAGTGGCAGGTGCTGACCGTGGAGCTTCATCTCCATTAGGGGCTGCCGGTGACGGCAAATGAAGGCAGGAAACGCCACGCTGTCTTACAGCCTCCCCAAACAAAACACCTTGGAACAAGCTGCCACACAGACCACTGAGCAAACAGAAATGGGCCCCAGGTGACAGAGGCAGCCTGGAGCTGCCAACGCTGTCCCAGAACAGCAGTGGCCGGCTGCCCCCTGATGACCTAGCCAGGTGGGCTCTTAGCAACCCCTCAGGCCCCTTGAGATCATCTATTTACCTTCCCTGGGAAAGTGCCTTGTCATGATCATCCGCAGTCAGCCCGCTGCACCTAAGCACCTATATGCCATTCCCCAGATGCTCAGGCCATTAGAGCCCAAAGCACAGGAAGCTGTTTGCTCTCTGCCTGCTGGCCAGGACCTGTGGCCATCAAAGACCTTGGGAGCAGCAGTGGTTCCTAAGACTCCAGTGTCCCCTGCCATGTGTCTCTCAGGTCTCTAAAATGATGCCACAATAAGCCTGTCCCCAGTCATGTGGGGATTTTGGTCTCTGGGTCTCACGGAGCCCAAGTTGGCCTCCCTGTGTATCTGAGGATAACCTTAAACTTCTGTGATCTACCATACTCAGTTTATGTGTTGCTACGGCTTGAACCCAGGGCTGCTTTCATGCTAAGCAAGTCTTATTTTTTCTTCTCAGAGAGAGAGAGACAGAGAGAGAGAACGAGAGAGAGAGACAGAGAGACAGAGACAGAGAGAGAGAGAGAGAGAGAGAGAGAGAGAGAGAGAGAGAATACCTCATTATATAGCCCAGACTGACTTGATTCTCCTGCTCGGCCTTCCAAGTGGCTAGGACTGCAGGCGAGCACCACTCTTCACCTATGACGTGTGTGAGTGACCTCACGGGCTCCCCCTCAGTCTCACAGCTCCCACTGTGCAAGACGGGCTGTGCTGTGGGAGCCGCACGCCACCCTGTGGCTATGGCTTGGATCTCAAGTATGCCTTGAAGGCCCGTGTGTTGAAAGCTGGATCTCCAGCTCGGTGCCACTGGGAAACAGCAGAAATATCTAGGGGTGGAGCCTACTGAGATCAGGGACTGGAGATGCCGTAACTGTCCACTGCTGAGATGAAACACCATGGCCATAAGCAACTTGGGAAGGACAGAATTCATTCGGCCTCCATGTCAGAGCCCGTCACCAAGGGAAATCAGGGCAGGAACCTGGAGGCAGGGAGTGAGGCAGAAGCTGTGGAGGATGCTGCTTACATGGCTTGCTCAGCCTGCTTTCTTATGCCCCCGGGACCACAAACCCACGTGGCATCACCTACAGTGGGGTAGGCCCTTCCACATCAATCACTAATTTTAAAAAATGTCCTACAGGCTTGGCTATATTATCTTACGGAAGCATTTTCTCAGCTGAGGTTCCTTCCTCTCAGATGACTCTGGCTGCTGTCAAGCTCAACAACAACCAAAAAAAAAAAAAAAGAAAGAAAGAAAAGAAAAGTAGACAGCATAGGGAGCATGCCTTTGAAGATAATGATAGGACCCCAACTCCTTTCAGTACCTCTGACTCCAGCCTCCATAAGGTAAGCAGCTTTAAGGTCACCTGTCCCCTGCTATGTTGCACTGCCCTGCCAAAGGGTCAAAGCAATGGGGGTTAATTGACCCCAACAAAAACTTCTAAAACCAGGAACCAAATTAAACATTGCTTCTTAAGTGGATGACCCCAGGCACTTTGTTACAAGAATGAAAAACTAATGAATCTGTCAAGTCCCCCCCTTCATCTAATCAAAACGTGACAAAAGACAATGTAGTTGCCTGGCATGACCCCTTGGGGCTCACCAAATGTGCAAGAAGGTGGACAACAGGGTGCTGCCAACAGAGTGGTCTCTAGGGCAGACAGGCTCATCCCTTCAACAGGAAAGCATATCAGGAAGCCCACGGCCAGCAGGACGCCATTCCTCTGGCTGACTAAGTGCAAGAGGGTGCATGCTGAGAATGGAGGCATCAGGTTCCAGCAGCCTAGACATGGACTCTTCCCCAGCAGCTATGCTTTGCCAAATTGCCTCCGCAGGAAACCAGCTGCGATGTGATTACTGATCGTGAACATGACAGGATCTAGAGTCATCTAGGAGACAAACTCCTTGGCTTGTCTTGGGGAAGTTCTAGATTGGTTAGCTGAGGTGGGAAGACCCATGCTGAATGAGGATGACGTTACTCTACATGCCGGGGTCCTGGGCTGAAGAAAGAAGAGAAGGGGAGCTGAGCACCAGCGTTATCTCTCTCTGTGCTTCCTGACTGTGGATGCCATGTGACCAGCCACCTCAGGCTCCTGCTGCCATGTCCGCCGCCATGATGGACTAGACCCTCAAACTGAGACCCAAAAAGAAACCCTTCCTCCCTTAAGCTGCTTTTGTCAAAGCAACAAGAGAAGAAACTAACCCATCCACACTCATAGGTGACAGGCCTGGGAAGTGCTTGCTGTTCCAACACCCAACTGTTTCCACTGTTTTCCAAGGTCACACTCGAAAAGAGGACAAGTGGGGGAGGGGGAGTGGCTGTGAAGGAGGTGCTGGCTCTCCAGACAAGACCAGCAATAGTCTGCAGGGAGATCTGCATGCACATGTGTGCCTGTATACATAGTTCCTTGAAAGATTGGATTTTGATAATGTTCCTAAATTGTGAAAGATTTTTTTCTTTAAAGACTGGGTCTTGCACAACTCAGGCTGGCCTCAAACTGGCCATGTAGCTAAGGATGACCTTGAACTTCTGATTCTTCTGCTTCTACAAGTGTAGTGCTGGGATTAGGGGTGTGGGTCACCCCACTAAGTTTACATGGTGCTGGGGATGGATCCCAAGGATTAACGCCTGCTATGCCTACTCTACCAACTGAGCCACATCTCTGGCCCACCTGGTAGCTTTTCACAGGGACTGGAGCACTGAGTAGGTGAAGCAGGTGCCTGGGATGCACTGACTGCACAGAGCAGAAGGCTGAAGGCCTGCACACTTGGAGGCTGGTGCTACATCCAGCCCCGCCCATCACCTCCACACAAGCCTCCCTGGCGTCCATCCTAGATGGCAACACACAAAAGGTCCTGGACTCTGTCCTGTATTTGGCTTTGCTTCTCTTGGCATGCCCTCCACAACCCACCCCTGCATGGTCTTACCCTCCATACCCATCCCTGCATGGTCTTACCCTCCACATCCTCTCCTCCCCCACCGTATGGTCTTACCCTCCATGGGAAGTACTGGTCTTCAAGGCGTCCGATTCCCAAGCACCCTCGGATATTCTTGCCCCACACGAACAGTTCCCCCTTATCTGCAAAGAAAGGAAGACAGGGGCTTAGCTGGAGCTACAGAAGGAGCAGATCATCAAGAGGACGGCCTTCTAAGAGTCAGGGACAAACAGAAATTACTGCTCAATTTAGCCTCTCAACTGAATCTCAGAGAAAAGCACCTTAGAGAAGTTCTATCCATAAACCAGGTCCCAGGCCAGACCTTCGGCCAGCCAGCCTAGGAAGACAAGTCTGTGTGTGAAGCAAACTCCAAGGCTCCCATGCACAGCCCTCTCTGCTCATCTTGATGGCCTGCTGCCACCCATAGCTCTGCCCTCTCTGACTGACAGTGAGGCAAGACAACCAGCTCTGTTTGAGTTTCAGTGTGTAGGTGTGTTCTGTGAGGAGCTATAGAGCACTAGGTTCCTAACTGTGCCGGGGCTATGCCTGTGTGCTGGGCACTGGGGACAGGACAGCAACTGAACAAACATGTTTTCTGTCCTCATGAACTTCGCCTAGTAGAAGAGCCAAAATAAACAAAGGAACAAACTAATAAATACAATGATTACACCTTGAAGAAAGTGAATTACTGCTAAGCCATGTCCCTCACTGGCAAAGTCTAGTACTGGCAAAGTCTACTACTGAGCCATGTCCCCAGCCTCTCACTGGGGGATTCTAGGCAGGGGCTCTACCACTGAGTCACACCCCAGTCCCTCACTGGGGATTCTAGGCAGAAGCTCTACTGGTGAGTCATATCTAAAATCACAAAAGACTTCAGTTTTAGAGAGCAGCTTATTACAGTCACAGTGGGAGCCTCAGAGTGAAAAGGAGTCATGCTGTTTGAGTTAGGCATGAAGGTCAGTTACATGGCGGACTAAAAGTACCAGAAAAAGCAAATTTAGGCTCTGGTAAGAAGAAAAAAAAGGAAAAGTTAAGCTTTTCTCTCAAGAAGATTTTTGAGGGCTGGAGGGATGGCTCAGAGGTTAAGAGCACTGGCTGCTCTTCCAGAGGTCCTGAGTTCAATTCCCAGCAACCACATGGTGGCTCACAACCATCTGTACTGAGATCTGGCGCCCTCCTCTGGCGTGCGGGCATACATGGAGGCAGAATGTTGTATACATAATAAATAAATCTTTAAAAAAAAAAAAAAAGATTTTTTGACTGGCAAGGAAGCAGCAAATCCCTGGGAATCACTACAGTGACATGCACATGGTAACTGTTGTCCAGGACTGCAGAGCAGCTGCCTGAGCTGAGGTGTGGTGGCAGAACACAAAGAAGACCACGGTCTGTCTAGAAGCCTGTGGAACTACTTGATACTTCATGGCTCTACAGCCTGTCCAGTCAGTCTCCAGCCAGCCGCCTCTGTGGGCCCCCTCCCCAGCACAGTGGAGGCTCTGAGCTTTACCACAGGTAAGGTAGGCCACCTGCCACCCTGCACACTCATTTCCACATCACTCACCCACGTGTGCCCAAAGCTCCCTGGTCTTACTAGCACTCTACCAACCCCTTCTCCCTACCTACCCCCCACAGGCTCCTAAGAGATCACACTACAGCAGAAGCCTGACCACAAAACAAAGAATCCAAACCAAAACGCCAGCATGAAAGGAAGGTATGTGTCCTACAACACAGACTGGACTACCTCGACATGGCCTCCCTCTTTACTTATCCCATGAAGACATCAATCTACTGGGTGGAGAGATGGATGGACAGACAGATGGACAGAAGGATGGATGAGGAAGGGAGGGAAGGCTAGAGGACAGAAATGAACAGCTATAGAGACAGCAGAATGGAGGGGAGGACAGACGGAAACACGGGTGGACAAATGGATGCAGATTGATGACAGAAGCAGAGAACTGTCCGGTTGGAGAAGGAACAGATGCTGGCCTGTCTGCCCAGCAGGGTAACTTACTGGTAACTGCGGCAAAATGGCTAAGGCCGCATCGGATCTGGGAAACCTGTACGTCGGGGTTGAACTCCGTCAAGCCAAAGAGCGTAGGTGGAATCATTTCTGGAAGAGCCGTTTCCAAGAGGTTTGGTCCTTTCCCAAGAATTCCGTAGCCCCAGACGAAGATATGTCCTTCTTCTATGTTACAACAAAACAGTGGTTGTGAGTGGTACAGCCCTCCTGGCCGTGAAAACTACAGGGACTGGGGAGGGGCTCAGTTGGTAGAGCGCATGCCTAGAATACATAGAGCCCTGGGTTCTGTCCCTAGAAACCAGGCGTGGCGGAGCATGCCTGTAATCCCCAAACTCAGGAGGTGGAGGCAGGAAGATCACCTTGGAATATGGGAGTGAGACACACTGTGCTAGCAGGTTGAAAATGACTCTCTGCCCTGATTAAATACTTGTCTATGGAGTCTGGCTAGGGAGGAAGCTAAACTCAGCAGAAACAACCAACTTCTTGAGAGTAATGGGGGGAGGGTATCCATAAAACCCACTGGCATACAAAATTTTGGACATTTTCCCCACCAACAACTCCAATTTCACACTGATCGGAGCCATACCAGACACAAGCCATTCTGGCCAGATTCTTAAAACTCTTAGAAATGAGCTAGGTGGCGACACACACCTTTAATTCCAGTACTTGGGAGACAGAGCCACGCAAATTTCTGAGTTCGAGGCCAGCCTGGTCTACATAGTTCCAGGACAGCCAGAGCCACAGAGAAAACTCTGTCTCAAACAAAACACACACACACAAATACACAAACACACATACACACACACACACACACACAACTTTAGAAATGCTTTCTAACTTGCTTTTGGGAGAGTAGAAATTTTGAGTTTTGCTGTGGGATTGTTTGTCTTTATTTTTTAGATTTAGATTTATTTTATGTGTATGAGTTTTTTTTTTTTTTTTGTTTGTTTGTTTGTTTCTCGAGACAGGGTTTCTCTATAGCTTTGGAGCTCTTATAAACCAGGCTGGCCTCAAAATCACAGAGATCTGCCTGCCACTGCCTCCCAAGTGCTGAGATTAAAGGCGTGCGCCACCACTACCCGGCTGTGTATGAGTCTTTTGATCAAATGTGTATCTGTGTACAACATGGGTGCCTGATGTTTTGAGGTCAAAACAGAGTATCAAATTCCCTGGAGTAGAATTATGGGTGGTTGTGAACTTCCATGTGGGTGCTGGGAATCGAACCTGGGTCTTCTGCAAAAACAAGTGCTCTTAACCACTGAGCCATCTCTCCAGCTCCAGGTATTTTAAGACAGTCTTGCTATATAGTCCAGGCTAGCTTGGAATTTATAATCCTCCACCTCAGCCTCCTGAGTGCTGGGAATCAGAGACCTATACCACAATGTCCAGTTTTCTTCCCTTTCCCCGTCTTTCCTTTCTTCTCATCACCCTCTCCCATTCCTCCCTTCTTTCTTTTTGGTACAGTGCTAGGACAGTATCTGGCTCTCATGCGTAAGTGCTTTACCACTGAACTCTGCAGCCCTGGCTGTAACAAGTGCAGTACCGCTGCTCAGGGTGGAGCACAGTGACAAAGCGGGTTTCTCATGCATGAGACAAGTGGTTCAGTGGTGGAGCCCCTGCCTAGAATCCCCCAGTGAGGGGCTGGGGTGTGGCTCAGTGGTAGAGCCCCTGCCTAGAATCCCCCAGTGAGGGGCTGGGGTGTGGCTCAGGGGTAGAGCCCCTGCCTAGAATCCCCCAGTGAGGGGCTGGGGTGTGGCTCAGGGGTAGGGCCCCTACCTAGAATCCCCCTAGCATGCACAGGGGCCTGTGTCTGATCTCCAGCTCCAAGATCCAGATGTCTGTTATAAAATGACAAAGCCCCATGGTTATCTGTACATCTACATCATGAGCTACTAACTCACCCCTACCCCGTCATCACTGAATGACTGCAACTAGATGCTCCCATAGCCACACTCCCCTCTTTAGGAATCATCTACAGTCTAGGAGTCTGAAGCACAAAACTGTCCCATTCCCCATCTCATCTGTCCAGTGCTTCTCAAAGAGATGCAAGAAGTAGCTCTCACCATTCAATACAGCACAGCCTGTGCCACCACAAGCCACCTGCTTCACCTTGCCTACTTCAGAGAAAGGCAGGCACCGAGGGACATTAACCTGCACCAAAGAAAAGGGTGGGCATGGTTAGGAAAACAAAGGAGCCAGAAGCAGTAAGAATCCTTGGCTAAAGTCCCAGCTCACTTATTAACGTCAAAGATTTCCCCAGTATGTCTCACTCACTAAGCTTCCTAACTAAGGGCTCAGGACACAGAAGGGAGCTGGGGGGCCCAGTTCCCACTCTTCTGGAAGGCAGACTTTGCCCCTTGTTACATCTGTGCTAGACCAAAGTGTGGAAGGGATTTCCCAGAGTCTCTAAGAGGCTAATCTGACATGGGGGAGGGGAGAGGCGTCACTTTTCCTGAGCTCTGAAGGGTACGTAGGGTATGCAAGGGGAGAAGGGAGCATCCTCCAATGGGACGAGATGTACCAAGGGAACAGGACAAGGACAGCCCACTCTAAGAGATTAGGACTGGTAGCATATGCCTTTAATCACAGCACAGAAGGCAGAAGCTGGTGGATCTCTATGAGTTTGAGGTCCTAGTCTACATAGAGAGTCCCAGACCAGCCAGAGTTATGAATTAAAACCCTGTCTTAAAGAAAAGAAAGAAAAGAAAAGAAAAGAAAAGAAAAGAAAAGAAAAGAAAAGAAAAGAAAAGCAAGGTGGCACACACCCCTAAGCCCTACCCTCAGGATGCAGAAGCAGGCAAATTTCTATGAATTCAAGGACAGCCTGGTCTACAGAGCAAGTTCCAGGACAGGCTCCAAAGCTATAAAGAGAAAACCCTATTCCAAGAAACCTAAATAAATAAATAATAAGAGTTGGTGAGATAGCTCAGAAAATAAACCCATTTTCTGACAAGCTTGACGACCTGAGTTCAATCCCAGGAACCAGCATGATACAAGGAGAGAACCAGCTCTTACAAGCTGTCCTCTGACCACACACATGCCATGGCACACATAGACATACATGCTCTAAACAAACGAGTGTAAAAACATTAAAATAAGCTGGGTGTGATGGTATGCACCTTTGATCCCAGCATTCAGAAGGCAGAAGCAGGCAGACTCTATTAACTCAGGTCCAAGCTGGTCTACACAGCAAGTTCCAGAACAGCCAGGGCTAAAAAAAGAAAGATCCTGTCTCAAAGCAAAACAACAAAACTAAACAGAACTGCATTGTCCACTTCCACAGTGGCTCCCAGGGAGCTGGGTCTCCTGCTGTCCGCACCCATAGGTGAACTTGGGCTTGGGCTAACCCAGGTGACTTGCTTCTACTGAACAGAATTCCAGAAGTGAGGGACTGTCACTTCAAATGATCCAACATGGCCTTCTCATCTGCTGATCTAATGGAGCCAGCTGCCACACTGTCAACAACCCCTCCAGAGTGGAGTGCCCCACATGGCAAGGAATCAAGAAAGCTCTGGCCAGCAGTTATCAAATGGCCAACCTCCAGTGAGGCCCCAGGGCCTTTGTCCAGCAAAGAGCCTGCATCCTGACAACTGCCAGCAGAGGAAGGGTGGAAGCAGCTCTTTCCTGGTGAAACCCGGTAACAGGCTCGGGGCCAAGAAACCTGCTGCACATGGCAGGTTCCTGACCCACCGTTACAAACAAAATGTGAAGTGTTGGGAGTGCAACTCAGTGGTACAGTACCTGCCTAGTGCACTCAAGGTCCTGGGTGCCATTCCCAGAACCACAAAAACAAAAACAAAAAGTCTGGACAGAGAAATAGAACGAGAGATGTTAGCCATTAGCAGTGTGAGTTATGGGAGTTGATAAAGATGCTTTGGGAGTTTGACAGTAGTAAAAACCTTTGGGAAAAGGTTATAAGCTTTTTGTTTAAATTTATGGTTTCTTTTCTTTTTTGTATCATTTTTATTTGTTTTCAGTTTTATATGTATTGGTGTTTTGCCTTCATGTATGTCTGTGTAAGGGAGTCAGATCCCCTGGAACAGTTCCAGACAGTGTGAGCGGCCATATGGGTGCTAGGAATTGAACCCAGGTCTTATGGAAGAGAAGCCAGTGCTCTAACTACTGAGTCATCTCTCCAGCCCCATGTTTGTATGGTTTTTGAGACCAGGTTTCTCTGTGTAGCCCTGGCTGTCCTGAACTCATTCTGTAGACCAGGCTGGCCTCAAACTCATAGGGATCCACCTGCCTCTGCCTCCCGAGTGCTGGGATTAAAGGAGTGCACTACCACTGCCAAGCTGTTTAATGTTTAATTTTTATTAATTTATTCTATGTATCTATTATCGACGTGTATATACACATGCACATGCACCCATGACACAGAGCACACTGGAGGGCAGAGGGCAACTTGTGAGAGTCAGATCTCTGTTTTCACCAGAGATAAAACTCAGGTCGTTAGGTTTGGTGGCAAGCCCCTCTATCTGCTGAGCTATGTCACCAGCCTGCAACCTTTGGAAATGAATCAAAACCTACTAAACTGAATCAGTAAAAATATTATGTTGGAGGAAAAAAAATAATAAATTGCATACACTTCATATTGGTGAATAACAATTTGTAAATTATACTTTCATTACTAAGTACTGGCCATTAGGATGCCAAGCATCATAGTACACACCTTAAATCCCAGCAATTGGGAGGCAGAGGCAGACTGATCCCTGAGTTCAGCTAGCCTGGTATACATTGAGAATTCTAGAACAGTCAGGGCTACACTGAGAAACCCTGTCTCAAAAAAAAATCTCAGAAAGAAAAAGAAAAGAAAAAAAACAGATGCCAAGAACTGGCCACAGGCAAGTAATGTCAGTGAAGAATAGAAAGGTATTAGTTATGGACTGGGGAGACAGCTCAATCAGGAAGGTGCTTGCTATAAGGACTAACCCATCCCACACAAAAGCTGGGTATGAGGGTGTGCTCTTGTAATCCGAGCACAGAGAAGGCAAACACAGATCAGTCCCAGAATCCAGCCAACCTAGACTAATGAATGAGCCCAGGTCTCAGTGAGGGACCCTGTCTCAAAAATAAGGTGGAGAGCTTCTGGGGTATGACAACTGAGGTTGTCCTTCCTCCTACAGACAGACAGACAGACAGACACACACACACACACACACACACACACACACATACACACCCACCACAACAAAGAAAGAAAGATGTTAGTTGCAAAATAATCTCTACTTTTTGTTTATGTTCAAAATAGTCCTTAATAAACTGTTAAAGCCAGTTGGGCATGGCAGCACAGACTTGTACTCCCAGCACTGGGGAGACAGACCATGAGCCAAGGCTGGCCTCAGTGACAGCTTGTATGTTTAGGGTCTGCATGCTCTGGCGCCTGTATTTTCTTTTAACTTGTTGAGACAGGGTGTCAGGTAGCCAGGCTGGCCTCACACTTACTCTGTAGCCGAGATGACTCCAACTCCTGGGTGCTGGAATTACAGGTGTGCGTTGTTCTGTTGTTTCACTACACAGCCAGGGTAATTTCCACCTTGTCATCAAGCCTAGCTACATATATGCTGCACTAGGGCAGAGATTCTATGACACTGTGGGCACATGCATACACTGTCTCATATGCCTTTTAGAAATAGGTGGGGGAAGCTAGTGCTTTAATCCCAGCACTCAGAAGAGGGAAGCAGGTGGATCTCTGTGAGTTCAAGGACAGCCTAGTCTACAGAGTGAGCTCCAGGACAGGATCCATGGCGACAGGGAGAAACCCTGTCTCGGAAAAGAAGAAAAAAAAAAGGAAGGAAGGAAGGAAGGCAGGCAGGAAGGAAAGAAAGAAGGAATAAGAGGAGAGATAAACTTGATGCACTATCTTAGCTGGATGTGCTGGCACTTGCCTGAGATGGCAGCAATCAGGAGGCAGAGGCAAGAACAGTGTTACAAATTGAGGCCAGCCAGATCTGTGCAGCAAGACCTTGTCTCAAAGCACACACATACTGGCTGGGGAAATGGCTCAGTGGTTAAAGTGCTTGCCTGTAGGCCTGAGGACTCGAGACCAGATAGATCCCCAGTAGTCTGCCTGTGACTCCAGCCTCTAAAGGCCAACATGAGGGATACCCAGAGCAAGCTGCCCAGCAAGACAAACTATATTGATAAGCTCTGAGTCTAATTAAGAGTCCCTGCCTCAATCAATATAATGGAAGGATATTCAAGGATGGTTCCCAAGATCAATCACAGGCCTCCACATGTACATGTGCACACATGCAAAACATGCACACACACACCACACACACACACACACACACACACACACACACACACACAAAGCACACAAAAATAAAAACACTGTCTTAAGGGTTAAGCCAGGGCCAGCTAGCCGCAGTGGCCTCAGACCTCCTCTTTCTGGGGCGCTAAGGAGACAGCAGAGCAGAGGCAGTGTGACACCAGGCTACACACCTGAGTGGAGTCTGTGACCGAGGCCAGCTGCAGGTACTCAGAATTTCCCCAGCCAAAGACACCTCCATCTGAGGACACAGCCAAGCAGCAATCACCGTAGGTGGCAACCTGAACAACCGTCACCCCAGCAAGGTCTCCGCCCAGCTTGGTGGGTGTGCTGGTGATGTTGTAGTGACCCAGGCCTGCATAGTAGGAAACATGCATTAGCTCACAGACATAGGAGACTTAGGGAAGGACAGGCACATGGGTAGCACTTTGCACCAAAGAGGACAAACAACAAAGTCGTATCCAGTCTACTTTAAACACCCTAGGAATTTTTAGGTCTAAATTAAGTGGAAAGACTGAGGACAGGAGGATGGTGAGTTCCAGGACAGCCTTAGATTAGAAACAGGCCCTCAACAAATGTGGGAGACAAAGGAAGGAGGCCTCTGTAAATTCAAAGCCAGCCTGATCTACACAGAAAGTTCCAGGATAGACAGGACTAAATAGAAAGGAAGGAAGGAAGGAAGGAAGGAAGGAAGGAAGGAAGGAAGGAAGGAAGGAAGGAAAGAAGGAGAAAGAGCAAACCCTCAAACAAAATTCCCAAAAGCCAAGTTAGAAAATTTTTGAAGATGAACTAGCATTATATGATGAAGCTTTTAGAGTTTGCATAAATTAGAAGCAATTACAGCCTTTCTTCTATGTGCTGTTGGGATGGAACGACCAATGAGCTTCTCTTGGCCCAGTGAGAAGCAGTTTCTAACACTCTTGGGCTTGCTAGTCCATACAGAAGTCAGGCACAGTGGCATGCACCTGTAGGTTCATGTACATGTAGACTCAGCAGGCAAACGGAAGAGGCCACTCAGGCCAGGAATTAGATGCCACCTAGGCAACACAAGACCTTATTAGGCAGCTGGCCAAACACAGACTCTTGGGTAAACCAGGATCTCAGAAAAGCAGAAGCCCTGGTACCAGGCCAGGGCCAATGAAATGCCTTTTAGAGGAATGCTCTCTAATGCAGGTCCTGAAGGTTCCCACAAATTAGACTCAATAAAACACAAGTTCATAATCAAGTCACTAAGCCCCTGAGGGGATCGGGTACTACTGGAATGAGTCATGAGTCAGCAGAGGCAACAGACAAGCCTGCTCCTCCAGACTCCACTCGCTGGGATGAATGAGGCCCAGGGCTCTGCTACTGACAACAGTGCCAAGGAACCTCTGACACCGTCTTGGTTTGTTTCTATGGAAACCAGCAGCAAAAGGAACAGGAAAAGACGTAAAAGATGGCAGTGCCCAGAAGACCCAAATCTAGACCATAAACCCTACAGTCCACAATGACTGCAGAGGCCACAGACCAAGATCTTTCACCTCCCCAAGGGGACAAGAACCTACCTGTCTGTCCATCGGCACCCCATCCACAAGAATAGACTTCCCCTTTGTTTGTGAGGAACAGGCTGTGGTCCTGACCACAGACAACCTGGAAGACACAGAGACAGTGCTGTTTGTGCCTAGGCAGCCAAGCCTGGGGGGGGGAGGAGTGGATCCTCTATCAGTTCTTCCCTCCTCCACCCCCACACTGACCTCCCATCTGTCCTCCCCACCTCCACTCTGTAACCTTCCCTGTAGGAATGGGCTGTCTCTGCCCACTTCACACTTCTCTGGAAGGCACCATGCACACCCCAGGGCTCTCCTGTGGCTCCACACCACAGGACCGCCTATCCACAGTACAGTAAGATGCCACACTTCCCCTCCTAACTCACAGGACAGCTGCTGCACCAGGAGCTGTGCTAAGGCAACAGTCGAGACGCCCTAACAAATGGAATCCCCGAAGTTTAGTGACCTACCCAAAGTCACTCAGTAAGTGGAGAAGCAGGGACTTGAACTCACATTCCCAGGCCTATGAAGCCAGTTCAAGAAGAACTCCACTCTACTGCAACCTTACCCCTAATCCTGCTACATCCCCTTCACTTCTACCCTGCATCTACATTCTAGCATCGGTTCTGACCTGTGGTAAGTCAGTTTCGACTAATCTCTATCCAGTGTGCTGTTTTAGGTCAACTTGATGCAAGCTAGAGGCATCAGAGAAGAGGAAGCCTCAATTGAGAAAAATGCCTTCAACATAAGATTGGGCTTAGCTTGGCATGGTAGAACACATCTTTAATCCCAGCACTCGGGAGGCAGAAGCAGGAGGATTGCTGTGAATCTGGGGCCAGCCTGGTCTACAGAGTGAGTTTCTCGACAGCCAAGGATACACAGGGAACCCCTATCTGAAAAAACAAAGAATGTGCTCTTAAGCAAGCCTGTGGGCACCCCTGGGCTGGTGGTCCTGGGTTCTGTAAGAAAGCAGGCTGAACAAGCCATGAGGAGAAAGCCAGCAAACAGCGCCCCTCCATGGCCTCTGGCATCCGCTCCTGCCTCCAGATTGCTGCCCTGCGTTCCTGTCCTGATTTCCTTCCATGATGAACAGTGATATGGAAGCCTAAGCCAAACAAACCCTTTCCTTCCCAGATTGTTTAAGGTCATGGTGCTTCATCACAATCACAGTGCCCCTAAGACATGCAGAGAAGTCCAACAACAAATATGACATCACCCTGTGCACCCTGCACCCTTTCAAAAGCACCCCAGAGACAGGCCTAGAGATCTTCAGCCTAAGCCTCTTACCTGAACCACCTGTCCATCAAAGTCCTGCATCCTGTGCACTTTGTGACTCTCACTGCAGCCAGGAACAAATTGGGAAGAAAGAACAGAGGCAGCCGTGAGCACAGCACAGGCTGGGCCCCACCCAGCATCCTCCCTCCTGTAGTCCTACCTGCACAATCAGGTCCCCACAGGCACAAACATTAGAACAGTTCTCAAGGTCAAATGTGGGGCAGTTTGTGTGTGTTTGTTTGTTTTTGAGACAGGACCTCTCTGTTACACAACTCTGGCTGTCTTGGAACTCACTCTATAGACCAGGCTGGCCTCAGAGATCCATTGGCCTCTGCCTCCTGGGTGCCGGGACTAGAGGCTTGCTCTACCACACCCTACCCATAACCCTTTGTTTTTATCTTTGGAGATAAGGTCTGCATAAACTGCAGCCAGGCCAGGAATTTTCAACTCTCCTGTTTGTGCTTCCTAAATGCTGGGATCACAGCCATTCACCACTATGCCTGGCTCGGGAAAATACTTCCAACACTAAATTAAAAAGAGGGAAGTTTTTTAAGATTAATTTAATAAAGTGAAAAAAAATTCAAAAATAAATTGAGAACAGCCAGACATAATGGTACACACTTTAATCCCAGCACTTGGGAGGCAGAGGTAGGTGGATCTCTGTGCGTTCAAGGCCAGCCTGAGACAGAAATTTACAGACCAATCAAGGACACACAGTGAAAATCTGTCTCTAGAAAAATGAAAAAATTGCGGGACCTAACAAGACGGTTCAGTAGGTAAAGGCACTTGCCACCAAACTCAACAAACCTGAGTTCTGTCCCCAGAAGTCACATGGTAGGAGGTTAGAACTGACTCCTGCAAGTTGTCCTCTGACCACCACACATGATGGGGACATGCGCGTGTACGCACACGCACGTTCATACACACAACATAGAAAGTTTTAACAGCTTTACACATCTTGATCTCACCCTACAAACGATGGAGCCTCTGCTAAGGTAAGCACTCCCTCCTCAGTATTAAGGACCAGGCCCTACACTCAGGTGTACGTCCAGAATAATTAGGAGCCTTCAGAGGTGTGTCGCCCAGCCTCCCCCCCTCATGGGGAAAGCAGCGCTATCAGACTCACCTGTACACTTCGTCCTCCACCACCTTCCGTCCACACTGCCCGTGGGAATTGTTCCCCATGCTGAAGACTGAAGCACAGCCCGGCAGTCAGGTCAGCTCTGAGGGCCCCAGGGTCCCACCACATCAGGAGTGGAGGGGCTAACATAGGTGGTCCTGGCCTGCTCAACCTCACTGTCCTAGGTCTCCCTCTCCCACACCCCAGCCCCTGCAGCAGCCCATGAGAGCAGCAGGGCTTCTCTTCCAGACCCGCTTCCACCTCCAGGGATGGAAGGTCACAATTAACTGCTATGACCCCAGGAGAACTGCAATGGGAATTAAACCATCGATAGATGAGCTTCTGTTCAGCTGGGCGTTTGAGGCTAATAATGTTTGCACAATGACCACTGTTAGCACGCTCAGAACCCACAAACATACATACTCAGACATAAACATACACAATTTAAAATAAAGTCATGAAAAACAAAAAACAAGTAGGGCTGCAGAGACGGTTCAGCCATTAGGAGATCTTGCTGATTCCTGCAGAGGTCCCGAGTTCAGTTCCCAACACCCACGCTGCGCAATCACAACCACCCTGCTCCAGAGATCTGATACGGTCTTCTGACCTCTGCAGAGACGACACATATGTAGCATACACTTAGACACACATACACATGAATAAAAATTAAAAATAAATCTTAGAAAAGAGCAAAGGCTGAGGCAGAGGTCAGTGGCAGAGCGGGTGGCAGCTTTCCAGCATCGCGGGGAGCACAGGGTTAGCGAGTCCGCCAACACCACCCTCCGAACCCGCCGTCCAGTGAGTCTGCTGGGGAACCCGACGCCACACCAAGCCACACAGACGCCCTCAGCAAAACTACTCACCACCTTCTTGGTCTGTCAGGATAAGGGAGTGTGCTCGGCCGCAGGACACCTGCAACACCTTTGTCTCCTGAGGTCTGTCGAGGGGCAGTGGGACAGGCGAGGGCTCCAAAACGTACTCATAGCCCCTGGCTGAAGAGAAGCACATGTCACTAGGCGGCTACTGATTCAGCCGCCTCAGCTCTTACAGAAACCTGACAGGAAGGAGCTCAGCAATACTCAGCACGCACGCTCTGCACAAGGCTAGCCTGAGAAGCCGGATTCCCAGCCTGTCCTCCCGTACTGCCTCCACACCACAGGCAGGTCCTATACACTGGATTCGCCTCCTCAAAGAAATCGGGACTGGGGTGGAAGCTCAGAATGCTTCCCTAACATACACATAGACCTGGGCTCCATCCCCGGATGAGCAGTGAGTTCAAAACCTGCCTGTGCGATATGAAACCCATTTTAAAAAGGAAAAGACAAAGATGTGCTGGTGCACGCATTTAATCCCAGCCCTCGGGAGGCAGAGGCAGAAGGATCTTTATGAGTTCCAGGACAGCCTAGGCTACAAAGAGAAACCCTGTCTTAGGAAAAAAAAAAAAGTTGGCCCTAACAGTCCCAGAACTCAGGATGCTGAGGCGGGGAGCTACAGATGGAGTCCTAGTTTCAATAAAACCTGAATAAATAAATCACTCTCGTGGGCCAATAATCTAGCTGCACAAGATTTGATCACCAGCAACATACAACACACACACACACACACACACACAGAGGAGAGAGAGAGAGAAACAAATTAAATTAGAACTGTGAGAGGGGAAGAAGCAGTCTATCTAAAAGGACCAGGAAGTGAATAAAAGAAAGAAATTAACTTTTTCAACTAGAGAGTCACGGCTGTGATGCCAGTACTCAGGATACAGAGGCCAGCCAGAAAAACAGCGCAGCTGGTAAAGGCGCTCGAAACTGAGCCTGGCAACCCGAGGTCAGTCCTCAGGACTCACATGGCGGAGAGAGAACCAACTCCCGCAAGTTGTCCTCTGACCTCTGCACACAGTGTGGCACATACGCCCTTCACACACCCCTAAACATAATAAAAAAAAAAGAGCTGGAGAAGAGGCAGAGGCAGGAGGATCAGGAGTGCGAGGCTACCCTCATCTACAGAGCAAACCCTCTTTGCCTCCACTTCCCAAGCCCTGGGACTGAAGATGCTCACCCACAGTTAAGCTGCACGGGGATGGAACCCAGGGCGTGATGGATGCTGGGTAAGGACCTTGCCACCAGTCACAGCCACACCACTATACTGAGTGGGTGTGGTGGTGCACTGCTTCAATCCCAGCTCTCCAGAAACAGGCAAGTGGCTCTCTGGGAGTTCAAAGCCGGCTGGGCTACATAGCAAGCTCCGGGCCAGTCAGCTATGTAGTGAGACCCTGTCTCAAACACAATTTTAAAAAAGCACTCTAAACTATTTCTAACTTGTTGTTTGAAGCAGGATGTCACTACGTAGCCCTGGCTAGCCTAGAACTATGCAGATCAGGCTGGCCTCAAACTCACAGATCTGCCTGCCTCTGCTTCCCAAGTGCTAAAATTAAAAATTGCATCACTAGGGCTTGAGAGATGGCTCAGTGGTTAAGAGCATTGACTGTTCTTCCAGAGGACCTGAGTTCAATTCCCAGCAACCATGTACTGGCTCACAACCATCTGTAATGAGATCTGGTGCTCTCTTCTGGCCTGCAGGCACACATTAAGGCAGGATGTTTTATGCATAATAAATAAATAAATAAATAAATAAAATCCCCCTTTTAAAAGGGGGAAATATAGTAATAACAGAACTAAAGTGTAATTATTGAATCTACTTTTTAAAAAAATTGCATCACTACCATCTGGCCATTTCTAATTTTTTGTTTGTTTGTTTGTTTTGTTTTGTTTTGTTTTGTTTCCAAGACAAGGTTTCTCTGTAGCTTTGGAGCCTGTCCTGGAGCTAGCTCTTGTAGACCAGGCTGGCCTCGAACTCACAGAAATCCACCTGCCTCTGCCTCTCAAGTGCTAGGATTAAAGATATGCGCCGCCACCACCAGGCCATTTCTAATATCTTTTAAAGATTTATTTTTAATTATGTGTATGTGCATGTCTCTGTGTGCACACACATGAGTGTGGTGTCTCTGGAGACCAGAGGAGAGTGCTGGACCCTCTGGAGCTGAGTGTTCAATTTTGAGCAGCCTAGCAGGTGCTAGAAACCAAACTCAAGTTCTCGAGAAGAACAGTACATGCTCAGTAGCTGCTGAACCATCTCTACAGGCCCTCTTCCTAACATTATAATTGAAGTTTCCAGCGCTTGGAGTAAAGCCTCTATCTTAATGACTTCATTCAGTCTTTTAAACGTTTGGATTTCACTTAGTGTGTGAATACAGATATCCATGTGCCACAGTATGCATGTGGCATCAGAGGACAAGGTGACAGTCAGCTTTCTCCCTCCACCACCTGGGTCCCAGGTCAAACTCGAGTTTTCCGGTTTGGCAGCAAGGGTCTTGACCCACTGAGTCATAGCAACAGCCCACACTCTAGGCATTTCAGAATGCGAAGCGACACACAGGTCCGCAAGTGCTCACCTCTTTTCTGTAGCACGATTAATAAAAACCCAGAGACAGATACTGGGGTTCAACCTGAGGCTCAGAAAAGCAGAGCAGCCAGCCACTGGAGAGCTCTTCTTTTTTTTTTTTTTTGGTTTTTCGAGACAGGGTTTCACTGTAGTTTTAGAGCCTGTCCTGGAACTAGCTCTTGTAGACCAGGCTGGCCTCGAACTCGCAGAGATCCGCCTGCCTCTGCCTCCCAAGTGCTGGGATTAAAGGCGTGCGCCACCACCGCCCGGCAACTGGAGAGCTCTTGCCTCTGTGAAATCTTCAGACTGAAAGAGAGCGAGTTCCTGTCTCTTCCCATTTTATACTCCTCTCTAGTTCTGGGATTAAAGGTGTGCACCACCACCACCCGGCCTCTATGGCTGACTAGTGTGGCTGTTTTACATTCTGGTCTTCAGGCAAGCTTTAATTATTAAAATACAAATGAAATATCACTACACTTTTTGTCTAACCATTCCATGTTGTTACCAAAGAGACTGAAAAATGACTTAATCCAGGGGTTGCAAACATCCCCCAAGACTCCATCTAATTTGGGTTTGGGTGGCTGTCTTGTTTTAAGACAGGTCTCAGGTAATCCAGACTGGCCTCAAACGCACTATAAGGCTAAAGTGACTTTGAACACCAGATCCTGGATTTCAAATAGGTGTTCACCACTGCACCTTATACCAGGCTTCTTCTTTTGGTCCACCAACCAGCTCCCAAATCATGACATGGAGACTTCCTATTAGTTATAAATGCTTGGCCTAGTTTAGGCTCACTTCTGGCTAGTTCTTTTAATTTAACCTGTTTCCCTTTATCTACCTTTTGCCTCAAGACTTTACTTTTGAATGTCTTACTTTCACTGCTTCTCCCGTCTGGCTGGCTGGTGGCTGCCTGGTTTCTTGCCCCAGACATGACCCTCATTCTCTCTTTTCTTCCTGTTTTTTCTCTTTTTCTTCTCCGATTTATTCTCTCTGCCTGCCAGCCCCTCCTAGCCTTTCTCTGCCTAGCTATTGGCCATTCAGCTCTTTCTTAGACCAATCAGGTGCCTGGCAAATAAGGTGAAACAGACGCAACACATCTTTACATAATTAAACAAATGCAGCAGAAACAAAAGTAACACACCTTTACACAGCTGAAGTAGTATTTTTGCAGCACAAACAAATGTAACACATCTTTGCCCAGTTAAAATAATATTCCAAAACAAGACCTGGCTTCAACCCTTGAGGTTTTGATATGTAGCCCAGACTGGCCTCCAACTCAAGCTTCTTCTCCTCCCTCAGCCTCTGTTGGGATACACCAACACACCCCTCTTCATTTGCTGCTCTAGCTTATGGCAAGGATACCTGCTTACTTTTATCCTTCCGGCTTCTGTGGAATCCAATTTGAGAATCTTTGTTGAGTCCCATGCCCCAAACTTTCGTAATGTCCTTGGTTTTGGAGGACAGCAGTGTGAATCCATAGCCACAGGCAGCAGAGGAAATCTGAAAAAGAGTTCCCACAATGCACCACGGACTGATTTGTGATGTCAGTTCTTTCAGCAAGAAGTGACAAACTGCCAGGCAGTGGTGGCGCATGCCTTTAATTCCAGCACTCGGGAGGCAGGGGCAGGCGGATCTCTGTGAGTTCGAGGCCAGCCTGGTCTACAAAGAGAGGTCCAGGACAGGTTACAAAGGTACACAGAGAAACCCTGTCTTGAAAAACGAAGCAAACAAACAAAGTGCCGAGCTATTTACATGCGCTATGTCGTCCTACAGCGACCGGGAGTCCTCCCCGTGCCGTGCTAGCCGTCTCTTTCTTCCTTCTGTGCACACTTCATGCACTGGGCACTTTCATCACACTCACCATGACACGGTCCAGCATGGCGTCTTAGTGTGACTCTCGGGCCCACCCCTACCAGCTGCGTATCTTGAGAGGGATTATTTATCCTCTCTAGAGAGTCCTCTCTAAAAGAGGAAAGCAAGGCTGAGGCAGATGACCTAAGAGATAAAGGTACTTACCACTTGAACTTGATGATCTGAGATCAGTCCCCAGAACCATATGGTGGAAGGAGAGAACAGACTCCTGCAAGCTGTCCTCTGACCTCTACAAGTGTGCTATGACACACCAGCATGTGTTTCACACACACACACACACACACACACACACACACACACACAAAAGAATAAATATTCGAATTTTTTTAAAGGAGATGAGGGGCTGGAGAGAAGGCTCAGTAGGTAAGAGGGCTGGTTCTGCAAGCTTGAGGACCTGAACTCAGATTCCCAGCACCCATGCGAAAGTCTGGCATGGCTGTAATCTCAGTTACGGGGCAGAGACAGGAACATCCCAGGAGTTCACTGGCCAGTCAGTCCAGCAAGATTGAGGGTTTCCAGTTCAGTGAGAGATCCTACCTCAAGAGAATAATGCAGAGCTACAGACGAAGACAGTCCAGCCTCTGCCTGTGCATGCATGGGCACATGCGTCCACGCGCACACACCCCTTCATCCACAGGCACACAAAATGATATGACAGAAGCCCTCCTCTCTGGGTTGTTGTCATACATCCAAAGCCTTTCTGGTAAACAGCACTGGACATCGCCAATGATGTGCAGGGTCTCATTCCAGAGCGCTGCCCATGCGACACTGCTACCTCTTCAACCCATGGGCATGCAGAGGTGTTGTCATAGCTGCTGTGAACTTGACACACTAACAGCACCCACATCTTTGTTCAGTCTTTCACCTAAACCATCACCGGTCCTCAGTTTCACTGACTGGGGCAACTCAACTTGGGATGGAAACGTCACTTCTGGTGGGAGCACTAAGTCTAACTGGGGCAGAGGTAACCTGAACCCAGGGGTTCATTCTAAAATCAATCGTCTCCACACGACCCACAGCCCATACGACCCACAGCTACACCCCAAGCTAGCAGGGGTTGCCCTCGACTTCACACCTGATGTCCCATATTATACACTCCCAGCCTAGTGTCACCCCACAGTCTCTCAGCAGCTGAGTTTACCAGAGACCCACCAACTCCCTCAAAGAACCCCTTTGAATTTCACTGGATCCTAAACAAAAATGCAAGAGTATCACTCTTCCTAATCCTCCTGCCTCAGCCTCCTAACTGCTGCCATTGCAGACATGAGCCACAACTGGCCAGGCATACTTTTTGTTTTTAGTTCTAGCTAACTACTTCTTTTTAGTTACTATTTTCACTGATGTGTCTGTGCGTGCCTATGCACACATGCACTCGAGTACCTTCAGAGTGCAGAAGAGGTGCTGGACTTCCTGCAGCTGGAGTCACAGGTGACTATGAGCCACCCTGCTGGGGTGCTGGGAAGTGAACTCAGGTGCTCCTCGGCAGTACACACTGTTACCTGCTCAACCATCTCCACAACTTCTTAGCTAAATTTGTTATTAAAATTTGTTGCCAGGTGGTGGTGGTATACACCTTTGAACACAGCATTCAGGAAACAGAGGCCAGCCTGGTCTACAGAGTGACATCCACGACAGTAGAGGCGATAGAGAGAAACCCTATCTTGAAAAAACAAACTTAGAAAAAGAATTGTTGATGCTTTGTATAATCATGCCATCAAAAGTAACAGTGACATGTCAGCAGGGCAGTGGCGCACACAGCTTTTATCCCAACACAGGGAGAAGCAGGCGGACCTGAGTTTGAGGTCAGCCTGATCTATGGAGTGAGTTCCAGGACAGCCACAACTGAACAAAGTGACATGACCCTATTTTCACCTTGTGAGTTTCCCTTCTTTTTTTTTTTTTATATTTATTTATTTATTATGTATACAACATTCTCTCTGTCTGTATGCCTGCAGGCCAGAAGAGGGCACCAGACCCCATTACAGATGGTTGTGAGCCACCATGTGGTTGCTGGGAATTGAACTCAGGACCTTTGGAAGAGCAGGCAATGCTCTTAACCTCTGAGCCGTCTCTCCAGCCCTTCCCTTCTTTTTTTTAAAATTTATTTTATTCAACATACATTGGTGTGAGTGTATCCAATCCCCTGAAACTGGAATTACAGACAGTTGTAAGCTGCCATGTGGGTGCTGGGAATTGAACCCAGGTACTCAGGAAGTACTCTTAACTGCTGAACCACTTTTGCAGCCCGACAGTTTCCCTTCTAAGATTCATACAAGACATATATACCACCATCCTTCTGCTCAAAACCCTTATTTTCTAGCCTCCTGGAGCCACCAAATTTCTGACACAGCTTGAGATCCACAGAGATGACCCACATGGGAGGCTGAAGCTAACTGGACTGCATGAGAGAAAAGGGAAAAGATTCAAGTTCCGTTCCCAGCACCCATGTGGCTGCTCACAACGGGCCACAGCTCCAGTTCCATGGGATCTGATGCCCTCTTCTGGCCTCTGTGGGCACCAGGCATGCAAGCAATACACAGACAAATACACAAGCAAAACATACACACAAAAAAAAAATAAACAAAAAATTATAGGTCTAAAAAATTATGCCCAGAACCAGGCAGTGGTGGTGAACGCCTTTAATCCCAGCACTTAGGAGGAACTCTCTCTTGAGAGTTTGAGGCAGGACAACCAGGGCTGTTATACACAGAGAAACTCTGTCTCAAAAACAAAAAAAAAAACAAACAAAAAAAAAAACAAAAAACATTATGCTCAGCACATGAAGATTATTCTCATGCTTAGCGATGCCTGTTTATTTAACACTCAACAAATATTTGACGGGCTCATGGCACCAGCTAATCTGCTCAAGTGTGAAAGGCTCTGACCAGTATCTAGCAGTGTCAGCTAAAGTGAGAGCCTGACAGGATGACATAGCAGAAGGGGACCTCAGCCACAGTCTACGAAGAGGTTCATAAATGTTTGCCCAACAAGCAAGAATTATACTAGATAAGACGGCATCTGGTGGCAAACACCTGCAGTCCCAGCATGGAGGGTAATGAAGCAGGGGGATCACAACTCTAACGTCAGTCTGGACTACACACTGAGATTGAGGCCATCGTGGGTTATCAACACTGTCTCAAAGTGAAAATAAAAAATGTTAGCTTTTGGGGCTGGAGAGATGGCTCAGCGGTTAAGAGCATTGCCTGCTCTTCCAAAGGTCCTGAGTTCAATTCCCAGCAACCACATGGTGGCTTACAACCATCTGTAATGAGGTCCGGTGCCTTCTTCTGGCCTGAAGGCATATATTGTATACTAAAATTAAAAAAAAAGTTAGCTTTTACTAATTCAATTTAACACTATACCCCCACCCTCACGCCATTAAATCAAGCAAAAAAAAAAAAGAAAAAAAGAAAAGCATCATCCAATTAGAAAGAAGGACAGAAAGCTACCTCTATCCACAGGCCACCTGCACATAGAAAACACTAAGAAACGCACAAAAGTCTGTAAGCACAGGGGCTGGAGGCAGGCCTAATGAAGCACACCTTCAATCCCAGCACTCAGAAGGCAGGGTTGGGTGGATCTCTGGGAGTTCTAGGCCAACCTGGTCTACAAAGTGAATTTCAGGACATCCAGAGCTACATAATAGAGAGTCCCTGTCTTGAAAAAAAATGAAACAAAATAAAGAACAGGTTGGAGAGATGGATGGCTCAGTGGTAAAGAACACGTCTAGCCCTTTCAGAGGACCTGGGTTTGATTCCCAGCACCTTACCATGGAGGCTCACAACTGCAGCAGGCTTTCTTTTTAGCCCACTAACCAGCTCACAAATCATAACCAGAGACTTATTATTAGTTATGAATGCTCGGCCTTATCCTAAGCTTGTCCTACTAGCTCTTATAATTTATAATCTGTTTCTTTTCATCTACATTTTGCCTTGAGGCTTTTTACCTTTCTTTCATTCTGTATTTCCTACTCCATGTCCAGCTGGCTGGCTGGTAGTTGCCTGGCCCTGGGGATCTCCCCTGTTCTTCTTGCTCTCTTCTCTCCTCCTAATCATTCTGTCTGTCAGCCCCGCCAATCCCTCTATTGCCTAGCTAGCTTTTTTTTTTTTTTTTTTTGGTTTTTCGAGACAGGGTTTCTCTGTGGCTTTGGAGCCTGTCCTGGAACTAGCTCTTGTAGACCAGGCTGGTCTCGAACTCACAGAGATCCGCCTGCCTCTGCCTCCCGAGTGCTGGGATTAAAGGCGTGAGCCACCACCGCCCGGCCCCTAGCTAGCTTTTTATTAAACCAATTCGGTGCCTTAGGCAGGCAAAGCGACACATCTTTACATGTTAAACAAATGCAACATAAACAGGCTTTGGACTTTTCTTAACCCCTCTGGAACCCCCTTTCTTCCCCAGTAACTGAAGGCGAGTCTCCTGGCGTGCTGAGCAAATAATCCAAGATGGGCAGAACACCTGGTGTGGTTGTCAACCTATGCAATCTGGCAAGAAAAATAAACGAAGACACAAAACTTTCTCTAGCCACAAGCAAACCGCACACACACACACAAAAATGCTAAGACACAGAAGCAAGTTCAGCAGTCAAAAGCAGAGGACTGAAATAAACAATCTTCTTGGCCTTCCCCAAAAATGCCAGGAACTAGGAAATCAAGCTCCCGGAAGTCCGGCCACCTAGGAAAGAACGTACCCTACGGAAGGCCGTAAGGATGCCGGGGCCCTCACCTTATGGTCCAGCTCCAGGCGGTAAGGTACCGGCTGGATTCTCCGTCGGGACCGCAGCCCAGCGCGGGGTCCGGGCCCCGAGGCCGGCACCACGAAGCTGGGCACTCCGAGAGCCCCCGAGAAGCTGAAGCCCCATACGAAGACCCGATCGGCGCGGACCGCGCGCTCGCCCACATACTGGAACACCGGAGCGTCCGCCTCTGCCTCGGCCGCCTCACGCCGGCTCCGTGAGCTCCCGGCCGCTCTCCAGTGCTCGCGGGCCGGTGCCGGCCACCTCAGCCGCCGCCCCAGAAGAGTCCCGGCCACCGCCAGCATCCTCCGCTCCGCGCCTTAGCCGCTTATGGGCGCCGCCATCTTGCGTTACCCTTGACCCCCCTGGCCTGGCGGAAGTAGATGCGGCCATACTTACTACTGGCTGAAGGCGAAGCTCTTAAGGAAAGGCAGCCATATTTACTATTGGCAAATGGTAAAGTCTTTGAGGAGGTCCTACCAGAGCTACTCCTAAATGAAAGCAAACACTGTGGGAAATCTATAGCTTTACCGTCGTTATCCATGAGCAGGGGACTTAAATGAGTGTCCCAGTGTTATTTGAAGATGCCTGTGAAGTGTTGCCGCCCTATGCTTCTTCCTGCCCCTTTTCAAGTTCTAGGAATTTCAATTTGCTGGGGATTGAACCCAGAACCTCACACGTATTTAGGGTATAGGCCAACACTGAACCACTCTCCCAGCCCCACGAATTGTTTTTATAAATATTGAAAGGAGTTAGAGGAAGCATTCTAGATGCTTATCTCACCGAAGTGAAAATGGGAACGGTAGCCTGTTACCCCATCTGTAACCCCAGTTCGAGGGCTGAGGCAAATTGCTGCAATTTGGAAGCCAGCCTGGAAGAGAAGAAAGCTTTTAATATTTTTTTTGTTTGCTTGTTTGAGACAGGGTCTCATTTAGCCCTAATTAGCCAGAAACTTGCTATGTAGATCAGGTTAGCCTCAATTCAGACGTCTGCCTGCCTCTGCCTCCCAAGTGGTGAAATTAAAGTGTGTGTCTCCATGCCCAGCGCTGGTTGGTTGATGTATTTTATTTTGGAGACTTTATTTCATGTATATGGCTGTATTGCCTGCAAGTATGTCTGTGCACCATGTAACTAGAGTTACAGTTGATAGCGCCCTTCTGAATATTAGAAACAGAACCCTGGTCCTCAGGGAAACCAAACAATGTTCTTAACTGATGAGCCCCTCTCCAACTCTCTGATTTTTTTTTTTTTTTTGAGACAGGGTCTCACTCTGTAGCCCAGGCTAGCCTCTAACTCACTGCAATTCTCCTACCTCAGCCTCAGTGTTGGGATTACCATATTCAACCCTGGTTGAACTGTTCCTGAATTCTGTGTGTCTTTCTTAGCCCCTTGGATCTCAGCTTCAGAATGAAAGGCTAAACGGAAATTTTCAGTCTATGAAATGAGATTGTTTTTTTAAAACAAAGTACCTGCCTTTAATCCCAGCAGTCAGGAGACAAAGACAGGCAGATCTCTGTGAGTTCAAAGCCAACCAAAGCTGCACAGAGAAACCCTGTCTCAAAAAAACAATAAAAAAAATTAAAAATTAAAAAAAAACAAAACAAAGGGCTAAAGTCCATGACAGGGCATCCCAAATGCCAGGCTCTAATGCAGAGAGCAAACCTTTTCCTCCCTGGCTCTTTGCTCATCCTCACTGTATATTGCTTGATAAACAGGAACTTATTTTCTTTCTTCAGATGGGATTCATGTAGCCCAGGCTGAGCATAAGTTCACTGTGTAGCCCAGGATGGCCTTGAACTCCTGATCTTCTTTCCTATCCTCAGCACTAGAGGTTCTGGCATGCAGCAGCACACCCAGTTTATGCAGTCCTGGAACAGAACCCAGAGGATCCTGCATGCTGAGCCAGCACTCTGTCGGCTGAGCTACATCTGAAGCCCCATAATTCATCCAATTTTAATTACCCCCAAGATAAGCTCAAAGTGTATAGAATGTTACGTATCTAGACCGTGTGTGTCTATCATTATGTAGTTAATATTCTGGGATGTGGGGCTGTTTCATAAAGGAAAATCCACCAATATGATAAGGGGATAGCTGGGCAGTGGTGGTACACACCTTTAATCCCAGCTCTCAGGAGGCAGAGGTATCTCTGTTAGTTCGATGCCAGCCTGATCTACAGAACAAGTTCCAGTACAGTCAGGGTTAAAAGACCCCTAGTGTGGGGAGACTCTCACTCAAGTCTCGGGATAACATGACCCCTCCCAGTAACTCACAAGAGATCATCCTTGCTGCAATCACAGGAGGCTTATTGGCAGGTACCAGTGCACTGGGGCCAAAACTCATAATCCATGCAGGGGAGGAGTTCAACCCCAAGTAGCTTGGAGAAGGGGTATTTAAGGGAAGAAACCACAACCCAGTAATACAAAGGGTGTAGGGAGGGCATCATTGGAAAATTCCGAAAATACCAGTGATCATTGAAAATACCAGTGATAATCACAAGGGGGTAACTCCCTGTTTCTCAAGATTACAATCTAACTTTATCTTCAGCTAGTTCCTGAAACAGAGTCATTGAACCAGCTAATCCTAGATTTTTGGCTCTTCTCTTCCTGCTAGAGGGGTCTGGATTTATCCAGGTCTTTCAGGGCTACCCAGAGAAACCCTCTCTAGAAAACCAAAAAATAAATAAAGAAAAGAAGAGGAAGAAAGATAAGGGGAGCCGGGCGGTGGTGGCGCACGCCTTTAATCCCAGCACTGGGGGGGGGGGGGGGGCAGAGGCAGGCGAATCTCTGTGAGTTCGAGACCAGCCTGGTCTACAAGAGCTAGTTCCAGGACAGGCTCCAAAGCCACAGAGAAACCCTGTCTCGAAAAACCAAAAAAAAAAAAAAAAAAAAAAAAAGATAAGGGGATAAACTGGGGACAGGCAAGATGGCTCAGGGGATAAAGATGCTTGCCACCAAGACCAAAACACAGGATCCACATGGCAGAGGGAGAGAACCAATTCCTGCCAAGTTGTCCTTTGGCCTCCAAACCGGCTCCGGATCGTGGACGTGTCCCCACACTTTTACACAAAATCGATGCAAAGTAAATAAAAAGGTGGGGTAGCCAGTAAAGAGCTTGACAGAGCTCTGCACTGCAGTGGGATATAAAGTACCAAGAAGGTGAGTATCCAGCTGGCCTCTCTTTTTATGAACATGCTGTCTATGCAATGCTAGGAGAAGCCACCTGTTGCTTAGAAAACAGGTAAAACCCGTCCCCAAAGTGGATGCTTCACAACAGACAGCCACGAGATCTGGCAGCCTCCGTTTATAGCCTCTAGGTCAATCTCCCAGTCAGGTCTCAGTAGTGCAGAACCTGGCAGAGAAAGACACTCAATACTCATATAAGGAGGGGCCTCACTTCCTGGTATACACTGAAAGCAAAGTTAATCCAACCCTGCAGGAGCCAAGGCAAGATGGGAGGATACATGTGCCCCTTAAGATGTGGACCATGAGCTGGGCAGTAGTGGCGCTCGCCTTTAATCCCAGCACTCAGGAAGCAGAGGGAGGTGGATCTCTGTGAGTTCGAGGCCAGCCTGGACTACAAAGTTCCAGGACAGCCAGAGAAATACAGAGAAACCTTGTCTGGAAAAAACAACAACAAAAGATGTGGCTTATGGAGGAGGACAGAGTGAAAGGGGGTGAAGACAGTTCACAGATGCCAAGGTGTCTTTCCTGACTAAATATCCTGTCAGGTGCTCATTCAGGTGTGATTAGGAAGATGTCGTGAGGCGATGATGTGAAAATCGGGACCAATGAATGAGTGGAGTAAATGTGATGGCACACCCTGTCATACCAGCATTATGGATGCTGGGACTGGAGAATCAAGGGTCCCAGGCCAGCCTGGGCAACAGCATGTGAAAGACCCCTAGTGTGGGGAGATTCTCCCTCAAGTCTCGGGATAACACGACCCCCCCACCAGTAACTCACGAGAGACCGTCCTTGCTGCAATCACACAAGGTTTATTGACAGGTACCAATGCACTGGGGCCGAGACTCATAACCCACGCAGGGGAGGAGTTCGACCCCAAGTGGCCAGGAGAAGGGGTTTTTAAGGGAAGAAATCACAGCCCAGTGATCCAAAGGAGGTAGGGAGGGTGTCACAGAAAATTTCAAAAATACCAGTGATGATCACAAGGGGGCAACTCCCTGCCTCTCAAGATCACTCTCAGGGTCATCATAATCAGCTAGATCCTGAAACACAGTATTCCAAAAATACCAATGATAATCACAAGGGGGAAACTCCCTGTTTCTCAAGATTATTTTTAAGATTATAATCTAACTTTATCTTTAGCTAGTTCCTGAAACACGGTCACTGAACCGGCTAATCCTAGATTTCTGATTCTTCTCTCCCTGCTTAGATTTTTGGCTCTATTTTTTTCTGCTAGAGGGGTCTGGATTTATCCAGGTCTTTCATCAGGACAGGCTCCAAAGCTACAGAGAATACAGAGAAACCCGGGCTCAGAAAAAAGAAAAAGAAAAAAGAAAGAAAGAAACAAAAAAAAAAATCAGAAATAAAGAGGCCAAAGGAAAGAAGTCTTTGGTGTAAAATGTAAAATTAGAAAGAAGGAGCTAAACACCTTTGATCCCAGCATTCAGGAGGCACATATAAATTTGGCTGGTCTACACAGTGGGTTCCAGACTTGCCAAAGCTACCTGGGGAGACTTTATTTCAACTGGGGGGTGCGGGACAGGAAGGTGGGCTAGAGAGATGGCTCAGCTGTTAAGAGTGCTCGCTGCTCTTACAGAGGACTCAGGTTTGGTTCCCAAGACTCACATCAGGTGGCTCACAACCACCAGTAACTCTGGCTCCAGGGGATCTGACACCCTCTTCTGATCTCCATGGGACCTTGAACACACGTGCCATTCACATACAGACATGCACACATACACATAAATAAAAATAATTTTTAAAAAATAGCCAGGTGGCCGGGCGGTGGTGGCGCACGGGAGGAGGCACTCGGGAGGCAGAGGCAGGCGGATCTCTGTGAGTTCGAGACCAGCCTGGTCTACAAGAGCTAGTTCCAGGACAGACTCCAAAGCTACAGAGAAACCCTGTCTCGAAAAAACAAAAAAAAAAAAAAATAGCCAGGTGATGGTGGCACTTGCCTTTGATCCTAGCACTCGGGAGGCAGAGGCAGGTGGATCTCTGTGAGTTAGAGACCAGCCTGGTCTACAAAGTGAGTTCCAGTACAGCCAGGGCTGCACAGAGAAACCCTGTCTCAAAAAAACAAAACAAAAAAAATTGAAAACAAGGGGCTGGAGAGATTGCTCAGAGGTTAAGAGCATTGTCTGCTCTTCCAAAGGTCCTGAGTTCAATTCCCAGCAACCACATGGTGGCTCACAACAATCTGTAATAGGGTCTGGTGCCCTTCTCTGGCCTACAGGCTTACACACAGACAGAATATTGTATACATAATAAATAAATATTAAAAAAAGTAAAAGAAAAAATTGAAAACAAGAGGACAGGTACATTGTGAGTTGTGGCCACTAGGTGGCAGTGCTTGCCCATCAATTTTGTTCCCATTTGCCAGCCAGCTCACAACAGGCAGGTTCAGAGTGAGATTTACTATTACAGAAGTGTAGTTCAGTGGTAGAGTGCTTGCCTAGCCTGTGCAAAGCTGGGAGTTCTCTCTATAGCCTCACATTAACATTGTGTTATTTTTGAAACAGGGTCTCAGCCAGGCGGTGGTGGCGCATGCCTTTAATTCCAGTACTTGGGAGGCAGAGGCAGGCGGATCTTTGTGAGTTCAAGACCAGCCTGGTCTACAAGAGCTAGTTCCAGGACAGGCTCTAGAAACTACAGGGAAACCCTGTCTCGGAAAAAAAAAAAAAAAAAGACAAGCGCCTTTATCCTCTGAGCCATCTCACTGCCCTGCAACTAACAACTGTCCATACACTTCCCTTTCTTTTTGGAACAAGACCTGACTGTATAGCCCTGACTTGCCTGGAACTCACAGTGATTCTGTCTCTGCCTCCAAAGTGCTGGGATTAAAGGTGTGTGCCACTGCATGAGGCCAAATGAATACATCACCCCAAAATAATCTATTATCTACCACAAACATGGCCTCAGTGTTTGAAATGCCATGACGAAGCTGAGCATGGGGATGCAAGGCTGTCATCCGAGCACTTGAGAGGTAGAGGCAGGAAGGTCAGGAGGACTTCCTGGTCATCCTTGGCTACACATTGAATGTGAGGCCAGCCTGAGCTACATCAGACCTGGTCTCAAAAAACAGAGGTGGAGGGGGAAAGCTCAGCAATTCTACAAGGTTTCCGCTGCTGTGTCGTGTGTTCTGGTTGTTACACAGCTCCCCCTGCTTTGATCTCGGTTCTGTTCTCACAGACCTGACTTTGCTATTCATAACATTTACTTCCATATAAGCTAAGAAGTCATCTTGTCAAGCAGCATTTTTAAAAAGTCCCACTGGGTTTTCTCACTGGGCTTCCATTAAATCGATGAGCTGAGAGACACTATAAATGGCATTGACAACTTTGAGTCCTCCTGCTCATTAGTGCAGCGTTCGCCAGTGTGTCACGGAGTGTGTTGGGCAACGGCCTGAGCGGGCCCTGCACTCTGCCTGTTGTTGCTAAACATTATTCATTTTTTTTATTTGGTCCTTTCTTGTTGATACTGATCTTTTATAATTGCAATGTGTAGCTTATTAATGTTGAGACAATGGTCTCCATATGTAGTTCTGGCTGACCTAGAACTTGCTGTGTACACCAGAATGGCTTTGAACCCAGACCCCTCAGAAGAGCAGTCGGTATTTAACTTTGGAGCCATCTCTCCAGTCCCAAAGTCAGCTTATATTTTCTGTCTCCTCCTCCCTCTTTCCACTCTGTTCTCTTCTCTCCTTTCTTATTTCCTCTCTCTCTACTTCCTCCTTCTCTCCCTCCCTCCCTTTCCTTTCTCTCATTCCCTTCCTCTGCTTCCTGACTATCAGGAAATGAAACAGCCCCCCCCCCCCCCGAACTTGCTCCTACTCCCAGGAAGTCGTCTAAGCCAACGGGGTCAAGCACCATGGGCTGAAACCCATAAGATAGGGAGGACTGCTGGAGATGGGGAGGACTGCTGGAGATGGGGAGGGGGAGGACTGCTGGAGATGGGGGGGGACTGCTGGAGGTGGGGAGGACTGCTGGAGGTGGGGAGGACTGCTGGAGATGGGGAGAGGGTGGGTCATGTCATCCCACAAGCCGATCATCTCCCAAGCGGAGATTTCAAAACAGACAGTTGTTTACATAGATCTTAAGTTCAGAGGACTGGGCAGTGGTGGCACAGGTCTTTAATCCCAGCACTTAAGGGCAGAGGCAGGCAGATCTCTGTGAGTTTCAGGCCGGCCTGCTCTACAGAGCAAGTTCTAGGACAGCCAAGGCTACACAGAGAAACCGTGTCTTGAAAAGCAACAACAAAACAACACAAATTATGTAAACGGTGTTTAACAATCCTTAAACTAGGTAAGATGAGTCAAGGACTGGGGGTAAACAACAGACTCGAGACAGAAAGTAGGAATGTTGAAGTAACAAGAGAGTGGGGAAAAGAGGGCTGTGGGAGCAAGAACCACCACCGATCGCTGTCCTGGAAGGCCACATGTTGCAAGTGTGAGTGACTTGATTTTGACAAGTCCGGAGAGCAAGGGATTTGCAGCCAAAGCAATGACCACAGGATCTAGCGACAGGGGACCCACTTGTGATCTGGGAGAAAAGAAGTCATTATAGCTGGCTCAAGAACATGGGCAAGGGGTTGGAGAGATGACTCAGAGGTTAAGAGCAGTGACTGCTCTTCCAGAGGTCCTCAGTTCAAGTCCCAGCAGCCACATGGTGGCTCATAAACATCTATGAGATCTGGTGCCCTCTTCTGACCTGCAGGTGTACATGCAGACAGAACACTATACATAATAAATAAAATCTTAAAAAAAAAAGAACATGGACAAATACTAACTTTGGAGACTGTACATACAGTTTTTCTGGATATCTACGAGGCGTTATTTCTCGATTTATTTTATTTTGAGACAGGGTCTCATTATGTAGGGGTGGCCAGCCTGAAACTCTCTATGTGGACTAGGCTGGCCTCAAACTCACTGAGATTTGCCTATTTCGGCCTTGTAAATGCTGGTATTAAAGGCATGTACCACCACACCCAGCATTAAACCTTTAAATAAAAATACTTTTTTAAGAATCTATATTTTAAGCACGTGTGGTTGCCTGCAGAGGTCAGGGGCTTCTGATCCTTTGGAGCTGGAGTTACAGCCATTTGTGACCTGCCTGACATGGATGTTAGGAATCCAACTCCGGTCTTTCTTAACAGCTGGGCCATCTCTCATATAAACTTTAAAGCGGAGAAACCGAAACCCTCATAAAATGGGACCAGAAAGGTGGCTCCGTGGTTAAAAACACTTGCTGCTTTTGCAGTGGACCCAAGATCAGTTTCCAGCACTGACATGGAGTAACACAACTTGACACCATCTTTAACTCCGGGGCCAGGGGATCCCCGAGACTTCTAGCCTTCCCGTGGTGCACACGCACATACTGGCAAAACACTTAAAGCAGACGGGGCCTTAGGAATAGCTCCCGAGGCATGCATCCGCGCACACATCAACATATTCCAGGCACTAGCCACAAGTTTTTAAAGGCAAGGCAACGTCCTGGCCTCCACAAGCACGTGAGAGCACTCAAAGCCAAATTTAAAGATATTCGTGTATCAAGAAAGACCAAGCACATTAGGAGGCGGCGCGGGTACACGTCCGCGCCACGCACTCCAGCTGGCGGCCTCGCGGAAGCCGCGCCGCAGCGCACCGGAAGTGGCCGTCCCCACTAGGGGTGCTTCGGACACTCGCGGAAAGCCGACCTTCTGGAAAGCAAAGATAAGGGGAAAAAAAGAAAGAAAAGAAAAAAAGACAAAAGAATTAATAAAATAGGAAAAAAGAGGCCGGTGGAGAGGAGGCAGCACCGGCCCAACCTCCCTCTCCGTGCGCGCTCCCGCCGCCAGACGAGGGCCGCTGCGCACGCGCAGCCCAGGCTTCAGACCCCGGCGCGGCCCGCACGGCAGGGCCCTCAGGTGCGTATTCCACTGCCGCTTCCCTCACGACTTCCGCTTCCAGAAGCCCCCCGGGGAAGAGACGTGTCTCGGGGCGCGTGGTGGAACACTCAGGAGCCCGGAGGCCGGCTCCGAACCCCGTTTACCAAACCAAGAGCAGGCCCTGCGGAGTGGGGGTGGGGCGGGGGAGACGCGCCGCTGGGCGACCGGACCGGCGCACGCCAGAATCTCTGTTTTGATTGGCTGCGACGGGAGCGTGGAGGCGGGAAAGGAGGTCACGCGGTACCCGACGTGCCTGCGCTGGCTGTGGAAGCACTTGATTGGTTAAAGGGAGAGGCGGTGCCATCGCGGTTGCCTAGTAACGGGGCTCTGGCTCCGCCCTTGATGTCGCACCTTTCCAGTTTGCCCCAGGATTTGAGGGGCGTATCTGGGCTCTTAGCGGCCAGGGACGTCTGTGCTCAAGAAAAGCAGAGGAAAGGACACAGGCTCCAGAATGTGGCTTGCGTCCGGTCTGGTTGAGAGTACGAGGTGGCCTATGACCGTAACACTTAGTACAACAACCAAAAAAAAAATTAAGTGAAATTTACTTCAACAATGTATTTAAACTATTGTTTCCAAAACATTATTCTAGCATGTACTCAGCGTAAAGAACCAGAAATGAACTAGCAGTGGTGGTACCTGTCTTCAGGTGGTCTGAGTTCAAGGACAGCCTGGTCTGTATAGCAAGTTCCAAGCCTGCTGGGATTATACAGTGAGACCTTGTCTCTAAATAAATTATAACAGCTTTATTTAGATACGGGGAAATTCACCCCTTAAAATATTAATAACGCAAGTCAGAAAAAGAACTCCCGCCTAAAGCAAAATAAAAACATAGAATAAAATGAAAAACATAACTTAAGGCTAACAGAGTAACTGATACGTGTCAGTCAGCCCAGCACTGGAGATGCTGAGGCAGGAGGATTTCAGAGAGTTAAGGATAAAAGTACATAGTCAGGTACTCCTTTAAAAATAAATAAATAAATAAATAAATAAATAAATAAATGGAAGAGAGGAGGCTGAAGAGATGGCTCAGGAGTTAAAAGCTTGTACTGCTATTGCAGAAGACTAGGGTTCAATTCCCAGCCCCCATCTGGCAACTCAAAACTGCCACTACCTGTAACTTCAGTTCCAGGGCATCCAATATCCTCTCTGACCTCCTCCGTCACCAGGCATGCACATGGTATACATACATGTGGGAAACACACACACACACACTTTTTATGAAAGAGCTCTTCCAAGCATGCCCCTCCACAGGTGTCCCGGCTCCTCTGGGCTGTTGGGCTCGTCAGCAGGTGCTGCCAGTAAGGGCTATTTGTTCTGAAATTATCGTAAGGCGAGAAATTTTGAAAGATGGTTTTCTGAGAGACGTTTTACTACAAGTGAAATTTGGAGAAGGTGTTGAGGTCTCATAGACCTGTTGGCTCTTTATTAAATAGTACAGCCCAAAAGAACATTTTGTTTTATTTTGTTTTTTGAGACAGGGTTTCTCTGTGTAGCTTTGGAGCCTGTTCTGGAACTCACTCTGTAGACCAGGCTGGCCTCGAACTCACAGAGATTCACTTGCCTCTGCCTCTTGAGTGCTGGGATTGAAGGCGTGCGCCATCCATGCCTGGCTCGGAAAAGACAGCTTGTGGATCCTTTGGAGTTGGTTTTATTATGAGAGAAAAGCATAAGAGGAGACGGTGTTGCTGTCTGAATGTTTTAGTATAACTCTGTCCCAAGTCCTCATTTATGTCCCCAAGATGCACAGTCCATTGGTTGCCAGTCTTTTATCTGTGCCTCTTTTTTTTAAGATTTTATTTATTTATTATGTACACAGTGTTCAGCCTCCATGTATGCCTGCAGGCCAGAAGATGGCACCAGATACAGATGGTTGTGAGCCACCATGTGGTTGCTGGGAATTGAACTCAGGACCTCCAGAAGAGCAGTCAGTGCTCTTAACCTCTGAGCCATCTCTCCAGCTCCCTCTGCAAACCTCTTTAACTATGTTCTAGGACTCTGCTTATTACAGTCCTGTGTTCTCCTTTGATCCATGGAGCTGTTTTTCAAATGTAGTAATTTTTCGCTGTAAGTTTTATACAGTTAACATTTTCTGAGAACCTAGTAAATAAGACCTATTTGTTTATAACAATAAATGGAGGTGCTGGAGAGGTGGCTCAGCAGTTAGGAGTGCTTGCTGCCTTTGCAGAGGACCAAAGTAGAATTCTGAGAACCCATAGCAGGGAGCTCACAACCCTCTGTAACTCAGATCCAAGGGATTTAAAGCTCTTTTCTGGCCTCCACAGGCACCTTAGTGCATGCACGTGAGTGTGCACACACACACATGTGCACATATAACTAAATTATCTTTTAAAGGTAGGAGAATGAATAAGTAAAGCACGTTTTGCCTGTGGTGGATGACACCACTGTGTTTATTTCTGTGTGCTGGGTATGGGTATTTATTTTTGGATTCTTGTGGGTGTTTACTAAAGAATAGAATTGCTGGATCAAACTTTGTGGTGATATCTTGTTTGTACAAATAAAGCTTGCTTGAAGACCAGAGGGCAGAGCTAACCACTAGCTAATCATAGAGGTCTGGAGTTTGGTACAGACAGACAGGAAGTGATATGGCTGGGCAGAGAGAGGAGGTGATGAGGCAGGAGGAAACAGGAACTCAGTCTCTTTTTGGCTGGGAAGTTGAGTAGGTAAGGTGACTGTGGTTTTGCTTCTTTGTCTCTCAGCATTTCCCCCAATATCTGACTCTGGGCTTTTACTATTAAGACCTATTAGAGATTATATTCTATGGGGCTTGTTGATGGCCTAAAGTGTTTAGTTCCACTGCGTTTAGTGGTCCATGTCTGCAACCCTAAGCCTCAGCAAGCTGAAGCAGGAGGATCATGAGTTTGAAGTTAGCTTGGGCTCCTGCATAATGTACCCTTTTCTCAGAAGGGCTAATAATGGTCGTTATGGGGCCAGAGAGGTGCTCAGTGACTAGAGCACTTGCTGCTCTTGCAGGGGACCTGAGTTTGTTCCCAGTACGCATGTCAGGTGGCTCACAGCCACCTCTAACACCAGCTCCGGGGGATCTGAGGCCCTCTTATGGCCTCTGGAGGCACCCCCATGCACACATTTGCCTATGTATAAGTAGAAACATTTTTAAAAGAAAACTGGGAGCCCAATGTGGTGACAGCTGTCTGTCATCTGAACACTTGGGAGGTGGAGACAGAAGGCTCAGGAATTCAAGGCCAATTCAGCCAAGTGGTAAGTTCAAGGCCAGTCTGAGCTATGTGAAACCTTGTCTGGAGGGAGAGAGAGAAATAAAACCAAAACCTCAAAAAAAGTTGTCCACTGACTTCCATGTGTGTGCTTTGGTGTATATGCCTACACATACAATAAGTAAAGATAATACAATAAGTAAATAATACAATAAGTAAAGATAATACAATAAGTAAAGATAATAAAAGCAGTTTTAAGAATGTTTCTCTGCCTCTTAAATTAAATTAAAGCATAATTAGTAGGACACTGTTGATTGTTCATTACTGTTGGTGCAGAATTGATAACAGCTGATAAGCCCTTAGGATCAGCCCCCACCTCTCTTCCTGTCATTTCCTTCTTTGTTAAAGGCCAATGTTTTAAGCCAAGCATAGTGGTATGTGTCTGTATTCTTAGCACTTGGAAAATAGAGTCAGGAGGGTCAGTCAGGAAGTCATTGTTGGGGGCTGGAGAGATGTCTCAGTGGTTAAGAGCATTGCCTGCTCTTCCAAAGGTCCTGAGTTCAATTCCCAGCAACCACATGGTGGCTCACAACCATCTGTAATGAGGTCTGGTGCCCTCTTCTGGCCTTCAGGCATACACAAAGACAGAATATTGTATACATAATAAATAAATAAATATACATACATACATATATATATATATATATATATATATATATATATATGAAGTCATCGTTGGCCACATAGTTCAATGTCAGCAGGGTGGGCTGCATTAAGACCCTTCTGCAAAATAAAATAAAATAGAAACAGGCATGGTGGCACATTCCTTTAATCCCAACACTCAGGAGGCAGCAACAGGAAGATCTTTATGATTTTGAGGCCTGCTTGCGTGGTCTATAGATGAGTTCCAGGCCAGCCAGGGGCTATTTTGTGAGACCCTTTAACAAAATAACTGGAGCACTCGTCTTTCAAGAACTTCCTGGTAGGTCATGATGGGACCCACCTCAACCACACATTCCTCCATTTATCTTATATCTTTGCTGTGGGAGCTTCAGGTTAGGTAGAGTCTGGGTATCCTACAAGGGTACCCTCATGTCCTCAGGATGCCTCACCTCCCAGAGTTACTGGCATCTCCATCCTGCACCAGCCTGGGGATCAAAACTTTAAACCATAATGACCCCTCAGTTCATGAGCTCACGAAGCTGTAGTCATGTGATCACAAGGACACTGACACCACTTGCATTCTTGTTTCTCTCTTGCAGGAGCAATGGCCCAAGTAGCAGTGCCCACCGTGCCCACTGGAGATGAGTCTTCAGACAGCAGGATGGTGGTGACATTCCTCATGTCTGCTCTGGAGTCCATGGTGAGATGCTCTGGTTCTGCCAATATCTCAGACCATTGCTGAAGGATACTTCAGGGTCACTTCTCATGTACCCCATCTTGTCTGTAAGAAGGTATTCTTTATTCCAGGAGTGGCAGTACACACCCGTAAACTCCAGCACTTTGGGAGGTAGAGAAAGGATCAGGAGTTCAAGGTCAGCAAGGGCGTGGGTCCGGGGTTGTTTTGATTGTTTTACAAACATTTAGTGTATGTGATGTGCGCACGCATGTACATGCCATAGAATGCACCCCAAGGTCAGAAGATGACTTTTGGGAAGCTGGTACTCTCCTTCCATCTTGTGGGTACTGGGAATCAAACTCAGGTTGTAAAGCTATCCACCGGGTCATCTTGCTAGCCTAACAGTGAGTTCAAGGCCAGTCTGGGACACATGAGACCATCCTCTTTACCCCCTAAGAAAAGAAAAAAAATAAAACTAGAAATATCTGCCCCCCAAATAATGGAATGGAAACAGATCCATTCCTGCATTTGAAAAACAAGCACTCATGATGGGCCCCCTACAATCCAGGCTTCTTCTAGGCACTGGGGTGTAAGACATGAGGGCAGAGCAGGCCCTCACAGGTCTTCTATCCTGTGCGTATGTGTTTCTGTCGGTAAATATAATAACCGTAAAGCAGGGCCGGTAAGATAGCTCAACAGACACAACACCGACTATCTGAGCTCAGTTCTCAGGACCCACAGAGTAGAAGGAGAGAACTGACCCTTCAAGCTGTTTTCTGACCTTCACACGAATACTGTGATGTGGGCATGCTGATGCATGCATGCGCGCGCACTACTGCTCATAACAAAGTGAAAAGTAGAATATGCAAAGAGAGAGCGAGCAGTTTGGTGTCTGGGAGAAAGTCTCTTCGTACTTGCCCCTTCTTTGCTTTGTTTTTTGAGACAGATTCTCATCCAGTCCAGGCTGACCTTGAACTTGCTATGCCAGGGAGACTTTGATCTTCCTGCCTCTCCCTCCTCAGTGCTGGGATCATGGGTGTGCGCCATCTCTCTTGTACTTGATTTTTCCTTCTGTCCCTTTAGTAGGACTCCTCAGCCCACCTAACTGACTCGCGTCCTGCGTGTGTAGAAGCCACCGTTGTTCTGCGTTTCTGTTTCAGTGTAAAGAGCTGGCCAAGTCCAAGGCCGAGGTGGCCTGCATCGCTGTGTACGAGGCGGAGGTGTACGTGGTGGGGACAGATCGAGGCTGTGCCTTTGTCAACGCCAGGCAGGATTTCCAGAAAGACTTCGCACAGCATTGTAGGTGGCCAGCACTGTATCATGTCTTCCCTGGTGCTGTTTGTTTGTTTGTTTGGTTGGTTTTTATATTGGGGGTTGAATTTAGGTCCTCACACATGCTAGACAAGTACTTCACCACTGAACTGTATACTGTAGCCCCAATTTTAGCCTCATATTTCATTTTATATAAAAAAATTGAGGCAGGGTCTCATTATGTAGTTCTAGCTGACTTAAGACTTGCTATCTAGACCAGACTGGTCTTGAACTCAACAGAGATCCTCCTGCCTCTGCCTCCCAAGATGAAAACATATACCACACTGATGATAGGATTTTTGCTGAGCATTCTGTTAACATGATGTATTGCATTTATTGATTTTTTTGTTTGTTTTTTGTTTGTTTGTTTGTTTGGTGTTGTAGACTATAAGTTAAAGATGTGCATTCGTTTATGCTGTGGAACATGTGTTTAATGATACAAAGGTGTGTTGCGTTCTTTTATGATGCATTTGTTTAAGTCTGTGAATTGTGTTACTTTCCTGCCTAAAAGACCTGATTGGTCTAATAACGAGCTGAATAGCCAATAGCCAGGCAGGAGAAAGGATGGGTGGCGCTGGCAGGAAGAGAGAATAAATAGGAGAAATCTGGGATGAAAATATCAAGGAACGAGAAAAGGAGAAAGGACTTCAGGGGCCAGGTATACAGCCAAACATGGAATAAAAAGTATAGAAAGGTATACAGAGGCTGGGAGATGGTGGCACATGCCTTTAATCCCAGCACTTGGGAGGTAGAGGCAGGCGAATCTCTGTAGTTCGAGACCAGCCTGGTCTACAGAGCTAGTTTCAGGACAGGCTCCAAAGCCACAGAGAAACCCTGTCTCGAAAAACCCAAAAAAAAAAAAAAGAAAGAAAGAAAGAAAGAAAGGTATACAGAAAGAGAAAGATAAAAGCCCAGAGGCAAAAGATAGACAGGATGATTTAAATTAAGAAAAGCTGGCTAAAAATAAACTAAACTAAGGCCAGGAATTTATAAGAATTAAGAATAAGGGGCTGGAGAGATGGCTCAGAGGTTAAGAGCACTGCCTGCTCTTCCAAAGGTCCTGAGTTCAATTCCCAGCAACCACATGGTGGCTCACAACAATCTGTAATGGGGTTTGGTGTCCTCTTCTGGCCTGCAGACATATACACAGTCAGAATATTGTATACATAATAAATAAACAAACAAACAAATAAATAAATGAATGAATTAAGAATAATTGCCCCGCTGTGGTGGTGCATGCCTTTAATCCCAGCACTCAGCCGGTAGAGACAGGCAGAGCTCTGTGAGTTCGAGGTCAGCCTGGTCTACAGAAGGAATTCCAAAAACAAACAAACAAAACAAAAAACAAGAAGAAAAAAAAAGAATAAGCCTCTGTGTAATTTATTTGGGAGCTGGGTGACAGGCCCCAAAGAGCCAAAAGAGTTAAAAATAAATAGTTAAACAAACCAACTACAGGTTGGTTTTGTTTTTTCAAGACAGGGTTTCTTTGGGTAGCCGTGGCTGTCCTTGAACTCAGATCCATCAGCCTCTGCCTCCTGAATGCTGGGATTAACACGTCCTAGCATGCGTAGCGTGATGATAGGAATTTTGCTCATGTTGACATTGTGTATTGCATTTACTGCTGAGGATTACCTACAACTCCGGATCCTCCTCCCTGCACCTGCTTAGTGCTGCAATTGTAGGTGTGTGCCACCATGCCCAGCTATAGATTCTTGAGATGGTGTACGCTTTAGTTGCTGATTTGAGGATTTTTCTTGTTATTTGTGTCATTTTGAGATAGGGTCACCTGTGAGAATGTAGTCATTGCTGCCTTTGCGCTGGTCCTCCTTTCTCAGACTCCCAGTGCTGGGTCACGCAGGCATACGGGGAGCAGTAGCTTCATTTCAGGGGTGGCCACCAGGCTTGATCCTATTCCTCATATAAGCCTGCCATTCTGTTGGGGCTAGAGAGATAGTCAGTGGTTAAGGAATTGCTGCACCTACACAGGACCCAAGATTGGCTCTCAGCATCCTCATCAGATCTGTAAGAACCTCTGGTAACTCCAGCGACAAGGGATCGGATATTCTCTTCTGGCCTCCAAGAGCATCCACACACATGTGTCATACACACTTACACACAGATGCACATAAGAATAACTCTTTAAAGAAATTACTCTATTTGAACTGGAGACATGGCTCAGCAGTTAAGAGCACTGGCCGCTTTTCCAGAGGTCCTGAGTTCAACTCCCAGCACCCATATGGTGGGTCACAACCATCAACAATAATATCTGGTACCTTCTTCTGGCCTTCAGACATATATGTAGACAGAAAACTGTATACATAATGGATAAATAAATAAATCTTTTTGGAAAAAATTCCTCTAGGGACTAGGAGAAACAGCTCAGTTAGTAGAGTGGTTTTCTAGAACGTGTGAAGCTCTGGCTTCTATCCTTTGAGAAACAAAAACCAAAACCAACCAAAAAAAGATCCTTCTTTATTTCTTTACGTTAGAGGGTCATTTTATGATTTTTCCTTTTTTCCCTCCTTTTCCCTCAGTACCAAAAATACAGATAGAAGGGCCAGACAGAATGCTTGCTCTGATCCATGCTCATCCTGTGATTGCAGGCCAGGGGGAAGGGCTGACTGAAGAGAAACCACTGTGTCCCGAAAATGGAGAAGCCCAGCTGCTCAGGAAGGCAGTGGAGGACCATTTCTGCCTTTGTTACTGTGAGTCCTGATGGAGCATGGGTACCGCCTCCATACATCCCGTGTGTGTGTGTGGGGGGGGGGGTGCACACTTGCCGTGCAGTACCCTTGGAGGAAGTTGGTATTCTCCTTCTGTTGTGGGTTCAGGAGATTGATTGAACCAGGTCACCGTGCTTGTACAGTAAGCTCTTTTACCCCTGAACCCTCTCTCGGTCTCACGGGTGCTCTAAATAGCCATGGAGGAGTTGTGTAATTGTATCAACTTGATGACTAAGGATTCTATGGACTTGTTTACTCATTAATTTATATATTTACTTTGCAGTGTTGTGAGGGAAACCTAGAGTCTTATGCCTGCCAGGCAGGTGCTGTACCACTGAGCCACACCTCCAGCCTTTCACTGGGTGATAGATTCTAGTTCCGTCATCAGCATCACAAAGAATAAAAACAGGGGCTGGAGAGATGGCTCAGAGGTTAAGAGCATTGCCTGCTCTTCCAAAGGTCCTGAGTTCGATTCCCAGCAACCACATGGTGGCTCACAACCATCTCTAATGGGGTCTGGTGCCCTCTTCTGGCGTGCAGGCATACACACAGACAGAATATTGTATACATAATAAATAAATAAATAAATAAATATTTTAAAAAAAAGAATAAAAACAGAACATACCTACCTGTAAATCACCCAATGGCTGTGCAGCAGAAAGGGGAGGGTAATGAGTTCAAGTGTGGAGAAAATACAATGATAAACGGTCATATAGGAAACATCACAGGAGAGCTAGATGTGATTCCAGCACTCAGGACCCCAAGGCAGGAGGACCACTGCAAGGTGGATACCAACCCGGGTCCAGGCTACCATGGGCTACCTTTCTCAAAAACTAAAGTAAAAGACCTAACCAGGAGCATGTCTTTAATCCCAGCACTCAGGAGGCAGAGGCAGGAGGATTTCTGAGTTCAAGGCCAGCCTGGTCCACAGAGTGAGTTCTAGGACAGCCAAGGCTGCACAGAAACCCTGTCTCAAAAAAAAAAAAAAAAGGCCAAAAAAAAAAAAAAACAAAAAATGTTGTGCAAGCATGAGGATCTGAGGTCAAATCCCCAGCACCCATGTACAAAGTCAGACAATGACTGCAAGTGCCTGTAGTCCCAACTTTGCAGGGCAGAGTCGGATCCCAGGAGGCCATTGGTCAGCCAGGCTAGCCAAAATGGTGAACTTCTCATACTATATACCCCTAGGTAGCGTGGACCTCAGATGTAGACCAGGCTGGCCTCAAACTCACAGAGATCCACCTGCCTCCGTCTTTCAAGGCTGGGTTTAAAGGCGTATGCTATCATGTCCAGTTTGAGAGACCCTGTCTTACTGAAGTAAGGACAAAGAAGGACATCTTTGTCCACCTTCATGTGTACATGTGAAGGTATATGCATCTGCACAGCCACATGGTACACGCACACACACACACACTTTTTCTTTTTCAGGATAGGGTTTCTCTGTGTAATAACCCTGGGTATTTTGGAACTCACTCTGTAGACCAGGCTGGCCTCGAACTCACAGAGATCCGCCTGTCTCTGTCTCCCGAGTGCTGGGATTAAAGGCATGCGCCACCACTGCCCAGCTTACACACACACTTCTTTTATTTATTTATTTTTTTAGATTTATTTATTTATTATTATGTATGCCTGCAGGCCAGAAGAGGACTCCAGATATTATTACAGATGGTTGTGAGCCACAATGTGGTTGCTGGGAATTGAACTCAGGTCCTCTGGAGGAACAGCCAGTGTTCTTAACTGCTGAGCCATCTCTCCAGCCTCCCCCCCCTCACACTTTATACACCAGAAATAAAAAATTCTGCCTTTAATGTCAACACTTAAGAGATAAAGGCAGGCAGACCTCTGTCTGTTTGAGGCCAGCCTGGTCTACATAGTGACAGCTAAGGCTGTTACTCAGGGAAACTCTCAAAAAAAAAAAACAAAACCAAAAATCAAAACCCAAAACAAAACAATAAATAAGCCTAGTGGTGGTGCACACCTTGAATCCCAGCATTCAGGAGGCAGAAGCAGGTGGATCTCTGAGTTGGAGTCCAGGAAAAATAAGTAAAGAAAGAAAAGAAATGGAAAACCAGGAAAAGAAAACAATCTAAGGGGCTGGGATGGAGTTACACACCTGTAATTCTGGCACTCAGCCGTTTGAAGCAGAAGGGTAAGGAGTTCAAGGCTAGCCTGTGCAATAAGAGACTGACTTAAAGACATCACACAACATCACCATAAGTACAATATACTGCCCTCAGTTTCTCAGGGGCTGCCTTTCCAACCCCACACAGCCTCCTGCATTTCTGTAGCATAAGTGCCTGGGGTCCCAAGTGATACTTCCCTGTGAGGAGTGGGCTTCTAGTGCCTTGGGCCTCCGCCCCTGCTGATGACCTAGCTCCAAGTGGTGAGCTAACTGACAAGCAAGCTAACTGACCCCCTCCAGGTCTCAGTTGAGCTCTGGATTAGGGTGCTTTTTATAGAGACCGACCTGGGGCAAGCACTGCTGAACCGTTTAGCCACCAGAGACTGGAAGAACAGGCCTGTTGTCCTCTGTTTGTTCCCTGTGTGTGTGTCTAACGCCCATGAAAGTCAGGAAAGGGCAGCATATCCTTTTGAGTTATGGTTGCTTGTGAACCACCATGTGGGGGTGCTGCAGTACAGGTATGTACCACCATTCCTGTTTTTATACAGTGGTGGGTATTAACCCCGAGCTTCTGTCTGTGCCAAGCAAACACTATATGTATGTAGAATTGTAAAATTTTTAGGGTAGAGAAGAAAAAGCTACTTTGTGCCTTTTTAAATAAAAAATTGTGTGTGTGTGTGTGTGTGTGTGTGTGTTTTGCCTGCATGTATGTCTACATTATATTTGTGCCTGGTGCCTACAGAGGTCAGAAGATATTGGATCTTCTGGAATTGGAAGTACACACAATTGTGAGCCACCATGTGGATGTTGGGAATTGAACCCAGGTCCCCTGGAAGAACAGTTAGTGTTCTTAACCGCTGAGCCATCTCTTTTGTGCCCCCCCACCTTGTTTTGTTTTGTTTTGTTTTTAAATGAGAAAAGGTTTACTTTGGGCTGTTGTTTTAAAGGTATATTGCTCTGGGTTCTTTAGAGGAACAGAACTAATAGAATGAGTGAATGAGTGCGTGCGTGCGTGCGTGCGTGCGTGCGTGTGTGTGTATTTCGCAGGGCTGGATATCTTAGCTAGTCTTCAGGCTGTGCTGGAATCCCGAAGGAGCAGGTTCTAATATCAGGAAAGGAATACCGCAGCAGCAGGATAAATTACTTTGCCAGTGAGATTGAGGGCAAGCAGGCAAAATGCAAAAGCTTCCTTCCTGTCCTTTTAATGTGGACCTGCCACCTGAAGGTGTGGCTCAGATTTAGGGTAAGTCACCTCACCTCAAATGATCCAGTCAAGAAAATCCTTCATGGCTGTGCCCAGCTTCTTGGTTTTTAGTTGATTCCTAATGCATTCAAGTCGACAAGCAAGATTAGCCATCACACGAAGGGTGGAGTCCATCATGGCAGGGTAACCATGGCAACAGCCAGGGAAGGGACAGCAGAAGCAGGGAGCTTACTGATCACACTGCAGCCACACTCAGGAAGTGGAAGGAGAGCACACTTTGTGCTTTTAATGCATGTTCAAGCCACGTATCCTAGCGTCTAATTGCCTAGGTGAAGCTGGCTGGTTGAAATTCTGCAGCTGTCATTCGCCATCTCTCACCGCCCGCTCTAGGTAAAGCACTGGGCACGACAGCTACTGTCCCTGTTCCCTATGAGCAGATGCTTCAGGACAAGACAGCTGTGCTGGTGCAGGGCCTTCCGGAAGGCCTGGCCTTTCAGCACCCCAACAATTACAGTCCTGAAACCCTGAGGTGGATTCTGGAGAACAAAGCGGGGATTTCATTCATCATAAACAGGTAAATCTGCTCCGTGTCCTCTAACGTTTCGCTCAAAGGTAAGCTGGCTTGAATCAAGTATGGAGGCACAGGCCTGCGATTCCAGTACCTGGAGACTGAGGCAGGAGAGTCACTGAGGCAAGCCTGGGTTACAGTGAGTTCAAGGACAGCCTGGGATGTATACTGAAACCCGGCTCAAAAATAAATAAATACATAAGATTATCATGGTCTGAAGCCCTAGCTGAGTCCTAGAGCTCTCATCTGGCATGTACCAGGTCCTGGGTTCTAGGCCCAGAACTGCAGCAAAGTGGGTTGTTCACTGTGTGTGACTGCTCTGCTTGTGTTCCTGTTGGGTAATGGTGTTGGTTTTCTTGCAGACCTTTCCAAGGTGCAGAGAGCCAGCTGGGTGAGTAGCAGGTTCTGATCCTCGGTGACTGCCCAGAACCACTGAACCCATCCGCTATTATGATGAGGATAATGCATGCTTTGATATTCTCCTTCATTTTACCACATCGAGGAGACAACCTGTGCTTGGGGGTGGTGGCAGCTTGATAGTAGATCTCTTACCTATGGGGTTGCCCAGTGAGGGTCTGAGTGTTTGGTTCAAGAATAAAGCACTTGCCTAGAATCCCTCAATGGCTAAGTGGTAGAGCACCTGCCTAGATCCATTAGTGAGGTTCTGGAGGCATAGCTCAGTGGGAAAAACCTGGTCCAGTATCAGGGTATGGGCTCAGTGGTAGAGCCCCTGCCTAGAATTCCCCAGTGAGGTGCTGGGGTGTGACTTGGTAGAGCACCTGCCTAGAATCCCCCAGTGAGGGGCTAGGGTGAGGTTCAGTGGTAGAGCACCTGCCTAGAATCCTTCAGTGGTGGGCTTGGGGCATGCCTCAGTGGGGGGTGCCTGCATAACATGCATCAGACCCAGGATTCTCTCATCAACACTATAAAGTAGAGAGAGAGAATCTATGACTCTCAAGAGCTAGGCCAGCACAGGAAGAGACAACATCTGGAGACTCATCACAGCCTAGACTAAGGAGATTCTGTAGTGACACCCACCTGGTCTTCCAGATGAGTGTGGGGACGTAAGGAGTCAGCTGCTGGTCTGAGTACCAGTTCTGCATGGACCAGGGGTTGATGGGTTTAAGGGTCAAGGATTCATTCCTTTGTCCCTGAAACTCGGGTCTAGGAGAAGTAATGATCTGTTTAGCAAAGAGCCAGGCAAACAGTGGTGCTCTTAGAATGTTAGCATCATCCGTGGGGTTGGGATGGGGCTGGAACAGCTTGATTGAAAACCTTCACAGTGATACGGCTCTCACGATAAGCAGGGGATCATTGGGGTGGTGGACCACTGTTGTAGTCTCAGCACTGGGGAGGCTGAGGCAAGAGCAGGAGGTAAGGCCAGCCTGAACTATGTAGCAAGTTCAAGTTCAGCTTAGACTGCATAGCGAGACCCTGCCTCAGTCGAGCGGTGGTAGTGCACCCCTTTGGTTCCATCACTTGGGAGGCAGAAGCAGGCAAATCTCTCTGAGTTCGAGGCCAAAAAGAACCTGCCTCAAAGAGACAAAAGTTTAAGAAATCAACAAGCAACGATTCATCAGGTTGGTTCCTATGAGGTAACAAAGCTGTGTGGCAGAGTACCCTCAAACCTGTGGGAACCCAGATGTCCCCATCCCCTTGATTCACAGCAATGAATGTACCCTCCCCCACCCCCCACATACACACACGTGTGCATGTCAAATACCTCTGCCAAAAGCATTTAAAAATCCACCCATCTATGGCTGGGCGTAATATCAAATGTCTATCCCAGCACTTGGAAGTCAGAGGCAGGGCTATATCTGAGTTCAAAGTCAGGCTCGTCCACCTAGTGAAACCGTTAACCAGCCAAAGCTACATAGTAAGACCCTGTCTAAAAGAAAGAAAAGAAATGAAGAAATCCATTCATGTTATTTTCTTAAATTATGATTTTTGAAATGTAACTGGAGCTCTCTGCCCCTAGTGGCTTACAAACTATGATATCTAAAGGGGATGTCATGATTGACAGCACAGGCAGAGGAAGGAGTTACAGGGTTGGGAACTATCGTCCTCCCGTTGCTATGTACCCAACTGTGGGCCCCTTCTAGGCCACCTGTTTGTGGGATCTCTGTGAGGGCCTTGTGGTCCTCTGGCTCCTGTTAGAGAAGGGAGTTGGTGTCCAGTGTGGTAGTACACACTGTCATCCCAGCATTTGAGAGACTGAGTCAGGAGAGTTGAGAGTTCAAGACCAGCCTGGGCTACATAACAAAACCTTGTCTCAAAAAATCCAAAGAAAGGACTGGAGAGATGCTCCAGTGGTTAATAACTCTTGCAGAAGATCGGGGCACAGTTCTCAGCACCACACAGTGGCTTGCAATGCCTATTACTCTAGCTCTATAGGATCCATGCCTGCTTCTAGCTTCCAAGGGCATCAGGCATGCATGTGATATACATGCATGCAGACACACACACACACATATATATATACATACACATACATACATACACACATATATATACACACATATATACATACATACACATATACATACATACTAGCAAATACACATAAAAAAGCAGAAATGAATAAATAAAATTGAAAATCCAAAAAAAAAAAAAAAAAAAACCCTTAGTGTGGTGGTTGGATGACAGGAGACCATGTGACTGTCACCCCAGAATAATTCATATTTTCTTATCAAACAGCAGTCACACATAGCAACTGACATTTAGTGCTTCCACGGTGACACTGTTCTGTGACTCCTCAGCCCGTGTGGGATGTCAGCACTGGAACTCCACTCCATGTGAGGACTCCGAAGTCCCTGGATGCCAGATCCCTTCTGTACACATTGCATTACTCCAGTGCAGCCCACTTAGAACACCCAATACCATGGACGAGCAGCAAGGGTTAGACTGACCAGCATGATGACCAAGGACTGCCATCTTAGTGGTGGGGAGACTGAGGCAGGAGAATAACAGGGTTGAGGCCTGCTTGGGCCTTAGAATGAGTTCCAGACCAGCTCAAGCTACATGATGAGCCTTCATTGCAAACCAAAAAAGAACAGAGATGACGGAACTCAGTGGTAGGGCACTTGCCTAGCATGTACTCGGCCCTGCTCTGGGTCAATCCTCAGCACCAAAAATAAGACTTAAAATCAATAAATTAGGAAAATAAAAGTCCTAATCCAAATGAGGAAAGATGTTTTAAAAGCAAGAAGGAGAGAAGAAAGCCTAGTGCTTTGGGGTGGAAGAAGGAGGATCAGGAGTTCGGGGTTATCCTTAGTACCCAGGGTATTTCAAGCCAGCCTGAGCTACCTATCTTGAAAAATAAATCCAACAATGAAACCCAAAAGGTATCAGTGTATTGCTGAGGGGATAATGGTGACACAGAAAGCCTCTTCATGTCCAGGACATTGGCTTTTCCCAGAGTCCCCTCAGGCTGGGCTGGGGGCCTGGGTGTTGGGAACCTCTGGCTGTGGAGGGCCTGACTTCTCGCTAAGCCTCACTGTGCCCATGAAGAAGCAGACAGCCGGTGTACTGACTCGCTCAGGAGACCTAGCTGGCGAGTGGCCAGGCTTAGGGTGACACCCACACTCCTGGCACTGCCTGCTCACTCCAGCGAACCCCACTAGCTGCTCTAACAGGGCTGTTTTGACCAGCTTTCTCCCCACTGGCCGTCTGTGATGGCCTTGAGCTGAGCAGTCTCTGTTCTCTCTTTGCTTTCAAACGATGTGTCCTTGAATGTGAGTCCTGTTCCACAGTGCCGAGAGACTAACGTGCACCTTATTGTTCTTGCACAGGTGGTCTTGGGATGCTGACAGATGCCAAGAGGCTGGCACTGCCACCAACTGACAGGTAAAAAACAACAACAATAATAATAAATAAAACAGCAATTAATAAAGGCATAGAATGGGTTCAGTTCTCAGCACCCACATGGGAGCTCACAACTATCTGTAACTTCATTCTAGGGGCTCTGACTCCCTGTAGGCAAAACACCAATGCACATAAAATAATAAGTAAATTTAAAAAATAAAATAGAGACAGGATAAACCAGGCAGTGGTGGCTCATGCCTTTAAACAGCACTTGGGAGGCAGAGGCAAATGGATCTGGAAGTTCAAGGCCAGCCTGGTCTATAGATCGAGTTCCAGGACAGCCAAGACTACACTGAGAAACCCTGTCTCGAAAAAACAAAATAAATAAATAATAAAGGCATAGAACAAATAATAAACCAGAAGTAGTGGCAAAGCCTTGTGATGAGGATAGAGAGGAAAGGCGACCAAGGGGTCAAGACCCTTGGCATGTGGTGAATTTGAAGACAGCCTGTGTGAGGCCGTGTCTCAACCCCCCCCCCCGAAAAAAGTCAAGAATGTTGTTTTTATGTGTTCATGTAGGTATGTGTACCACATGTGTGTGTGTGTGTGTGTGTGTGAGAGAGAGAGAGAGAGAGAGAGAGAGAGAGAGAGAGAGGAAACAGGGTTTCACTATGTAACTCTGACTCTCCTGGAACTCACTCTCTACCCATCTCTAGCCATTGAGATGGCTCTCAGGCTGGTCTGGAACTCACAGAGATCCCCCTTCTGCCTCTGTCTCCTAAGTGCTGAAATTAAAGGTGTGTGCCACCATGCCCAGCTCCACTGATTTCTTGACCCGGATTCCCTTCTCCTTGCAGCTGTGGCCCCATCAGTGTGAAAACTGAACCTATGGAAGATTCTGGTAGGTACACTGATGCTCTGACCACCTAATGTTAGCAGGTTACCACTTGACTGGCTACTTTTTATTTACTTTTATAAAAACGACTTACGTCTTTTATAAGAATAGCTAAGGGGGCTGGAGAAATGGCTCGGCTGTTAAGATCACTAACTGCTCTCCCAGAGGCCAGGAGTTCAATTCCCGGCACCCATGTGGTGGCTCACAACCATCTAGAATGAGATCTGGTGCCCTCTTCTGGCCTGCAGGGATATGTGCATGCAGAACACTGTATACATATATACACTTTATATATACCCAATATATGTATATATACCTAATATATATACCTAATATATACATATATATCTTAAAAAAAATAACTAAGTAAGTCCAGTAGTGATAGCACATGCCTTTAATCCCAGCCCTTGGAAGCAGAGGCAGTCAGATCTCTGTGAGTTCAAGGCCAGCCTGGTCTACAATAGTGAGTTCCAGAGCAGTCAGGGCTATTACACAGAGAAACCCTATCTTGAAAAAAATTTAAAAAAAAAGAATAAGTAATTAATCATAACTCAGACTATATTTATAGAGTCCTAGGGTAGTGCTACTTATCTGAAATGTTTAATCCCGGCCATTGAGATGGCTCAGCAGGTAGACACTTGCCTGTTGACTTGAGTTCAAGCCCCAGGATGTACATCCTGTAAGAGAGCCAGCACCCACAGGCTGTCCTCTGCCTGCCACACACCACACTCCACGGCACATGCTTACACATGCACACACCACACTCCACGGCACATGCTTACACATGCACACACCACACTCCACGGCACATGCATACACATGCACACACTACACTCCACGGCACATGCATACACATGCACACACCACACTCCATGGCACATGTATACACATGCACACACCACACTCCACGGCACATGCATACACATGCACACACCACACTCATAGAAAAGTACATGAGTAAAGGTCAGGAGAGCCGGCTCAGCCATTAGAAACACTTCTGTTCTTCAGGGAACCTGGGTTTGGTTCCCAACACCCAAATGTTGGCATACACCCATATATAACTCCAGTTCCAGAGGAACTGAAATAAAATAAATCCAGAAGAAAATAATTAGATAAAATAAACAAAGTTTGGCTCTAAAAGCATCTTCAGTTTTGGATTTTGTCAGATTTGGATTTTTTTTTTCTGAGACAAAGTCTTGCTATATACTTAAATACTTATATACTTATATGTACAGGCTTAAAATATGGGATTATGGGGCTAGAGGGATGGCTCAGTTAAGAGCACCAGCTGCTCTTCCAGAGGTCCTGAGTTCAATTCCCAGCACCCACATGATGACTCACAATGTTCTATAACATTGGATCCCTGAGATCCAATGCCCTCTTCTGGTGTGACACTGGCTCATTTCTTCCTCTTGGCTTTGTTTCTCCTTTTTCCGGAGCTATTGCTAGAGTTTGGTCCTGCATGTTCCCACAAGGTTCCCCACAGATGCACTGGGAGATGGTGGGGCCTTTGCAGGTGGAGTCTACTGGGAAGTCTTCAGGTCGTGGAGGCACGCCCCTGCAGACTGACCTTCAATTTACTCTTAGCCAAAGAGGATTCTATTTTTAAGACTAAGTCCTTAGGACCAGACCCTTGCTGGCCTGGAACTTATCATTCAGATGAGCCTGGCCTTGAACTCATAGAGATTGGCCTGCCTCAGCCTCTGGAATGCTGGAATTAAAGGTGTGTGCCATAGTACCCTGCTTCCAAAAAGGATCTTGAACTTCTGATTCTCCTGCCTCTGCCTCTACCTCCCGAGAGCTGATTCTCCTGCCTCTGCCTCCACCTCCCGAGTGCTGGGATGGCAGGCTTGTGCCAGCATTCCCACCACACTAGGTGTTTCATTAGTTGGTGTGGTTACCTGAGCCCTCACTGTGGTCTCTTGTTCTCCCAGGTACTTCACCGAAGGCGGCAGCTGTTTTAGTCAAGACAGAGTCAGAGGATCCTAACTACTATCAGTGTGACGTGCAAGGTAATGCTGTCCTGGCTCTTCACCGAAATGATGGACCCCACTCACCTGAGAGGTGATAAAGAGGAACAGAGGGGACGGGAAGATCTTAGTGGGCAAGACCACTTGCTATGCAGCACAGGACCTGAGCTCAGATCCCCAGCACCCATGCAAAAAGCATGGTGTGGCCACAGCTGCTTATGACATCAGCACTGGGGGGAGCAGAGACAGGAAGATCCCTAGGGCTTACTGACCTAGCCCCTTCTCAAGGGGATAAGGTAGAGATTGATAGAACAGGACCCCGGCTATCCTCCTCCATCCTCTGTGCGTGCACATGGACACCTGTGCTCACACGTGTGTCTGTACCCCCCCACATACACATGTGAATATACCACACACACTCACATACATGTGTGAATATACCACACCCCCACATATACATGTGACTATATCACACACGTGTGAATATACCACACATATCCACACATGTGTGAATATACCACACCCACCCACATACACATGTAAATATACCACACCCACACATGAATATACCACACACGTGTAAATATGCCACACACCCACACACGTGTGAATATACCACACACACGTGTGAACATACCACACATACCCACATACATGAGAATATACCACACACATGTGAACATGCCACACACATCCACATACACGTGAATATGCCATACCCACCCATATATACATGTAAATATACCTCACACACCCACATATGAATATACCACACACATGTGTAAATATACCACACACACACACATACATGGGAATATACCACACCACAAAAAGAGGAACACAGATGTATGTGTGTTGACCTACCCTAACAAAAATTCTTTTTAATTATTGAATGGATTGAATTTATCTTCAGTCCAGTGGAGCATTTGTGGGGCACACCTATAATCCCAGCTCTCAGAAGGCGAAGGCAGGAGAATCACAAATTCAAGGTTATCCTTTTTTTTTTTTTTTAAGTTATTTATAGTTTATGTACGAGTGCACTGCATGTACACCTGCAGGCCAGAAGAGGGCGCCAGATCTCAACAGATGGTTGTGAGCCACCATGTGGGTGCTGGGAATTGAACTCGGGACCTCTGGAAGAGCAGCCAGTGCTCTTAACCGTTAAGCCATCTCTCAGCCCTCCCCCCCCAAAGGTTATCCTTGACTAGATAGCAAGTTCGACTCCACACTACATGAGACCCTATCTCAAAAATGAAGAAAATCAGGCTCGAGAGATGACTCAGTGCCTAAGAATTCTCATTGGCTGCTCTTCCAGAGGAACTGAGTTTAATTCCCAGGCCCCACGTGACAGCTCACAACTGTCTGTAACTCCACTTCAGGAGAGCTGACACCCTCACATAGACATACATGCAGGCAAAACCCCAATACATAAATAATTTTTAAAAAAATAAGAGAAGGGACAGTGGTGGCTCACGCCTGTGATCCTAGTGCTTGAAAGGGAGAGGCAGGTGGATCTGAGTTCAAGGCCAGCCTGGCTCCAGGACAGCCAGGGCTACACAGAGAAATCCTATCTTGAAAAACAAAGCAGCAACAACAAAAATTTAAGAAAAGCTTCTCAAAATCCTGTGTGCAATCGTGGATTGATCAGATAATGCAATTCACTGAGCGAAGTCAGCAGTTTGTAAAGGATCCAATTCAGCTGGTTAAAAGATACGCCAAACCTCACAGGAAAGAATTCCAGGGGCTGGAGATGGCTCAGCAGTTAAAGGCCCTGAGCACCGTACACTCTTCCGGAGGACCTGGGTTCACTTCCCCCCACCCACATGGGGTTTCACAGTCGTCTGTAACTGTGGTCTCGTGGGATCTGATGCCCTTTTCTGGTCTACAGATGTACTTGCAGACAAAGCCCCATAGGCATTAGATGGGGTTTAACATGAATTCCAGAAGACTGCTGTGGGCACAGCAATAGGATTTTCTGTAATGAGATTCACTGGCTTCCTTGTGACACTGGTCCACACGCCTATACTGACCCTGTTGTGGGTGGCTGAGTGCATCCTCATCTGGGCACTAGTGAACAGGTGAGGCGTGAGAAGCCCATGGCAGACAGATTTGTCTGTATGCCTTGCGTCCTCGCCTGCCCTCCTCCTAAGATGGTTTCTATTTCTACATTAAGATGGTTTCAAAAATAAACAGTTTTCCATAACAGCAACAACAAAAATAGAGGATCTGTGGGTAAAGTGCCTGCTGCCCAGCCTGCATGCGCCCACACGTTCTAAGCAGAGAACCAAACCTACAGGTTGACCTCTGACCCTCATGCGTGCACTATGGCTTGCACTCCTACACATTTGCATACAAATAATAGATAAATTAATGTAAATACTTTAGATGATGATGATGATGATTGGTTTTCTGAGACAGGATTTCTCTGTAACCCTGGCTAACCTGGGTTAGCCAGTTAGACTGGTAGACCAGTCTGGCTCGAACTCACAGAGATCCACCTGCTTCTGCCTCCTGAGTGCTGGGATAAAAGGCGTGCACCACCACCACCATCCCTCATAAAAATAAATTTTTTAAAGATGTGTTCATTTGTTTGTTTGTTCGTGTGTACAGTGTTCTGCCTGCAAACCGGAAGAGGGCACCAGACCTCGTTATAGATGGTTGTAGGCCACTGTGGGGTGCTGGGAATTGAACGGAGGTCCTCTGGAAGAGCAGCCAGTGCTCTTAACCTCTGAGCCATCTATCTCTCCAGCCCCCAAAATAAATTTTTTTCAAAATAATTTTTTTTTTTTTTGGTTTTTCGAGACAGGGTTTCCCTGTAGTTTCTAGAGCCTGTCCTGGAGCTAGCTCTTGTAGACCAGGCTGGCCTCGAACTCAGAGATCCGCCTGCCTCTGCCTCCCGAGTGCTGGGATTAAAGGCGTGCGCCACCACCACCCGGCCTCAAAATAATTTTTTAAGATAAGAAAAAAATAGGATTTTGGTAGTGATTTAATTGTTTTGGGGTCACCCATGCTTCTGTAACGCCTCCTTTTTATTGTATTTTATTTTGTTTGTTTGAGATAGGGTCTCATATGTAGCCCAGGTTGGCCCCAAACTTACTGTGTCCTAGAGGATGATACTGAACTCCCCATCCTCCTGTCTCTACCTCCTGAGTGCTGGGATTATAGGTGGGCACAGCTCCCAGTTTCATGTGGTGCTGGGGTGGACACAGGACTTCTGCACAGTAGGAAGCCTTCTGCCTGCTGAGCGCACCCCAGTCTTTGAAATGTTTCCCTTGCATTCAGTGACTTCTGTGTTTTGTTCTAAATGTTGTATCACATTTTTATTTAGTTATTGGTGGGGAAAAGAGGGAAGTGCCATAGTGCTTGAGTGGAGATCAGAGGTCAATTTTCAGGAGTCAGCGCCCCCTTTCATATGGGTCCTGGGAATCAAACTCAGGTCGTCAGGCTTGGCTGCAAGCACCTTTACCTGCTGAGTGACGTCTGAACAATCCGCATTTCTCACTGAACTGTAGGTTGCTTCTTCTCCCTTCAGGAAATGAGCATTCTTCCACCATCAGTGAAGTCAGAGGAATGGAGTTGCCGTCTGCAGGTTAGAAAACAAAGCATCTGCTCCCTTACCCATGTGGGAAATAAAGAAAGTGGCTTCCTGGCACACCTGTCCTAGGAAGCAGCAGTAAGGGCTGTGTGCTCTGGTCCCTGGACTGTAAGTGGGAACCAGTGCCGCCTGTGGCCTTGCTACAGCCCTAGGTCTTTGCGTGTCGACTGAGGCTCTGGATAGCCCAGGTTGGAGCTCAGCATGGAGCCACTGGCCGCGACTCTGCATCAGTCCTGTCCACCTCTGAGTGTGGGAGGAGGCTTCAGAAGCCATGTCTGCTCTTTTTCCTGTCCCTGGCTGTCATCTCAGTAGGGGCAGGAGGGTGCTGCACAACCATTAGGGAGGTGAATCTACTTGAGTTCTAGGCTAGTGTGGTCTACAAAGTGAGTTCCAGGACAACCAGGGCTCTACAGAAAAACCCTGCCCCCAACAGTTAGATGGATGGATGGATGGATGGATGGATGGATGGATGGGATAGATAGATAACACAAAAAATAACCAAAAATTAAAAAAAGTCATCTCTTTGTCAGCCCCTCCCCACCCCAAAGTAATCCATTACAAAATTAAGAAGCACTGTGACCGTGTGAAATCCTGCTGCAGTAAGCAGAGGACTCCGTGTCCATGGATGTGAGCAGCTCTATATTGTTTGATAATACTCCGTGTCCGTGGATGTGAAGAGTTTGATATTGTTTAGGAATCTGTGGGAGTTTCTGTCTCCCCTCATTCTTAATAGGGGAATCCCATATAAATTCATGATGTTTACTTTTGTGGAGACCAGGTCTGATGTAGCCTAGACTAGCCACAGACTTGTGACATCCTTGTGTCACTAAGGATGACCTTCAACTTCTGATCCTTGTGCATTTTGAGGGATGGAACACAGGGCTTGGTGCATGATAGGCAAAGTGTCTACTAACCGAGCCAAGTCCCCTGTCCGGAAATTGCCCATCAGTGCCTGATGATTACCTCTGACAAAATTAAAATTCACTGTGTGTTTAGTATGTACAAAACATAATTAAAAACCATAAAATGTCAAGGCTAAAAGCTGGAGAGATGGCTCAGCAGTTAGAACCCTTGCTGATCTCCCAGAGGACCTGGTTCAGTTCCCAGCATGCTCACAACTACTTTCAGCTATAATTCTAGTTCTAGAAGACCTGACATCTTCTGACCTCTGCATGAATTGCACACACATATGTTCATAGAAGCATGCAAGCAAACACTCATACATATAAAACAAATCTTTTTATAAATTCTAAAATGAGGCCAGCTGAGTTGCAGAGTGAGTCCTTGCTTCAAAACAAAACAGAACCCCAGGGTTGAGGACAGATTTGGGTGAAGGGTGGGATGCGAACAGTAAACTGTTGGAACTTGAGATTACTTAATAATGAATGTCATTTTAGACCTTTTCTTTTCAAGAGTCCACTCCACTGGTCTCTTCAGAAACAAATGAGGATCCTGAGGCCAATGTGAAAATGGAAGGTGAGTCCCCAAAAGCACTTGTGATTGTCACATGGTCAGAGTGACTTTCACTGTTTCTGAAATGATTTGTGTAGGATGGTGACCGAAGCCAGAGTGTGTGTGCTTACGTTCATGTGTGTGTTGTGGTGGTTTAAATTGGAATGGCCCCACAGGCTCATGTGTTTGAATACTTGGTCCCCAGTTGGTGGAACTGTTTAGGAAGGTTTAGGAGGTGTGGCCTTGTGGTGGAGGTGTGGCCCTGAGGGTGGGCTTTGAGGTTTCAAAAGCCCACACCATTTCCAGTTCTCTGCCTCGTGCTTGTGGATCAAGATGTGAGCTCCAGCTCCAGCACCATGCCTGCCTGCTGCCACGCTCCCTGTTGTGGTCATGAACTCTAACCCTCTGAAACCATAAGCCCAATAAACTCTTTCTTCTATAAGTTACCTTGGCAACAACAGAAAATTAACTAAGACAGATCCTGTGCCACAGTGCATGTGTAGGTCAGAGGACAGTGGAGCCCCTTCTCTTCCACTTTTTTTTAAAAAAATATTTCTTATAGTTTAACTTTTTATTTTATGTGCATTGGTATAAAGGTGTCAGATCCCCTGGAACTGGATCTTCAGACTGTTGTGAGCTGCCATGTGGGTGCTGGGAACTGAATCCTGGTCCTCTGGAAGAGCAGTCAGTGCTCTTAACCGCTGAGCCATCTCTCCAGCCCCCTCTCTTCCACTTTTACATGGGTTCTGGGGACCGGACTCAGGTCACCAGCCTTGCAGAAAAAGTACCTTTACTCACTGTGCCATCTCTGGCCCGCAGATATGAACGATTAATACTTCTCTCTTTAACTGTAGTTAGAATTAACGCTTGTGGGCTTGGTTTGTGGGGGGTCACTGTGTGGGGTCCTCAGTCTCCATTTGTGAAAAACTAGCAAGAGCAGTTGGAGCCCTTGGTCCTGGTAGTTTGACCTTTACAACAAGAATAAAAGACTTAGTTATGACAGCTGTCTCCTTAAGGGGTGAGCCTCAAGAATCAGTCATTTTTGAAGATGTCACCATGTGCGTCATCAAGCAGAAGGGGGCTAGCCTGGCACCTGCTCAGAAGGTCCTGGACATGGCTGTGATGCTGGAGAAACGCGCACATGTGGCTTTTCTGGGGCTCTTTCCACACCAGCTCTTGATTGTGGATCTGGAACACAGGAAAGGGACAGCATTCTCTCAGTCAAAGGAAGCCTTAAGCAGTGGGGCCTCAGGCTTCGCAGGGTACCTCTAAAAATGAAGAAAATATATTCTCCCAGCCAAAGAACAGCACATACAAAGAAAGCTAGGGTCCCAAGTCAGCTGTGCAAAGACAGGAAGAAAGGTTAATTCCCCTCCTGAAACGTTGATTTTCAAGGAAGGCGATTCGAGAGCCAAGTTAAATAAAGTCGTGTCTTTTTCTGCAGTCGTGTGTATTTCCACAGATGTAGTGTTTTCAGATCTTTAAAGTTGTTCATTTTGATGCACAAAATAAAGAAATAAATGCAGGCGGGGTGGCGGGAACATCAGGTGAGAGGAAGATCAAGCCCCCCTCTCCTTGGTCATCCTGTTAAGCTGCACAGTGCAGTGCCAGTCCCTGCCATCCACCTGGCATGCTAGTACTGTCACAATGCTGCAACAGAATGCCTGTCTAAAGGGACTGCAGAGATGGCTCAGAGGTTAGGAGTGTGCGTTGATCTTCCAGAGAACCTGAGTTTGGTTCCCAGCACCCATGTCCAGTGGCTCACAACTGCCTGTAAGTCCAGCTTCAGGGCTCTGATGCCCTCTTTGACCTCCACTGTATTCACCTGTGCAAATTCCAGCATAGACACAGGCTCATACACATAAACAGATCCCAGCATAGATGCATGCTCATACACATAAACAGATCCCAGCATAGATGTACGCTCATGCACATAAACAGATCCCAGCATAGACGCACACTCATGCACATAAATAAACAGATCCCAGCATAGATACATGCTCATACAACACATAAACAGATCCCAGCATAGATGCACGCTCATACACATAAACAGATCCCAGCATAGACGCACACTCATACACATAAACAGATCCCAGCATAGACGCACGCTCATACACATAAACAGATCACAGCATAGACGCACACTCATACACATAATAAACAGATCCCAGCATAGACGCACACTCATGCACATAAACAGATCCCAGCATAGATGCACGCTCATGCACATAAATAATCAGATCCCAGCATAGACGCACGCTCATACGCATAAACAGATCCCAGCATAGATGCACGCTCATACACATAAACAAACAGATCCCAGCATAGATGCACGCTCATGCACATAAATAAACAGATTTTTTCTATGAAAACCAACAATTTAAAGGCAGAAGTGTGTCTTGTAACTCACAGTTTGAGGGGATACAGTCTTTGACGGTACAGAAGGCATGGCAGCCAGAGCCTGAGGTGGCTGGTCACACAACATCCACAGGAAGCAGAGAGCCGGATACTGGTGCTCAGCTCGCTTTCTCCTTTGCACTCAGTCTGGATCCCTAGCCCATGAGGTGGAGCCCCAACACCAGGGTGGAGCTTCCCTCAACTAAACCCCTGGAAGCACCCTCAGACCTTCAGGGTCAGCCATCCCTCCACCACCCCACCCGGTTGCTCACTGTTCTGGGCTGTAAAACATCCAGTCTGTACTTCTCATCCAACAGGTAGTTTGTAGAGACTTGCTGCTTCTCTGCTCATCCCAACTCTTCTTTCTTAAGGAACCGCAAATCTGTCCAACATTGTAAACTCTGCAGCGGGTGTTGAAGATCTTAGGATCGTACAGGTGACAGTTCCAGGTAGGACAGTCATTTACTGTCATCATTTGTATCGTATTTCTTTTCTGGTTTTTGAGACCAGGATTCTCTGTGTAACAGCTCTGGCTGTTCTGGAATTCGCTTTGTAAACCAGGCTGGCCTCAAACTCAGAGATTCACCTGCCTCTGCCTCCCAAGTTCTAGGATTAAATATTTTTCTTTTTGTAAAGATTGTTTTCTTTTAATTTTGTGTGTGTGTGTGTATGTGTGTGTGTCAGCCATGTGAGTGCAGTGCCTGTGGAGGCCAGTAGAGGGCCTTGAATCTCATGAAGTTGGAATTGCAGGCAGTTGTGAGCTGCCTTGTATGGGTGCTGGGAACTGAACCCAGCAAACGCTCTTAACCACTGAGCCCTCTCTCCAGCCCTGTGTTACAGTCTTCATTTTTGTCTTAACAGTTTTCCAGCGTGTGTTAGTCTCATGGTGCTGTGTTTCCTCCTGGTTTACCATAACTAAAGAGTGGGGCTTTGTGAGCATCTAGTACTCTGCAGGTGCCACACAGCCACGCCCAGGTTCTGCCTAGGTTCCTACAGTCAGCTTCATGCTCCCAGGCAGTCAGAACTGGCTTCTGGTCATTTAAATCATCTTTTCTCCACGTGTATATAAGCTCTGTCTAGGAACTCGGTAAACAGTCTAGTTACATGGTTACTCCAAAGTAGGAAACTGAGTTGGGGGGGGCAGTATCTAGTTACATTTAATTTACTGTGTGTGTGTGTGTGTGTGTGTGTGTGTTAGTACATATTTTTTATTTTATGTGTAGTGTATGGGCCTGAGTATGTGTGTGTGTGCATCACATGTATGTAAGAGCCCATGGAGGTTGGATGAAGATGTCAGATCCCCCAGGAATTAGAGTCACAGGAGGCTACCAGCCACCATGTGGGTGCTGGAAACTAAACCTGGATCCTCCGCAAGAGCAGTGAGCACTCTTAACCTGAGCCATCTCCAGACCCATTCCCAGAATTGGTTTTTTTTTTAAGATTTATTTATTTATCATGTATATGACATTCCTTCCATGTGTGCCCGCAGGCTAGAAGAGGGCACCAGATCTCATTATAGATGGTGTGAGCCACCGTGTGGGTGCTGGGAATTGAACTCAGGACCTCTGGAAGAGCAGCCAGTGCTCTTAACCACTGAGCCATCTCTCCAGCCTCCCAGAATTGTTTTAATACACACTTTTATACTTCTTGAATTTTGAGCCACACAACTGTTTTAGTTACTCAAAAGTAAAATTAGGGCTGATGAGATTGCTCAGCAGGTAAAAGTACTTGCCACCAAGCCTGACCAATAACCATCTAAGTTCCTCCCCAGGACCCACATGCTAGAAGGAGGGATCTCTGCTCTCCACATAATACCTCCCCCCCAAAAAAATAGTTTAAATGAAAAGTTTTGAGTATTTTGTGTAATGAGGTGCTGCGGGCAGGCCTGCTTTTCGTCCCACCTGGCTCCCGGCTGCCTGGCTAGCTTATGTCCTGAAATAACAACACACAAACTGCATTCATTTAAACACTGCCTGGCCCATTAGTTTCAGCCTCTTACTCACATCTTGATTAACCCATATCTAATAATTTGTGTAGCACCACGAAGTGCCTTACCGGGAAGATTCTAGTGCACGTCCATCTTGGGCCAGCACTTCATCGCGTCTCTCTCTCTGAGGAGAGGCACGGCAGTCTGGCTCAGAGAGCAGAGGCATGGCGATTTATTAACTTCCCTTCCCATCATTCTGTTCTGTCTACTCTGCCCACCTAAGGGCTGGCCAATCAAATGGGCCAGGCAGTTTCTTCATTAACCAATGAAATCAACTCAAACAGAAGACCCTCCCACATCAATTTTGTTTATTTATGTATTTACTTATTTTTGGAGACAGACTACGTTGTGTGTCCCTGGCTATTCTGGAGCTCATTATGTAGACTAGGGTGGCCTTGAACTCTTTTTTTTTTCTTTTTCTTTTTGAGACAGGGTCTCAAGATTCAGGCTGCTTTGAACTCACAGTGCTTCATCTGCCTCTGCCTCCTGACTTTTGGACCACCACACCTGACATAAAGATTCTATTTATTTTTTTTAAGCATTTATTTATTTATTATGTATACAATATTCTGTCTGTGTGTATGTCTGCAAGCCAGAAGAGGGCACCAGATCTCATTACAGATGGTTGTGAGCCACCATGTGGTTGCTGGGAATTGAACTCAGGACCTTTGGAAAAGCAGGCAATGCTCTTAACCTCTGAGCCATCTCTCCAGCCCGATTCTATTTATTTTTGATATGTCTTTATTTGTTTTCCATGTATGAATTTCACCTGTGTGTATGCTTGTGCACCACAGGCATGCCTGCTGCCTGTGGAGTTCAGATGAGGGTAGGAATGGTTGTGACCACCATGTGGGTGCTGGAAAAGGGACCAGGTCCTCTGCAAGAGCAACAGTGTTCTAGCTGCTGAGTCTTTTCCCTTGCCGCTCCCACCCACCACCTTTTTTAAAATTTATTTTTTAGCCGGGCAGTGGTGGTGCACGCCTTTAATCCCAGCACTTGGGAGGCAGAGGCAGGTGGATCTCTGTGAGTTCGAGACCAGCCTGGTCTACAAGAGCTAGCTCCAGGACAGGCTCTAAAGCTGCAGAGAAACCCTGTCTCGAAAAAAAACAAAAAAAAAATATTTTTTATTTTTATTTATGTTCTGGTTTTTCTTTTTTTCCTTTCTTCCTTTCTTCCTCCCTTCCTTCCTTTCTTTCTTTTTTTCTTTCTTTTTTTGAGACAAGGTTTCTCTATGTAGCTTTGGAGCCTGTCCTGGCACTGGTTCTACAGATCTGTAGACCATACTGGGCTTGAACTCACAGAGATCCACCTGCCTCTGCTTCCCAAGTGCTGGGATTAAAGGCCTGCACCACCACTGCCTGGCTGTCTTTTTTTTTCACCCTGGAACTTGCTCTTTTAGATCAGGCTCGCCTTGAACTCATAGAGATCCACCTGCCTCTGCTTCACAAGTGCTGGGATTAAAGGTGTGCACCACCACTGCCCAGCTATGTTCTGGTTTTTCGGTACAGGGTTTCTCTATGTAGCCCTGGCTGTCCTGGAACTCATTCTGTAGACCAGGCTGGCCTCAAGATCACAAAGATCTGCCTGTTTCTGCCTCCCAAGTGCTAAAATTAAAGGTGTGTCTACCACACCAGTTTTAAATTTTTTTTTGTTTAAAATAAGAGCCAGGGGGGCTGGAGAAATGGCTCAGAGGTAAGAGCACTGGCTTCTCTTCCAGAGGTCCTGAGTTCAATTCCCAGCAACCACATGGTGGTTCACAACCATCTATAATAGGATCTGGTGCCCTCTTCTGGCAGAACACTGCATACTTAATAAATAAAAAAAAAAAGTCTGTAAAAAAAAAAAAAAAGAGCCAGGCATGGTGGGGCATACCTTTAATCCCGGCACTCAGAAAGCAGAGGCACGCAGATCTCGAATGCAAGACCAACCTGGTCTACGGAGTGAGTTCCAGGACAGCAAAGGCTACAAAGAAAAACTCTGTCTGGAAAAGAAAACACGGAACTTTAATTTAAAAAAAATAGAATATTCCCTTCTAGTCCCAGCATCATTTATTTTTCCTTTGTCGTCGTGTTGCGTGGTCTGAGATCTGTGCCATGGCATTGAAGGCAGAAGTCTCGTGCAGCGTTGAAGGCTCCTAAACGTAGCGTGAGCAGGGACCAGAGATGGCCCAAGGCTGAGAGGGACAGATTACTGCTCTTGTAGAGGACCTGGGTTTGTTTCCCATCCCACATCTGCTCCAGGGGAGCCCCTATCCTCATCAAAGGGCTCTTGCATGCATGTGGCATACACATAAATACAAATAAAAATTTAAAAGTAATATGGCGTATATTTCTATAGGGTTGTCATTCAGAAAGTGATCATCTGTAATGGCTTCCATTTTGTGAATTTCCCAAATGCTTAGTTATTGTGCTCAGGTGATTTGAGTGTCTTTGTTAGGGTTTATGTTGCTGTGAAGAGACACCATGACCACAGCAACTCTTATAGAGGAAGACTTTTAATTGGGGCTGGCTTACAGTTTTAGAGGTTTAGTCCAGTATCATTATGGCAGAGTGCAGGCCGATGTGGTGCTGAGAAGTTGCTGAGAGTTCTACATCTTGATCCACAGGCAGCAGAAGGAGACTGTGTACCACACTAGGCATAATTTGAGCATATGAGACCTCAAAGCCCGCCCCCACAGTGACACACTTCCTCCAACAAGGCCACACCTCCTAATAGTGCCATTCCCTATGGGCCAAGCATTCAAACACATGAGCCTCTGGGGTCCATACCTATTCAAACCACCACAGCAGGTAAAGTGCCAACAGGCATTTCTGCTAATACCTGTCTTAGAGGGGAAAAAAAGTATGAATGAGCCTGGTTTGCTTCTCCAAATTATTTTTAGATAATGAGAAGGAGAGACTGTCCAGCATTGAGAAAATTAAGCAGCTTCGAGAACAGGTGAACTACCTCTTCAGCAGAAAATTTGGTAAGCTTCTGTCTTGTTATACATCCAAAATGTATGTATTTGTTAAATTATGTGGGGGAGGAGGGTATGTACATGCGAGTGCAGTGTCTCTAGAGGCCAGCAGAGGGCGCCAGATCCCTTGGGACTGGAGTTACAGGCAGTTGCTACCCATCCAGTATTGGTACTGGGAATCAAACTCAGCCCTTTGGAAGTTAATGACTCTTAACTGCTGAGTCATTGCTGTTCTACAGCCCCCAAATTTGTAAACTTTATTCCCTCCACCCATTTGAAGCACTGAACATTGAAAGTACTCTAGGCCTGTTCTAGTCTCTAACCAAAATACTTTTTTCTTTTTATTTGTTTTTGAGAAAGGACTTGGCTAGATAGCCTAGCCTGGCCTTGAAGTCAGTCAGGACATGCTTGCATTGCCCTTGAGAAGTGCCAGAAGCACAGGCCAGTACCGTTGGCAGGTGTTTCCAAAGTCTCCGTAGAGTAAGCAGTATGCGTTTTCGGCCTCCTGCTTTGCTTCGGCCTGTGTCACGAGGCTCAGCTCAGTCGCCGTTGAGTTTGGAGACAGCTTGTCACTTATCTCACCCTAGCTGACTCCAGTGATCTTACTCTTCAACCACTCAAGCAGCAGGGATTGTATGTGTGCCTCTAGGTCCAGCTCAGATGTGACATTAACAACCAAGCATGGACAGCCTGGCATGTAATCCAAGCACTTAGGAGGCCGAGGCAGGACGATTGCTGTGAATTCAAGTCCAGTCTGGGCCACCATAGACCCTGACTCAAAAAGAAAAAAAAAAAAAAGACCAAGAACAAAAAGCAGAGTTTTGGAAAAGTAAACCCCAAAGTCACCCAGTTTACACCCTGCCTCTCATCACAGGGGAGGCCATAGGAGTGGACTTCCCTGTGAAGGTTCCCTACAGGAGAATCACCTTTAACCCCGGCTGCGTGGTGATCGATGGCATGCCCCCAGGAGTGGTGTTCAAAGCCCCTGGGTACCTGGAGATCAGCTCCATGAGGAGGATCCTGGATGCGGCGGATTTCATCAAGTTCACAGTTGTCAGGTGAGCGCGTCCCAGCTCCACGTGAGAACGCAGCTGGACACAGGCAGCTGCCGAGTGCACGAACTCAGCCAGGAGACAAGGTGTGGGAAGGAGCGGCACCTCATTTCGGGGCCGAGATGTCCCAAGGCTTTCCCTCTCTTCCACTTTGGCAGAGCTGTGTCTCCAGTTCCTTGCATTATTTTTTTATTGCAATTATTTACAAGGGGCTTGTCATGGCACATGTGTGAGGGCAGCTTGTGGAAATCAGTTCTTTCCTGCCCCCACGTGGGCCATGATTGAACGCAGTCAGGTCTCGGGCTTGGCAGCAAGCATCTTGCTGACTATCGTGGGCAGCGCCCCTTGGCCTGACTTCCAACTTTGCCTAGCATTGTGCTGATTCCACCAAAAGTGTGGAGACACAGCTTGCTGGGCAGAATGAAAACGAGCTCCCCCTTTCTCTCCTGTGTCTCCCTGCAGACCCCTTCCTGGACTTGAACTTAGTAATGGTGAGTACTCTACAAAGTAAGAACATTGCGGGACATGGTGCTTTGGGGAGTGTCTTGGCGGGCACTTGGGACAGAGTCCCATGTCTGTAGTCTGAAGCCTTCCAGTGGAGCGCGTGGACATTCAAGTGTGTTTGTTATGTTTGTTTTGTTGTGGGGCTGGAGATGACACCCAGGGTCTCCCACATGCCAGGCAAGCACCCTGCCTTTGATCTCCATCCACAGCCCTGGTTTACATTTCTCTTTGGTTACCTTTTGTTTGGTTGCTGTTCGTTATTGTTTGAGACAGTCTCAGTGTGTAGCTCTGGCTGGCCTGGAAACTCCCCGAAGATCCACCTGCCTCTGCTTCCTGCTTCTGGTGAAGGGATTATAGGTGTGCATCACCACACCCAGCTGTTAGGTGTTGGGAAACATCGCACATTCCTGCAGTCCCGGACTAGCCTGGAACTCATGGTGTAGTTCAGGCTGGCTTCAGACTCACAGCAATCCTCTTGCTTCCACCTCCCAAGTGCTAGATTCACACTCATGACACCATGCCTGGCTTTATGTGGTGTTGGATATCAGAGCCCAGGCTTCAAACATAGCCGGCAAGTGCTCCATCACACCCCAGCCCCAACTACAATTTCTTTATTTTTTTAATTTTTTTATTTTTGGTTTTTCAAGACAGGGTTTCTTTGTATAGCCCTGACTGTCCTGGTACTCACTCTGGGAGATCATAGAGCAGGATGACCTCAAACTCACTGAGATCTACCTGCCTCTGTCTCCCAAGTACTAAGATTAAAGGCATGCACCACTATGACCACTATACCTCGTTACCCAACTACATTTTTTTTTTTTTTTTTTTTTTTAATTTATTTCTGTTTTATGTGCATTGATGTTTTGCGATGGGTGTTGGGTATCATGGAACTGGAGTTACAGACAGTTGTGATCTGTCATGTGGGTGCTGGGAATTGAACCTAGGTCCTCTGGAAGAGCAGTCAGTGCTCTTAACCACTGAGCCATCTCTCCAGCCCCCCAACTACATTTTCTTAAGATAAATTTTCATATCTGTGTTATCAGTAACTGCTCCACTTACCTTTATTTATTTTTGTTTTAGTTTTGGTTTTTGTTTTTTTTGAGACAAGGTTTCTCTGCGTAGCTTTGGAGCCTGTCCTGGAGCTCTCTATGTAGACCAGGCTGGCCTCGAACTCACAGAAATTGCCTGCCTCTGCCTCCCAAGTGCTAGGATTAGAGACGTGCACCAACACTGCCCGTCCTTACCCTGGGTCTTTTGAGATTGACAGCAGATTAAGTCATATATCACCTCTGTTTGGGCCCTACTTTAATATTTCAAATCTCTCTTGGGAAGTTAGGTAAGGTGGCACACACCTGTGATCTCAGCACTCAGGAAACTGAGGCAAGAGTCCTGCTAGGAGTTCAAGGCCAGCCTGAGCTACAGATTATGGCAGTCTCAAAAAGCCAGAGAAAGAGAGCCGGGTATTGTGGCGCAGGCCGTTAGTCCCAGCACTCAGGAGGCAGAGATGGGCAGATCTCTCCAAGTTTGAGGCCAGCCTGGTCTACAGAATGACTTCCAGGAACAGCCAGGGAAGACTATGTAGAGAGATTCAGAGAGTGGCTGGGCGTGGTAGCACATGCCAATAATCTCACCTTCAGGAAGTAGAAGCAAGAGGATCAAAATTCAAGGTCTCCTACCTAGTTCTTGGCTGCCTAGTGAGTTTGAGGCCAGCTGAGGAGGAATCAGGATACCCACTCTCAAAAATACAAGAAAACGGGGTAAGGGATAGGGAGTTGCGAAATCACCTTTCCTTGTCTCTATAAAGTGGGAAAACGGAAGATAGACCAGGAGGGCCGAGTGTTTCAAGAAAAGTGGGAGCGAGCATATTTCTTTGTGGAGGTGCAGAACATCCCCACATGTCTGATCTGCAAGCAGAGCGTGTCGGTGTCCAAGGAATACAACCTGCGCCGCCACTACCAGACCAACCACAGCCGGCACTATGACCAGTACTCGGGGCAGGCGCGGGACGAGAAGCTGCAAGAACTGAAAGCGGGGCTGCAGAAGTACCTCGTGGGGGCCTCAGACATCGTGTGCCCCGAGCAAGCGTTCTCCAACACAAGTCCACCTGCGAACCCCGTGGCCCCACCCGTGGAAGACCTGGCCGGGAACATATGGAAGACAGTCCGACAGAAGATCCGGTCATTTGTGGCGTACTCCATTGCCATCGATGAGATTACAGATATCAACGACACCACCCAGCTGGCCATCTTCATCCGCGGCATAGATGACAACTTCGACGTGGCCGAGGAGCTTTTGGACACTGTGCCCATGACAGGCGCCAAATCCGGGAATGAGATTCTTCTCTGCGTAGAGAATAGTCTCAAGAAGTTCAGTATCGACTGGTCCAAGCTGGTGAGTGTGGCCTCCACTGGCACCCCGGCCATGGTGGACGCCAACAGTGGGCTGGTGACGAAGCTCAGAGCCAGGGCAGCCTCATGTTGCAAGGGGGCCGACCTCAAGTCCGTGTGCTGTATCATCCACCCCGAGTGGCTGTGCTCCCAGAAGTTACGGATGGGCCACGTCATGGACGTGGTGGTGGACTCGGTGAACTGTATCTGCTCCCGTGGCATGAACCACGGTGACTTCACGACGCTGCTCTACGAGCTGGACAGCCAATACGGTAGCCTGCTGTACCACACATCCCTCAAGTGGCTGGGCCGGGGGCTGGTCCTCAGGAGGTTTTTCGAATCTCTGGAGGAAATAGACTTGTTCATGTCTTCCCGGGGCAAACCTGTGCCCCAGCTCAGCTCCCAGGACTGGATCCTGGACTTGGCCTTCCTAGTGGACATGACTACACACCTCAACACACTGGACGCCTCCCTCCAAGGCCATTCACAGATGGTGACACAGATGTACGACTTCATCCGGGCCTTCCTAGCAAAGCTGTGCCTCTGGGAGACGCACCTGGCCAGCAACAACCTAGCCCACTTCCCCACGCTGAAGTCTGTTTCCCAGAGTGAGAGCGACGGGCTTAACTACATACCCAAGATCGCGGAACTCAAAGCTGAGTTCCAGAAGCGGCTGGCGGATTTCGAGGCCTGGGAGAACGAGCTCATGCTGCTGAGCTCCCCCTTCTCCGTCAAGATCGACAGTGTCCCTGAGGAGCTCCAGATGGAGGTGATCGACCTGCAGTGCAACACGGCACTGAGGACCACATACGACAAGGTGGGCGTCCCGGACTTCTACAAGCACCTCTGGAGCAGCTACCCTAGATACAGGCTCCACTGTGCCAAGATGCTCTCCATGTTCAGCAGCACCCACATCTGCGAGCAGCTCTTCTCCATCATGAAGCTGAGCAAGAAGGAGGCGCAGTGGGGCTCGGCGCAGGTAGCAACCTGAGGGAGGAGAGGGCCGGGGCCTGACATCCCAGTACTGGGAAGGTCGAGGCAGGAGGATCTGAGTTTGACTTTGCCATCCGCCTGGGCTACGTATCAGTATCGAGACCCCAGAGAAAGTGCTGGAAGAGATACGGAAGGAGCGGAAACATGGCCGTTGTTCCCCTGTTCCCCCCATTGTGTGGAGACCTAGACTGTCCCAGGCCTAAGAGGTTGTGAGATGAGAGCAACCGACTGTAAAAACCTCTCAGTTGAATGGGATAAAAGTCCCTCTTTGAATTGGAACCCCAGTTTGCATACCACACCTGTTCAGATGGCATTTGAGGGGGTTCAGTGTAACTGAGGTGTTTCCAGTGGTTGGTGCCTCTTATTCCTGACCGCCCTGTGTTGTCCATTCACATAATACAGTTTGTAATAAACCCACTGAAAGATGTGTGTATGTGTGTGTGTGTAGGGGTGTTCGCATATACGGGTGTCTCCCCATTTTACCAGCTTGTGGCCTGTGGTCTAGTAAGCTCCTGAGTTTAAGGACAATCATCTGGAGACACTGTCCCATATTCCAGAATTCCTGTGCCTGGAGAAGATCGGAGTAACGAACACAGGATTTAACAGACAGGTAAGTTGAGGCTTCAAGGCCGTCATCGCCTTCCTCTTCCTTTCCCCTCCTCTTCCTCCATCTTCTCTCCTCCTCCATCCTTCCTTTCTCTGTCCTTCTCCCACCTCCTCTTTTAAGACAGAACTTCATTATGCAGACCAGGCTGACCTAGAAACCAGAACCTCCTGCTTCAGCCTCCAAAGATCTGGGATTACAGGAACACTCCATGGCATCTGCTCCAGAATCCTTCTCTACCGTGGAATGTGATGTGGGACCCTGTGGGGACTGACAGGCACTTCCACTGTGGGAGAGGATGGACTATGGGCAGGAACATAGTCCTTCAGTAACTATGGCAATGGCATGACTACGGAGTTGTGTGGCCGGGTAAATGGGGAAGGAACTGGCCTGGGAGCTGTTTTGTTTTGTTTTTTAACATGTATTTGTTTTATGTGTGCTTATGTGGGTAGGCTGTGCATTTGTGTCTCAGTGCACACGTGGGGGTCAGAGGACAACTTGTGAAAGTCAGTTCTACTACGTGAGTCCCAGGGATTGAACTCAGACCATTGGACTTGGCAGCAAGCGCCTTCACCCACTGAGCCATCCCTTCATTCCCGCGGGAGCTGGTTCTTGATTTGCTGCTGTTTCTTCAGATCAGGCATTGATGCCCATCAGTCAAAGGAGAAGAAGTGGCCCAGATAAACCCAGCCCAGAGGACACACCCACCTCACTAGAGTGAATCCAGTTCATACAGCACACGTACAATGTGGTCCAGCTAGCTAGGCATGGTGGCACACACCTGTAATCCCAGCACTTGGGAGGAAAGGGCAGGTGGGTTTCTGAGTTCTGGTCTACTGAGTGAGTTTCAGGCCATCCAGGGCTACACAGAGAAACCCTGTCTTCACAAAAGAGAAACTGTTCAAAAAACTATGTGTTCATATGCCCATGCTAGTGAGATCCCGAATAGCCTCTGCCTCTTTCCTATGGATTTACCCTAAGGAAACTGCCAACATCCCCTGGGCTGTGGACTCGTGTCTCTGGATTTCAAGCCCAAAGACACTGGAGTAAGCCCCATACTGTATGCACACTCAGGAAGACAGACGGCCAGCAGGCAGTGATGTCTGACAGGCTGGCAGCTCTCTCTAGGGCTTCCCTGCCTGCACACACAGGCCTTTGGCCGGAGACACTAAGGCTGATACAAGACAGCATCAGCAAGATCAGAAATACAGAAAAACAAATGGAGGGGATGTGCACAGCTGGAATTCCAGCACTCAGAGATGGAGACAGGGTGATCAGGATATCAAGGTCATCTTCTACCAGCTAGGGGATTTGAGGCCACCTGACCTGCATGTGTGCACGTGTGTGTGTGTGTGTGTGTGTGTGTCTGTCTTCCCTCTCCCCCACCCCGGCCCTGTATATCTCCCTTCCTCCTCTCTACCCCCCCCCCCATATCCTCTTCCTAACGAAAACTTCATACTCCCCAAGCTCCCTCTGCATGATGCATGATGTATTCTGTTTCCCGCCCACGGTCCCCCACCAGCTCTGGGACCTGCCAGGGTCTCAACTCAGGCCAAAATCTTACAATTAGTGTTTCTATCGCTATTACAAAACATCATGACCAAAAGCAAGTTGGGAAGGAAAGGGTTGAATTGGCTCCAAATCATTATTCAATACCAAAAGAAATCCAGGCAGCAACTGATGCAGAGGTCATGGAGAGATGCTGCTTACTGGCTCACTTCTCTTGGCTTCCTTCGCCAGCTTTTTATAGAACCAGGACCATCGCCGGCCCAGGGATGGTACCACCATCATGGACTGGGCCCTCCCACATTAAAATCACGAATTAAGAAAATGCCTTACAGATTTTTTTGTTGTTTTCTTGGGGTTTTTTTTGTTATTGTTGAGGAGGGGGTTCTTTTTTCTTTTTGGTTTTTCAAGACAGGGTTTCTCTGTAGTTTTGGAGCCTTTGTAGACCAAGCTGGCCTTGAATTTACAGAGTCCGCCTACCTCTGCCTCCCAAATTCTGGATTAAAGGTGTGTGCCACCAACGCCCAGTACTTTTCTCTCTCTCTCTCTCTCTCTCTCTCTCTCTCTCTCTCTCTCCGCTCTCACCGTCTGTCTCTCGTCTCTCTCTCTCCTCATCTCTCTCTCTCTCTTTTCTCCCTCCCTCTTCGCCTCCCTCCCCTCCCTCTCCTCTCTCCTCGTCCTCCATCTCCCTCTCCCTCTCCCTCTCCCTCGCCCTCTCCTCCTCCCTCTCCCTCTCTCTCTCTCTTTCTTTCTTTATACATATTCTGTCTGTATGCCTGCAGTCCAGAAGAGGGGCACCAGACCCCATTACAGATAGTTGTGAGCCACCATGTGTTTGCTGGGAATTGAACTCAGGACCTTTGAAGAGCAGGCAATGGCTCTTACCCTCTGAGCCATCTCTCCATCCCCCAATTTTTGCTTTTTTTCAAGTCAGGGTTTCTCTCTGTAGTCATGACAGTCCTGGAACTCGATCTATAGACCAGGCTGGCCTTGAACTCACAGAAATCCACCTGCCTCTGCCTCCTGGGATTAAAGGTGTGATTTACATCTTGGTTTTATGGAGGCATTTTCTCTTTTATAAATTATCTTTCAATATGTATTTATTTATTTATTTATTTATTATTATTATTATTTTTTTTTTTTTGGTTTTTCGAGACAGGGTTTCTCTGTGGCTTTAGAGCCTGTCCTGGAACTAGCTCTTGTAGACCAGGCTGGTCTCGAACTCACAGAGATCTGCCTGCCTCTGCCTCCCGAGTGCTGGGATTAAAGGCGTGCGCCACCATCGCCCGGTCAATATGTATTTATTTTTATGTGCATTGGTGTTTTGCCTGAATATATGCTTGTGTGAGGGTTATTGAATCCCCTAGAACTGAGTTACAGACAGGTGTGAGCTGTCATGTGGATGCTGGGAATTGAACCCCGGTCCTGTGGAAAAGCAGTCAGTGCTCTTAACTGCTGAGCCTTCTCTCCAGCTCCAATGGAGGTATTTTCTCCATGGAGGTTCCCTTCTTTCAGCTTGGTTAAGTTGAGGGAAGACTAGCCAGCACAGTTTCTTTGCATTTGGGGAAGGAACCACCTGCCGCAAGGTCTTAGGGACATGAAAGCAATGACCGTGGTGGACACTGTCCGTGAATGAACTGCTGTTTTCCGTCATAACCCCCAGGACCCTCTATGCTAAGATTACATCTTGGGGTGCAGTAGTTTGAGACAGGGTCTCACACAGTAACTCAACATGATCCCAAATTCACTACACGGTCCAGAACGACGCTGAACCTGGCAGCACTTTCCTTGCCTCTGGGCTCTGAAATTACAGACATGAGCCTCTGCCTTGACCTCCCAGATGCTGGACCACTGACACAGCCGATTATGGGGTGCAGGGGATGGGAGTCAGCTGGAAATCGTCCACAGACCCTAGGGCAGTGCTTCTCAACCTTCCTAATGCTGCGACCCTTAATTGCTCCTCATATCGTGGACACCCCCAACCATAAAATTTTCATTGCTACTTCATAACTGTAACTTTGCTACTGTTGTGAATCGCAATGTACATATCTGTGTTTTCCCATTGCCCTAGGCGACTCCGGTGGGTTGAGAACTACTGTCTCAGGGCCTTACTAAAGCACTTGGCCTGCTGCAAACTTGTTCTTGGCCAAGACTAAAGCAGCATGCAACCAGACCTTTCTCTGTTCCTGCAAACTGCCCCAGCAGCGCTCACTGACCCCTAGCAATACCCCTGGAGCGAAGCCCAGTCCCGTCCTTGACTACAGAGTCTCAGTTCACTCCAAACAACATTTATTAAGGCAAGGGAGGAACCTCTGACTACAAGCTATATACAAGTATATACAGGGATAGGAATGGGACGCCTTCTAGAGGCGGCAGCGCCCTCACAGGGCAGACGCCAGCTTCCGTTTGGTACTCTCTGTGCAGCGGTGCAGGATGAGGTCCGCGCTGGGTCTCGGGGGCACTGCGGGCTGCGCCTTGCTGTGCTGAGTCGACAGATTGTCTACGGGAATGTCAGGACCATCAGAGGCTCTGCCTCCCAGCCCTAAAATGGCAGTAACGCGCCATCCACCCCACCCCGTTAGGTCTAGTCCGCCTAGGATTAGGGGATGGGATGGCCCTGGCCCCGCCCCCTTCCAGCTCTCACTCTTTGTGCCCTCCGCACTCTGTGGCCCAGGTCGTGCTGGGCGACGGTGCTGCTGCAGGAATCGGACACTGTTGCGGCGGTAGGCGTCCTGGCTGAGGCGCTTCTGAGAACGCTGGTGGATGCTCTGTGCATTTCGGATGGTCGACCTGGCACAGCAGGATGGAGGTGTCAGTGACCCGGAATCCCTGTCCCCGGCACGCGGGGTCCCTGGGAACCCAAGCCTGGCCTGAGAAAATAGGGTGAGGAGAGACGTGGCACCCTGAAATCCTAAGTCTGACCCCAGCAAGTGGGTGCAGAGGGACTGTGGCACCCCCTCAGGTCCTAAGCCTATATTTATGGAGTGCAGGCAGGAAAAACCTGCAAGAGCTGTGGGTATCCCAGATCTTTTCCTGTCCCAGAGCCCAGGCCTGTTTCCCACACCTGCTCTGGCCATCAACATGTCCTTACTTGGGGACTTCCCAGGCCTCCCTGACCATCTCAAAGGCCTCTAAGCATCAGCGGGCTCCTCACTACCTCTGCTCCTACCTTCCCTCCATCCGTGTCTGCCACATCCAGCAACAGTGAAGGCACAGCACTAAACCTGATAGGTACCTACCTGCCAGGACCCTGTGGCCCTCCCTCAGGCCTGCCCAGTCGTGGCAGTGGGGGAGGGGCGGCTCTCACCTGCGTGGAGGTGCCCCACGGCCTCTGATCTGCCTCTGGGCCTGGGTTATCTCCTCCACAGCCTTCTGCAGATACATGGATGGAAGTAGCCGGTGACGTCTCCTTTCCTGCAAGATGGGCCACACTGGAGGCTCCAGGCAGTCAGAGGGGTGTGCTCACAGAGCTGGAAAGGCTCAGAGTGCCTCAGCCATGGGGACCAAGTGCAGGCTAAGATACTTCAAACATTCACACCCAATAGGGCCTGCCTGTTTTCCTTATCTGTAGCGACAGAAGTCGCCTGCCCCCCCACCAACCTGCCCTTTTGAGTCTGGGCAGGAAGTCAGGTGTGAATCCTGACATTGTGTGTTGTGACACTTTTAAGAGACTGTCATTTTTTCCTTCTTGATTTGGCTTTGTTTGATTTCCTTTGTCAAGTTAGCTTAGGAGCCCAAGTGAGGTCCCCCGTGACCCAGTCAGGTAAGTTGGTGTTCAGGGGGAGGGGGATCTCCTACCTGATCACCACCAGCCATCCAGAAAGCGTTGATAGGACCTCAATGACTTCAACCTCCGACAAGGGACACCTCATCCTCTTCCACAGCAGTGTAGGCTTTGATGTTTACATATGGTTTCACCTGTTCCACGAGGGGCATCCCAATGAGGTGAGAGTTGTACTTCAGCTCCCAGCTCTCTGCTCCTCACTTCCCCGGGGTGTTCTTCCACTACGTCCAGCCCAACCGACAGCAAACCAAGTCCCCCTCCTTTGTCTCCTTAGATCTTTTCCTAGGTCTCCCTCTCTAGGTTTTTGTTTGTTGTCTGTTTCGAGACAAGGTTTCTCTGTGTAACAGTCCCAGCTATCCTGGAATTAGTTTCTGTAGACCAAGCTGGCCTCAACTCGAGATCCACCTGCCTCTGCCTCCCGAGAGCTTGGGATTAAGAGGTCACCACATCCACCTGGTTCCTTTTTAGGTTTTTAAAGATTAAACAGTGTAAGGATGGGACCAAAGGTTTGCAACATGCAGCGAAAGAGCTCGACTGCTGAGCCACACCCCAGCCCCTCACTGGGGGATTCTAGGCAGGGGCTCTACCACTGAGCCACTCCCCAGCCCCTCACTGGGGGATTCTAGGCAGGGGCTCTACCACTGAGCCACACCCCAGCCCCTCACTGGGGGATTCTAGGCAGGGGCTCTACCACTGAGCCACACCCCAGCCCCTCACTGGGGGATTCTAGGCAGGGGCTCTACCATTGAGCCACACCCCAGCCCCTCACTGGGGGATTCTAGGCAGGGGCTCTACCACTGAGCCACACCCCAGCCCCTCACTGGGGGATTCTAGGCAGGGGCTCTACCATTGAGCCACACCCCAGCCCCTCACTGGGGGATTCTAGGCAGGGGCTCTACCACTGAGCCACACCCCAGCCCCTCACTGGGGGATTCTAGGCAGGGGCTCTACCATTGAGCCACACCCCAGCCCCTCACTGGGGGATTCTAGGCAGGGGCTCTACCACTGAGCCACACCCCAGCCCCTCACTGGGGGATTCTAGGCAGGGGCTCTACCACTGAGTCACACCCCAGCCCCTCACTGGGGGATTCTACAATATTTTTGTAGCAGGGCGTCCCTATGTTGCTGACTGGGCCATGCTCTGCAGCCTGCCTGTGCATCCCTAGACTTGAGCGTCTCCTGCATGAACCTCCTGAGTAGCTGAGGTGACAGGTGTGCCCCGCCACACCCAGGTGGAATTTTACAATCTTTAAGCATGACCAAACAATTCTGCTTTCAAACTCAGCAGAGGCCATTCAAGCCCTGGAGTTGCCAGCTTCTACCTTGGGCGATGATGACCTTACCCCAGGAAGCGTGCCTTCCCAGCCTGAGTTCAACTTCTGTTCCCCATCCCTTGTACCTTGTACCAGCCTCCACCTTGCTCACACGTTCCCAGATGTCTGCTTCTCCCTGGCCCTCTCTGCCTCCAACTTTTCTGACCAACAACATTACCAAGCTAAGAATAACAGAGAAGTGCTGGCTTCTTCATGTCCCCGTACCCCTTCCTCTCCTTCATCCCACACCCCATATTGCCTCAGAGGGCAGGGAGCACCTGCGTAGTTGGGATCCGGGTCCTCTGCCTCATCAGGACTGTCAAGGGGCTCCAAGTAGGATGCGGGGACCCAGCCTCTCTTTGTCTTCATCTGGCAAAACCACCAGCCTATGTCAAGAGCACAGAGAGACGAGTGAGGGATGGTGCCTGGCAGCCTTCTTCAGCCATGAGGGTGGTGGGAACACAGAAGGGAATGCCAGATGCACGTATTCAGCAACATCTCCAAACTCCACACCCGAATCCCACCCCGGGGACACGAGCTCAGAGCCCTTTGCCATGCGCAGGTGAGACGGCACCCCTAAATACAACCCAGGCATGGGATTGGCCTGAGCTGGAGGCCAAAGGCTGCTAGGGCCTCTGCATGGAACTCAAGGAAGCATCTCCTCAGGATGGCGGGTGGGGGTGCTGACCGCTCTCGCCTTTCTCCACGACATCCACCACATCTCCGGTAGCCACAGTCATCTCCGTGCGGGAACTTTTCTCATAATCAGCAACGGCTCGATAGGTTTGAAGGATGATGGGGCCTGTGATGTCTGCACAGGGGAGAGGACCGGGTGAGCAGACACAGCAGGAGGGCAGTCCCATTGTGGAGTATTGTTTTAACTGGGCAAAGATGTGCTACCTTTGTTCCTGCTGCAGAAGAGTACTTAACTGTGTAAAGGTGTGTTACATTGTTTATGCTGTATTTGTTTAACAATGGAAGTTTTGTTCTGGCCCTCGAACTCACAGAGATCCACCTGCCTCTGCCTCCCCAGTGCTGGGACTAAAGATGTGTGCCACCATGCTCAGTCCTCTTTGTTTTCTGAGACACAGTCTCAGGTCCCCAGGGTGGCTTCTAGTTCACCCTGTAGCCAAGGATGAGCTTGAACTCCTGCATTGGGCTGTGGTGGGGAAGATGCTCCCCGACCTGCAAGGGGATCACCAAAGCTCCTCCTATTCAGTGTTGTTCTGTCCCCACCCACCCCACACTCAAGGTCCTTGATCTCATCCATAGCTCCTAGGTGCCCCCACCCCTGGGCACATGCAACCGCTCTCACCAGCTACGTTATTCTTGGCATCTTTGGCAATCAGGTATGTCTCTGGCTTCTTCACCCTGGAGAAAGAACAGGCAATACAGAGCCGACCCTCAGCTTCCCAGCAGAAGGGGAGGCTTTAGGTTAGACCAGCAGGAGGACTTCCCCAAAGCAAAAGGAACCAGGGGAAAGATGGTTAACGCAGAGAGAAGCTATCCACCGGCCCAGGCCTGGGAGGTGGGGGTAGAGCACAGACTGTCTTAGGAATGAGGGATTGTCTACACATGTGGACTTAGAAAAGGGGCAGAGGAAGCATACTGCAGACCCTAGAGAGATGGTAAAGGCCTTCTCCACCAGCTAGATGGAGCTGTTTTGGCCTGGGAGGAGCTCCCATCAGCTCTCTGGTGGGGTAGGGGGCTTCTCCTGCCTCCAGCATGCCCCATGGCGACGTGAACTTGTGTAGATGCAGCATTGGCCAAATCCCCCGTGTAGAGCACTGTGCACCTGTGGGTAAGTCCTTCATCCTCTTTGAACTTAGGTCTCCCCACCTTCTGTGTATTCTATCCTCCTGTGCCCTCCCCAGGGAGGTGGCTACTCACTGGCTGTCTGTGGGCAGCTTCAGGTCATCAGGTCGAACTTTGAAGAAGTCCAACAGGTGTGGGCAGCGGGAGATCTTCACGGGCAGTCCCATGAGGGCATTGAAGTACTCAGTGAGGGTGCCCTGGCGGCTCTCAGCGGCACGCTGCCCATCAAACCATCTGGGTGCTAGGTGGGGCCACCAGAGACCCATAAGTGTGCACACAAGGTCAAGTCCAAATGGATGTGGGGAGGGACCCTGGGGCAGGGGACCCTGCTGAGGCTCAGTCCTGCTCACCTGGGAGGTGTGGGATGACTCTGTTTTCCAAGTGGATCTCTCCCGCCTCAATGGGGAACATCTCCTTTAGCGTTTTCTAGATAGAGGAAGAAGGGCGGGGGCACCGCGGCAGAGTGTTTACCTAGCTTGCGTGAAGTCTTGGGTCCCACCCTGAGCATTGCATAAGCTGGGTGTGGGGGTGCAGTCCTGTTACCCCAGCACTCAGGAAGTGAGGCAGGAGGATAAGAAGTTCAAAGTCATCTTGGGTTGTGTAGTGAGTTTAAGGTTAGCCTAAGATACGTGAGAAAAAGCGGGGAGGGGAGGTGTTCCAAAAGATCTAAGTTGGAGCCATTCATAACACCCCTGGGAGGGCAAGCCATCAGCTCCACACAGGCCACCTTCTGCCTAACACACACCTTCCCCCATCTCTGTTTACATTGTCCACATGGTGCCTGTGGACACTCCAGGCCAATCTTGTCCCAGTGTCTTTGCATATAAAATATTGTCTGTCTGTCCCCCTCTGTCTCTGCATGTCTGTCTGTCCCAGTCTCATCTATCTGTCTGTCTGTCTGTCTGTCTGTCTGTCTGTCTTTATTTTTTCCAAGACAAGTAACCCTGGCTGTTCTGAAACTCAAACTATAGACCAGGCTGGTCTTGAACTCACAGAGATCCTCCTGCCTCTGCCTCCCGAGTGCCGGGATTAGAAGCACGTGCCACCACTTCCCAGCCATTTATTTAATTTGAGACAGGGTCTTGCTATGCAGCCCTGGCTGGCTCTGGAAGTCACTCTGTAGACCAGGCTGGCCTCTTTAGACACATGATGAGCTGGAGGCCTACAAAGGCAGAGCGGCAGCCAAGGCTAGCCCGTCCCCAGCACTCACATGGAACTCGTAGATCTCCGTGAACTTCCTGTAGACCACCTTCTCCGACAGGTCCTGCCACTTCACCAGGAACATGTACACCTGGGGGGCATCAGAGCACAGAGGGGCACTCAGCACCTGCGAGTGCCATCTGTACCCCCGGGGCTGCCTTTTAGCCTTGGATGGGAGCCTAAGGAGTGGTAGTGAAGCAGTGTTTGAGGGGTAGCCTGGGTTATAGAATGGGCATGAACTTGGAGGACCCTTGGGGTAGCTAAGTGCAGCTTTGAGAAGCAGACCAACGTGGTCAGCCTCTGGTGTGTTTGAAAATTCATGTTATTTATTCAGTGTGTGTGTGTGCACACGCGCACGTGCGTGCACATGTGTACATGTATGTAACATGTGTGCCATAAACTGCAAAGAATAACTCGTGGGACTCAGTTTTCTTCTTCCACCCCCAGGTTCTGAGGAGTGAGCTCAGATCATCGGACATGGTGGCTAGTCCCATTCCTTGCTGAGTCATCTCATCAACTTTCTGTTTCTCTTTTTAAAAATGTATATGGTGATTGACCTGCATGTATGACCATGAACCATATGTATGAAGCCAGACAAGGACATTGAATCCCCTGGAACAGGAGTTGCATCTGGCTATGAGTCATCATGTAAGTGCAGAGAATTGAACCCTGAGCCTCCGGAAGAACAGCCAGTGTTTGCTCACTTTCTCTCTCTTTTCTCCTGTCAGTTCAGGGGACTGAGCCAAGGGCCTTGTGTACACTATTCAAGTGCCCTAGGCATAGTCCCCTGTTGGGCTTCCTATGTGGCTCCTCTCAAAGGACAGGTGCGAGAAAACTTGTCCCCACTGTACTAACAGAGGAGGGACCTTTAAGAACAAAGCGGGGCCTAGGATAGAGAGATGGCTCATCACAAAGATGGACAGTGGGAGACAGCATTGGCAACAACCCCAGGGTACCCAGCACCCACACTGGGGCTCACAACCACCTATAACTCCCGGTCCAGTGGGTCTGGCACCCCCTTCTGGCCCCTGAGGGCACCATACATACATGCAGGTGAAATAGACAAAAATAAACGTGTTTACTTATTTATTTATGGGGCTTAGTGGGAAGCGTTCAAGTATTTGGGGGCTACATAAGGACACAGACAGGCTGGGCTACGTAATATGCTGTCTCAAGCAAATAATAATACTAGCCTTGGGGGCTGGAGAGATGGCTCAGCGGTTAAGAGCATTGCCTGCTCTTCCAAAGGTCCTGAGTTCAATTCCCAGCAACCACATGGTGTCTCACAACCATCTGTAATGAGGTCTGGTTGCCCTCTTCTGGCCTGCAGGCATACATGCAGACAGAACACTATACTAAATAAATAAATAAATAAATAAATAAATAAATAAATAAATAAATAAATAATAAAAAAATAATACTAGCCTTGAAAAGAAACGAATTGATTTCTGTAACAGGGAAGGGGTTTTTTTTTTTTTTTTTTTTTTTTTTGTTTGTTTGTTTGTTTTTTTTTTTTTTGGTTTTTTCGAGACAGGGTTTCTCTGCAGCTTTTTTAGAGCCTGGCCTGGAACTAGCTCTTGTAGACCAGGCTGACCTCGAACTCACAGAGATCCGCCTGCCTCTGCCTCCCGAGTGCTGGGATTAAAGGCGTGCACCACCACCGCCTGGCTCAGGGAAGGGATCTTAAAAACAGTATGATACTTGAAAGAAACCAAAGATAAGACACATGGGGTAATGTGACAGCTATCACGAGAGAGACAGAGGCAGGTGTCTGCAATCCCAGCATTTGGAAGGTGAAGTGGGAAGCTGGTCCTGAGTTCTGGCTATCCTAAGCTACGTTGTGAGACTCTAAAAATGTCTCTGGGGGTTGGGGAGGAATGGAAGACATGAAGGAAACACCTAGAATGACCCCAATGCTCTCTTTTGGTGTGGCTTTGGTTTACAAAGTCCCTCGCTTATTCTGGAATGACTCAGAATATTTATATTTAGAGAGGGCGGGCAGAAAGTAGACAACTTGTGCCCTAAGTGCCCCACACGAGTACCAGGTGTCCCTCCTCTCTCACCCAGTGATGGAGTCTAGATCCACAGGCAGAGATTTCTCCAACTCAGCTCCCCCAGGGCTGATGATGTCGCCTCCTGGGGAGCTAAACTCTAGTGTGACCCACATAGAAGGAGAGAGACAAACCGCTAAAGCCTGCAGGCCTCTCCTCGCAGGGGCCTCTCCCTGTGCTGACCAGGCAGGGAGGTTTCCTGGGAGGAACGAACCTTGGTGCTAAGCACTGCGCCTGCACACACACACACACACACACACACACACACACACACACACACACGGTGGTGGCACATGAGCAGGGATGAAGCTCAGGATGGGAAGGGAGAGGGAAGCAGTTGAGAAGGGTGCACAGCGGTGTCTGCCAGGGATGGCAGAGCCCTCTGCAAGCACCCAAGAGAAGCCTGAGGTCCAGAGACAAGAATCCTATGCCCATTTTTTTTAATCTAATAAATTAAAAAAAAAAATTCCATGCCCAAGAGGTCTCCTTCCCTGGTCTTCCTCTGTCTCATATTCTTCCCTGGTCCCCCTCATATCCTTCCCCGGCCCCCCTACCCCCATATCCTTCCCCGGTCCAGGTGGCCTTTGGGTAGCACCAGGAAGACAGCCTTGTCTCCACTGTGTGCTTCTGCAAGGCACTCGGGCTACTCACATAGTGTTGGCTGGGAGTGAAGCGCTTCTCAAAGCCCAGGAGGGCAATGTGGCGAATGAAAGTGTCCCCCATGGCTGGGCAATGAGTGGCAGGGCCACTTCTCCCTATAGCCCGGGCTGAGCCTTAAATACTCTAAAAAGAGGAAGTCGTGTCCGTTGCTTGTGGGGTGGGGGCGGGGAGTGCCCAGGACACTCTTGCTCAGTCTTTCACTTTCTGGGGATTGTTTTGAGCTCCAACAGAGTAGCGAGGGCAGCCGTGGGCGCTAAAGTGCAGAAAACTTGTTGTAAGGAAGGCCTGTCCCGCAGCTCCAGGAGTGTGGGCGCCTCTGCAGTTGTGAGCCACCCTAGCTGCCCCCACCCCGGGGTCCTTCTCACCTGTTCTGCTCCCTTTTCCTGCCTTCTGAGCGTGTATCTCTCCACCTCAAACCTACTGAGTCTCTCCTGGGATGTTTCCCCTTCCAAGAGGACTTTGAATGACCTCACACAAAGCAGCAAGCCGGCCAGGCACCTTGAGACATTGTGACCACAGAACTCGGGAAACGGAGGCAGGAGAATCGGGAGTTATAGGCCGATTTCAGCTGTGCTACGTGAGATTATCTTTAAAAGTACAGCAGTGGGCTGGAGAGATGGCTCAGAGGGAGCCCTGACTGCTCTTCCAGAGGGCCTGAGTTCAATTCCCAGCAACAACATGGTGGCTCACAGCCATCTGTAATGAGATCTGGTGCCCTCTTCTGGCCAGCAAGCATACATACAGACAGAACACTGTATACATAATAAATAAATAAATGTTAAAAAAAAATAAAAGTACAGCAGCACTTGGGGGCATGGTTCAGCTGGTAAAGTCTTTGGCATACAAGCCTGAGGACCTAAGTCCTCCACGCCAATATGTTTTGGTTTTTTTGACAAAGTTTCTCTGTATAGTCTTGGAATTTGCTCTAAAGACCAGGGATCCTCCTGCCTCTGGCTGGTACATCACCACTACCCAGAGGGGATCTGAGTTCTATCCCCAGGGCTTACAAATTATAGAGAAGCCGGGTATGGTAGTGTATGCTTTCAAAGTTTTGTTTTTATTAGTTTTAACTGTGTGTATGTGTGTGTATGCATGCATGTGTGTGTTATGTGAGGACAGGTTTCTGTGGTGGTCAGAAGCATTGGATCCTCTGAAGATGGAGTTACAGCTGGTTGTGAGCCCCCAGACATGGGTTCTCAGATCCTCTGCAAGAGAAGTAAATACTCTTAGCCATGGAGCCCCCTCCACCCATCCTGGTGTGGGTTTTAATCCCAGCACTGGGAAGGCAGAGTCAGGAAGGAACTCTGGGACTCTATGGCCAGTCAGTCTAGTCTTCCAGGTGAGTTGTAAGTCTCTAAGAGACCCTGTCTCAGTAGCAAAGGTGACACACATGGAAACACCCACATGAGCAAAATGCCTCCACCTGACCACATAACTGTCCCTCGGGGTGTGACTCCTCCTTAGGCAGCTGTTTGGAAGGGGACTCGAGGTGAAGAGGGATGGGAGCCAGGCCTGGTAGCAAGTGTCTTTAATCCCAGCACTGGAGGAGCAGACACCAGAGGGAGAGAGAAAAAAGCAGCCGTCAGCAGTCAGCAGACCCCCCCCCCCCCCCCCCCCCCCCCCCCCCCCGCTTCGGAGCCTCGCCCTGAGCTGACTAGACAAAGAGGCTTCCTGGGAGGAGGAAGCCTGGATCCTGGACAATGGCCCGAAGGTGGTGACTCTCGGTAGGGAGAGACTCTGTGTGTAGACAAAGAGGGAAACAGCTGGGCAGAGTGCACAGGGTTATCTCCCCAATGGGGCAGGAGCAGGATCTACGGTTCCCAGGCCAGCTAGAGAGACACAGTGAGACCCTGCTTTCAGAGCGGCATGGGTTGGCCTCTCCTATTCCCTATGGGTGGTTCAGAGGCTGCTGGGTCACCAGGGTCACAGGTGGCCTTCTTCAGTCTGCAGCCCAGCTGGCAGTTGGGCCTCCTTGCCATGGCTCTGGTTGGATCTCAGAGAAGGTGGGTGGGGCCAGGTTGTAATGCAGTCTGGGGACTCCAGGATCACAGGGACACTGCCTCTGAGCCTATCTGGAGGATTCTGAGGCAAAGGGCCCTACTGTGGAGTTACATCACCAGCCCTTCTTGTCATTTGGAGACTAAACTACCCAGGCTAGCCTTGAACTCTCAACCTTGCTGTCTCAGTCTCCTGATGAGTGAGGGACCTGAGTTGGTGTACCCAGCGTGGATGGTGAGTCTTAGTACAGGAAGGCGCTGAGGATAAGCGGCTCACAAACTGGCTGCTTCTCCTCACATGGTCTTCCCTTTGGCCATGAAATCTGGGCCCCGCTGATCTCTGTCTCAAAACCGTGAGGCCCGGAAAGTCCAGCAAAAACACCAGACCTGCTGTGCACTTGGGCCTGGCAGGCGGCGGGCGGTGGAAAGTTCCAAGGGGGACTCGTGGTGGCGAGCTAACCATCACGTCCCTGTCTCTAGCACTTCCTTCTTGTCTTGTGGGTGATTGCATAACTACAGACAGTGGGCCTGTCCAGTGGCCCGAGGCTACACACAGCCACCCTCCCACCGCCCTCCTGAGACCTCCCCTGTTCTCTCAGGGTTCCTTGCATGAGAAACAGAGGCCGTGTGTATTATTGTAGTGTGTGTTATTGTTTTTAGAGCGTTTGCCCTTGTAATAACCTCTGTAAGCAGGGCTAATTGTTCTGTTTTCTTTGTTGTAACAAGGGATTTATTTTAATGTATGTGAGCTACTTATTTCACCTTTTGGTCTTTAGAGATGGTACCATGTAGCCCAGGCTGGCCTCCAACTTGAGTTCCAGATCCTTCTGCCTCGTCCTTCCTCCTGAGTACTGGGATTGACAAGTGTTTGCCACGTGTTTGCCACCCTCTCAGGCTTTTATGTTTTTAAAACTACATTATCTATTTGGCGGGGGTGATGGTGGTGGTGTCATGTGCACCAGGACACATGCGTAGCGGTCAGAGGGCAACTTACAGGAGCTGGTTCTCTCCTTCCGACACGGGGGACCTAGAGATTACAGCCTTTACCTGCTGAGCCATCTCCCGCCCCCTCCCCCCTTTTAAATCGAGAATGGGGAGTGTAGCTCAACCGAAAAGCATGTGCCTAGCATGTACCAGGTCCCAGGTTCCAAACCTCCTCCTGACATGGCTCAGTGGTCCAGTGTATGTGTTGTACCCGATAGCTACACTGGGGCCCACCCACACTGTAAACTCTAGAGGGATAGACACACTTTTCTGACTTCCACGGGCAGAGAGAGAGACAGAGAGACAGAGAGAGAGGAGGGGGCTTGCTGGTACTTGGCTCACTTTCTCCTTTTCATCCAGTCTGAGCCCCCAGCCCATAGGATGATGGTATTGTCCACATTCAGGCTGGGTCTTCCAACCTCAGTTTTTTAAAACAGCCAGTGGTACACTCCCACAGTGACTGTAAATCCTGTTGGGTTGGCAGTGAGGATTAGCTTCAGAGGTTTTATGGCCGTCCCGTATTTTCATGTAGCCCCAGCTGGCCTCCCACTTCACTTAGCTAAGGCTATCCTTGGACTCCAGATCCTCCCGCCTCCACCACTTGAGCACTGGGATTGGAAGTGTGGACATCATGCCTAGTTTAGATGGGCTGAGAATCGAAACCCAGGGCTTCATGGGTGACAGACAAGCACTCTAACAAAGCCATAACCACCAAGCCTAGGCTAGCCTCCGAGGGTTGATACTGTGTGTGGCAGTTCACCTGGCACTTGGATGCATTTTATGCTTAAGATCACGTCTCATGACAAGTCTTCTGAGTGGAAGAGACTATTACTTTCCCCATTTCACAGATGAAGGAGCTGAGACACAGTTAAGATTTCAAGAAATATAATTAACATTTATTTATTTTTCGAGACAGGCTTTCTCTGTGTAATAATAGCCCTGGCTGTCCTGGAACTCGCTTTGTAGATCAGGTTGGCCTTGAGTTTACAGAGATCTGCCTGCCTCTGCCTCCGGGGTGCTGGGATTAAAGGAGTGGCCACCCACCCCCACCCCCACGCTAAGGATTTATTTATACTTATGTGTATATTTACATGAATGTATGCCATCAGTGTTCTAGTACCCATGGAGGCCAGAAAAGGGCGTAAGGTTCCCTGGACCTAGACCTATAGGTGGGTGCTGGGAACTGAACTCGGGCTCTCTGGGAAACAGCGAGCTCTCTAAGTGCTGAATCTGAGCCTGAATCTCTCCAGTCCATCAGACCCACATCCTTTAACCACTGGCCTTGGAGCGGTATGAATGACTGAACAAATGAATGACTGGGAGCATGAGTCCAGGGAGTCAGCGGGCAGAGCACTTTGGCCTGTCTCCCGTCAGGCTCCGCTGCCTTCAGTCACTTGGTCTCCCACTAGACCAGAGGCCAGGCTGGCCATTTCCTTAACCAGGAAATCCCCAAGTCTAGGCAGAGAAGATCTGACAAGTTGCTTGCTGTTGGGGAGGAGGACAGGGAGGTGACCTCATGGACCTTCCATCAGAAGGAACGTGGGGCTTCCCCAGATTGAAACCCGCCTTCACCATTAGTTCTCAGCATGTTTAGCCTAAACCCTGCCTGCTTCTTCTCTCCTCTCTCTCTCTCTCTCTCTCTCTCTCTCTCTCCCTCCCTCCCTCCCTCCCTAATTGGTTTATTTTAATTTTATTTTTTTTGGTTTTTCAAGACAGGGTTTCCCTGTAGTTTCTAGAGCCTGTCCTGGACCTAGCTCTTGTAGACCAGGCTGGCCTCGAACTCACAGAGATCCGTCTGCCTCTGCCTCCCGAGTGCTGGGATTAAAGGTGTGCGCCACCACCGTCCGGCCCTCATTGGTTTTTTGAGACCAAGTTTCTCTGTGCAGCCCTAGATGTTCTGGAACGCACTGTAGAACTGGCTGACCTCCAACTCAAGAGATCTGCCTTCCTCTGTCTCCCAAGTGCTGGGATAAAAGGTGTGTGTCACCATCACCCAGCTTCCTGCTGCTTTTTTTTTTTTTAATTTTTTAAATTTTTTATTTTTTATTTTTGGTTTTTCGAGACAGGGTTTCTCTGTGGCTTTGGAGCCTGTCCTGGAACTAGCTCTTGTAGACCAGGCTGGTCTCGAACTCACAGAGATCCGCCTGCCTCTGCCTCCCGAGTGCTGGGATTAAAGGCGTGCGCCACCACCGCCCGGCTTCCTGCTGCTTCTAAAGTGACCAGTGAACCTCCCGTTTTCCCAGGCCCCTGGGAAAAGTTGACAGGGTTTCGGGGTTGGGCCTCTGGCTCTGTGGATAAGGCCGTGAGGGTATGCACAGGCTCACCGAGAGGCAGTTTTCTAGCCCTTTACCTACTGGGAGACTCCTTTCTCAGCAACACGTGGGAGGAGTGTGAGGCCACAGCAGAATGTCTGGTAGCTGCAGAGAGTCCAGCGCAGGACAGCCCCCCAGCTCTGACGCTGGAGACTCCCTTCTCCCTAGGCCCCTCCAAGGGTTCCATATTCAAGGTTCCAATAGCCCCGGGCTGTGGGCACTGTGCCCTGCAGCTCGACGCACAGTACTCCTTGGAGAGCAGACTCCGCTTCTGGAATGCCCCTTGGCAATGTTACTCCCAGCTCCGTGTGCCAGTTTCCTCATCTATAAAACAGCCGGCTTGACCTACTTCATGGACGGATGGCTGTGAGTTGCAAATAAGGTCAAGGGTGAGGCCTTGCAAATGCTGGCCACTGGCGAGCCACGTCACAGCTGACCACAACTGGGGCGAGTGGTGGAGTCAGTGCTCAGGGTCGTTATTATTGATAGGGTTTCTGTGGAGCCCTGGCTCTCCTGGATCTCACTTTGTAGACCAGGCTGGCCTCGAACTCAGAGATCCTCTTGCTCCCGTCTCCTGAGTGCTGGGATTAAAGACCTGCCACCCTCACGCAGCACAATATGGATTTACCAATAGGCTCTACCTGCACTGTGTACCCTGGGCCAAGCCACTCAAGACTCCCCGAACACTGTTTTCCTGAACATTACATATAATGTAATAGATGGTTTTGTGATGGGATCTCACATAGCCCCTGGCTAGCCTGAGCTATTCCCCTGCATATACTGAGTGCTGGAATTGCCTGGTTTATGGAAGTTTGCATGTGCCACCCCCAACTATATGTAAAAGGGAGTGTATTGGGACACCCTGCTTCCCTGTCCCCCCATGTGACAAGATCTGTTCTTTTCCCCTATGGTCACCAGAAGCGCTAGTCACATGCTCCAGGATGGTCACAATTTGAAAGGCAAGGTCTCACCTTGCCTGGTTTATGTAGGGACAGAACCCACGGCTTTGAACTCAGATAGACAGCCGTGAGTGTGTTATTCGGGGGAGGGGGATTGAGACAGGGTTTCTCTGTGTGCAAAGCCCTAGCTGCCACGGAATGCTCACTTTGTGGATCAGGCTGGCCCTGAACTCAAGAGAGCCACCTGCCTCTGCCTCTCAGAGTGCTGGGATTAAAGGTGTGCCCTAGCTACCTAGCCCTGAGTCTTAAACTAAGGAAGTAGCTCGCCTGGAACCCCTATCTCAGGGTGGAAGTCAGGTGAAAAAGTGGGTGAAAAGGGTTGGAGAGTCAGGCCCATGGTTAAGGAGCACTGACTGTTCTCCCTTCTGGGAGAAGGCCTGGGTTCAATTTCCAGAATATTCTAGTTATACAGGATGAAATGCCCTCTTCTGGTCTTGGTGAGCACCAGACACACACAGTGTAGACATCAACATAGGCACAGCAACCCATACACATTAGAAAACGAACAGAAGCTATGGCCAGGTCTGCAGAGCAAGTTGTTGGCCGAGCCTGTGCCCCAGACCTAAGCCTGCTCCCCAATTCTGTCTCCGGGTGCATGCTCAACCCAGGCAAGACCAGGGCAGTCACCTGCAGGGGGAGAGGTGTGCTGTTCCCGAGGGGAGCCCCAAAGCAAGGCGGGGGGGGGGGCACAATTGCTTTCCCCTCAGAATGTGGGTTTGGGTCAGGAATGGGGCATGCCACCTTACATGGCACACAAGGGCCCAGACTGTCTCCAAAGGACAGAAGCCACTACTCAGTGGGAGGCATCAGCAATCACCAAGGGGTGAGATTCTACCATCCTGCAGCCCTGGGTGTGGGCCCTGCCTCCCAGAGGGCTGGAATCACAGGCGTCTCCACCTAGGCTCAGCTCCAGACATCTTCTTACTGGCTTTCTGAGACGGGATCTCCTGCAGCTGACTAGCCTTGAACTCACCCTGCAGACCAAGATGATCTTCAACTCCTGATTTTTCTGCCACAGCCTCCTGACAGGCAGGAACCATCATACCTGGCTTTCAACTTGACATTTTGAACACCTGCTGAGCTTTTGTTTTTGGAGGCACAGAGGGCCTTGGTCTCTGATTGTGGGGATCACGAGCCTGTTCTACCATGCTTGGCTGTCTGTATCCACCGGCCTCTCTCAAGTCCTTTGATTGGAGAAATTAACCACAATTGGTGCAGTACACAGTAGCAGATCTCCCAGCTGGAGACAATGAAGCTTCCGGAGGTGGGCCTCTGGCCTCCTCGCTGGATCTCCAGGGGAGCTGCCTGGACACGGGTGCACAAGGTAAAGCTGATAAATACGAGGCTCGTTTCCGATCCCGCTGGGGCAGGAAACACCTTACACATCGGCATTGCGTCAGCTCAGCTTTCAGCACTGGTCTTCCTCAAAACCAGACCACAGGAGCCACGTGTAGGTGGGGCAGGTGAGGGGCCACCCACTAGGTGTCAGATCACATGGCCAGACAGCAGGGCAGCTGGACAACCGGAGGGTCAACCTTCCTGTGTCGGCCTCCTGGGCTGTATATACCACTAAGCTTTTTATTTAAATGAATCTAGTTTAACACAGGCTGGCCTTGAACTTACTATGGAGCAGAGAAAGACCTGGCTCTGTGGCCCTGCCCCCACACCCGGTATATGCAGTGCTGAAATAAAACTCTGGCTTCATACATCCCCAGCCACTAGAACTGGAGACCACAGCCCTCTCTACGCCCCTGATCACCACGGTGCGCATCAGCCAGGCTCCCTAGAATAGGAAGCTGTTATGCCACCTACTTATAAACGAGCCATGCTGGTTCAGGGACAGTTCTGTTGTGTGCTATGACATGGGTAACATCTCCAAAGGCCCACTCGATGAGGGCATGACCTCAGCCTTGGTGAGGTGGCAGAGGAAGAGGGTGGGTGCCAAAGGAGTGTGCCCCTGAAAGCAACACCAGTCGGCTCCTGCTGTTTCCTCGCTGCTCCACTGTGCCCACTAAAGGCCAAAGAGGGTCTGAAGGATCCTGGCTGGTGCTCCCGGGCACCTTGTTACCATGACAACCGAGGCACTATGGCTGCAGTCACCCCACCAGGGAAGGAGGCATACAAAGAGCACTAAGGTACCACTGGGAGCAGGGTATCAGTATGACTGCCACCCTTGGGTGGCTGCACCTGAGTGGACACCATCTTCTGCTTATTCCCTTGCTCTGGGCAGCAGATGGCTTCTAATTGCAGAACTCAGAAGATCCCCCGTGGCGTAGCTTTTGCCTCAGAGTTCTGTCTTCAACACGGGTAAGATGCAAGGGTGTAGGGGCTGGACACAGCTCGGGGACAAACAGTGACTTCTTCAAAAACACCAGGTACAAAAGCATTCAATCCGAGAGAAATGGAGGTGAACCCCCCAGCCAGTCCTCCCATCTCCTACTGCCACCAGCCCACACCCTCACCAGACACGCATGAAGACAATTTAGAAAGAATGAATGTGCATGTGAAAGGCATGGATGGATTTTATTTATTACCCTATATCTACAATTTGAGGTAAAATATAAGGAACACATAAAAATGCCTATCTCTGCTACCGTGTGATATAATTTCCCATTGTGAACACCGTGGTGGCGCTACTGCGAACTGTGCCTTCGCATCCTCTACCTTCTGAGAGCTGGTACTTTATACAGCTGCGTCGTCTGCAAGCCTCCACTTTCAGGCCTTAGGGTGGGAACACCGAGGTGCACGAGAGCTTGCCTGTCTCTCCCCACAGCCCAGCCTGACTCGGCCCAGAGCCGCGCCCCACAGCACCCCCAGGCCACTGTGGGTCCCAGGTGGGAAGGCGGAGTCATCCAGCTGCTACAGCAAGCACACCTGACCTCCGGCCTCTTCAGGGTACACCCAGATATTTACTTGCCGCAAAGTAAAGGTGCAAGAGGCTCTGAGAGCATCCTCTTCGCGGAGACACTGGCTGCTCACTGCCCATCGGGAGAGTGGCTGGCCTGGCTTTTAATTATGTCAAAACAGAGGAACCATGATGGAGCTCAGGCGGAGGCCCTAGTCAGACGGACAGACAGCAGCCCCCCCTCAGGCAGGAAGGGGAGCTGAGTGCAAGGTCACGGAAATGATTTTCAATAGAAAAACTAAAGCACTGCCTAGCACAGGGGTTTTCTTCGCTGCAGAAGCCAAGATGCCCAGTAGGAACATCTCCACTGACTGGAATACGCACCGCAGCCCAAGGCTCTGCCCAATGCATTAAAAAAAAAAAAAAAAAAAATCTAAAAGTCGTCCCTGCCATTCCCTGTCTCTCTCCAGCACCGCTGCGAAATCCTTCTAGTGCATTCCCAAGCCAGCCAGGCACGCGCATCTCATCACGCTGCGCAGTTCACAGGACTGCTGAGAAAGTAGACATTTCTATCTAGAAGTAGAAAAGAAGGTTTGTATAGAAGGTATTTCTGTTATACAGTATATTACAGAACTGGCAGGGCGCGTCCGAAAGCTCTTCACCACTCACGCCGGAAGCTGAGCTGGAGGGAAAAACAGGCAGGCAATGGGTTAGCCGGACGGCAGCAGCAAGACAAACCTCTTGCCACACACCCTGCAGCTGCTGATAAAAGAACCAGCACAAACACTGGTATGAAAGACAGCTCGTGATCTGCTCGCCTAAGCTAGGCAAACATAGCAGAAGGCAGGCCAGGGCAGAATGCAGTCTCCTCACTTGTGGGTTACAGATAACCCCCGTTAGTGGCTGGGTCAGCGACAATGGGGCTGGGCTTGTCACTGGCCTAGAGGTCAGCCCAGCAAGGAGGAAACTTGGCATCCAGATTCAAAACATGCTCCTCCTAAGGAGGAGTAAGTCTACATTACAGCCCAGCCCTCTATCCCAAGACAGGGCCACACCGTGTATCCTGGCTGCCTGGAACCCGTGAGAACTACACCTGCCTATGTCTGTGCCCTCACGCCCGTGCTTGTACATCTGAGTGAGAAAAACTTAGGCCTGCAGCCCCCAGCGGGCATGTGTTCCCTGAGGGTGGCCTTCACAGAAGCGATGGCTGCTTCTGCAGGTAGGTGTGGACCAAGGGCAGTAGGGAGATGCTCTTACCCTGGAGACGCGGTCTACCACGTGGGGTCTGGCTCCTGCTTGATCTGTGAGCTCCCATCCGCTTCTTTAATTTCTAAGGTAGAAGGGGCAACAAGGAGGCGCACTACTGAAGCAAAGCTGCCTGCCTCTAACGGGAGCCACACTGGCCCGCCGAGACCTGCCTGCAATCCTCTAGTTAGTTCTGTATGGAACCCAGGGCCTGGCACATGCTTACCAAGTGTTCATCTGCCGAGCCACAGGCAGCTCACAACCTGATCTGCCAGGAACAGATTCCATATTGTTTTGCGTGTACTTCTGGTCATGCCCTGACTAGGCTAGAGGAATCTAGAATTTAGCCAGAGCCACATGGGAAAAAAAAGAGGGAGCCTGCCTGGAGTCTCCACAGAACACGCAGAAGTCTTATTAAGTTGGGACTAGACAGATGGTTCAGCAGTAAAGAGCACTCGGGGACCTGAGTTCGATTCTCAGCAGCCTCACGGAGGTTCACAACATCTAATTCGGGTGTGGGGTGTTGGATGCCCTCTTCTGGCTTCCTTAGGTACTGCATGCCCATGGTCCCCCAAAATGTAAGCAAGCAAAAGCCCCACAGGCATTAAAAAACAACACACCACAGGTCCCAAGGTCATTCTAGATCTCTACGGTGGGAGCAGCACGGCTCTTACCTTCTGTTGCCGGAACTTCCAACTGGCTCGCCTCAGTGGACTCTAAAGAGAAACACATCAAGTCTCATTTGGGCAATTTTCAAAGTTTGCTTTAAACTATTTAAAGAGCCTAGAAGGAGAGGAAGAAAAAGAGGAAGGAGGAGAAACCCCAGCGATGGAAACAGCCTATCGACTTTTTGTTGTAATTATTTGGTTATTCTGTCTGCATCTGCCTGTCATGCACACGTCTGGTGCCTTCAGAGGCCCTGGAGCTCGAGTTAAGACAGCTGTAATCTGCCATGTGGGTGCTGGGGACTGAACCCAGGTCCTCGGGAAGAGCAGCCCGTGGTCCTAACCACTGGGCCATCTCTCCAGCCCCAGCCTCCACACGCACGTGCACCCACTTCACCAGGCGGCCTCTTCCTTTTGACGTTTCACTTTAGGCCACTCATCTTGGCACTGTGACATCAGAATGATCTGGGACCAGGGGTTTATACTGCCTGTGGCCCAGTTAACACGTAGGAGCCACAGCTCAAGTCTCTGTAAGTTTACTGGTCTTCAGTCATGGCAGGAGAGGAAGAACCCGAGCGTGTCTTTTGAGTGTGCGAACGTGTGCGCTGTGACTGTGAGAAGCGACAGTGAGCACCAGGACTGGTGGTGTGCTCCTCTTACCTTGCATCCCAGGGCCTTCGGGCTCGTTCTGATCAACCAGCTCTGCAATGAAATGCACAGTTCAGACGACTTCCTGCCACGTGTGAACTATTCCTGACCATTCCTACTCGGCACCCTGCACAAGTGGAGCAAGCGGGCAGGATGGCTCTGCAGGAGAAGCTGCTGCCTGCAAACCTGACACCCTGAGTTCAACCCCCAGGCCCATAGATGGCAGGGGAGAAGTGACTGCCACAAGTTGTCTCCTGACCACTGCGTGTGAAATGACAAGATCTGAACACCTCGGGACCCCCTACACACATGAAAAAGGAAAAGGATAGAAAAAGGAACATTAATAGTCCTTGTGGATGCCACCAAAACCACATGTTTCACAGGAGTCACCCGAACCACAGGGTCCTGCACGAGGACAAGAACAAAGCTGAGCGTCACACATGGGAACTTATGAACAGTGGTACAAAACGGTCCCTGGAAATTAGAATCACACAGAGGAACAGGAGGGGTGGCCGCGGTGGCATACACCTTTAATGTGGGACTCAGGAGGCAGAGGCAGGTATCTCTTTGGGTTCGAGGCTAGCCTGTTCCATATGCTGAGCTCCAGGTCAGCCAGGGTGACATATGAGTCCTGTCTTAAAAAAAGACAGATGAACTGAAATTTGCAAGGGAGACTCAAGAACAAAAAATTATCATGGACTTTTAAAATTGTGTGTGTATGAAGTTTGTGTGAGCATGTATGCCATAGCATGAAGGCCAGAGGATGAGTCTACGGAGGTGGTTCTCTCTCTCCACCTTCATGTGGGTCCTGCTAGCTGGGCCATCACCAGTCCTTCCTCCCTTTCTGTTTGGAGACAGGGTCTCACATGGCCCAGGCTGGTCTTGAACTCTATATAGCCAGAGACAGTGTTAAACTCTTCGTGATCCTCCTGCTTCTGCCTCCCAAGCCCTGAAATTGCAGGGTTTCCTCCTACATGCCCAGCACTTTTGGGGCCTGCTGAACTTTAGCACTGTGACTGCAAAACGAGCTGTGTTAGCCCAGGCAGGAGCTGGCCAAGTCCTGCTCATAATGAGCCCTTTAAAAATGCTCTCCACCCACCCTCCCCCAAGTGTCTACTTTATGACTGAGGATGAGGGGAGTCAGGTAACCTGACCAATTTCACATGGAGGGGGCGTCCTAAGGGATGGGTGATACAATGTGTTATTTTGCAAGTTGCACTGCACCCATCCCACACACCCACTCCCGTGGACTCTCAGATCCCGAGAAACCAAACAAACAAAAGTTCAAGAAATACTCACGGTTATTAATCACAAGTCCTGGAAATGGTCTAAAGAGAAAAACAAATTGTATAATGTTTATTTCATAAGAACATTTGCTTACTTTGTTAATTTATGCCACTTATATCCTACTTTATAACCCCATGAAAGAGACATACTAAGATGCCTATGAAATTACTATTACATCTTCTAACAATGACCCAGTTGTATTGATATGTATCACATACAATGTACATCAATTATTTACACTAGTTACATGTATATGTACAGTGCACACAGCATTGTTGGCTATGTTCTATGTGTTGTATGACTAGTTATCTAGAGCACACGTGGACAGTACACACAGGTCACTACTAGCAAATGCTGCACTAGGACCGGCATGGTGGCACAGGCCTTTCTTCCCAGCACGCAGGAGGCAGAAACAAGCAGATCTGAGTGTTGACGGCCATCCTGGTCTAGACAGCGGGTTCTAAGTCAGCGGAGGTACATGGGGAGATGCTGTCCCACCCAACACCCCCAGAATATTCCACTAAAGTGGAAAGAGGAAAACCCCTCCGTCCAGGTAGCTGGAGTGTAGAGTGAATGGCAGGTCTACCGTCAGACTGCCAGGAAGGTCTCAACCACACGCTCTGCTACAACAGCTTTTCCTGTGGTAACTAACAGACAGCTTAGGTTTTCTAGGCTCTGTGATACTCTGGGGTTTCATTAAGCATCACGAGAAAGCAGTCAGAAAATGGCAACAGCTGGATGTGAGCCCATTTGAAAAGACAAACAGGCCATGGCTGCCAACTTCTCACCTTAGGAAATGGAGAACTGTTGAGCAAGGTGGCACACAACTTTAGTCCCAGCCCTTGGGAGGCAGAGGCAGGCGGACCTCTGAGTTTGAGGTCAGCCTGGTCTACATAAAAAGTTCCAAGTCAGGGACATACACTGAGATTCTGTCACAAAAAAAAAAACACTGTAGAATAAAGTTAGTCTAATGGAAGACACAGTGATGTATATCTATAAATAAGACAAAGGCCAAATTCAGCCCGGGCTGCATTGCAAGGTCCTATCCCAAGAAGCTGGCAGAGCCAGGCATGGTGGCCCACACCTGTAATCCTGGAACTTAGCAGGCACAGAATCTGAGGGTCTGAGGCCGGCCTGAGTGAGAGTGAGCTACAGACCAGTCACCAAGAGCCAACAGGCGCCGAGCGTGTATGGCGCAGCAGAACGCTGGTGATTCCAGCGCTGAGGAGACAGTGGAAGGCAGCTCAGGCAGAGAAAGCCAGCGCTAACTAAAGGCATGCCTGTCATCTCGTCTTCCAAATGCACACAACAGCACTCTGAGGAAGCATAGCCTGCCTGGTGGCCTCCAGACGCGTTCTGACTAAGCAGGGCGTTCTCACCTAATGACAGTGAACTTGATAAACTCAGCAGAGTCTAAGATCCTCCTCATGGAGCTGATCTCCAGGTAACTGGGGCTTTGAGGATACCCCGGGGGGCATGCCGTCCACCACCACACAGCCGGGATTGATGGTGATTTTCCTGTAGGGACCTTCACAGGGAAGCCCATCCCAATAGCTTCACCTGCAGCAAGACAAACACAGGGACTGACCGTGAGTGACCTCTTCAAAGCAATCAGACACAAAGTTGAGCAGCAACCCTATTAGATTTTGACCCACTGAGCCTCCAGAGAGACTTTCTGAAAACCGTAGAGATACGGAGTCCTGAGCAGCTAACATCTAATGTTTCTCAGCACAGAACTCCTGAACTGAACACTTGCTGAACAACTACATGAAGGGAACCTATTCAAAGGCTTTCATGAAAACACTGCTTCCTCAACTGTTACAAACTTACCAAACTTCCGACTGAAGAGGTCATTGACCTGCTCACGAAGCTGCCTGGCCTTTTCAACTTTGGACAGTCGTTCATTGTCGTCATCTGAAAGACAAGGGGAAAGCCGTGAGTACACTAGTATCTGACTTATGTTTTCTAGCAAAGGGTTCTAAGCAGGCGAGGTAATGAACACCTTTAAACCCAGCATTCAGGAAGCAGAGGCAGGTGGATCTCTGTGAGTTCTAGGCCCGACAGAACTATATAATGAGACTCTGTCATAAATTTAAAAAAAAAAAAAAAAAAAAAAAAGAAAAAGAAAAAGGGTAGGGGGGTTTCCACATTATGACATCACCAAGGCAAAACGAAATAAGCATAAAGCAAAATTACAAAAGGAAAACAGAGTTCTAACACCAGCTTAAGAGGAGACAACTCCATTCCTGTTGAGTAAACAACCCTGCTGTCTCACACAGATTGTTTACTAAAGAAATCTTATTTATTTATTTATTTTGGTTTTTCAGGACAGGATTTCTCTGTGTAGCTCTAGCTGTCCTTGAACTCAGAGATTAAATATTAAGGTGTGTGTGCCAGTACTGCCTGGCTAAAAAGATTTTTTTTTAAAGATTTCTTTATATGTATGGGAGTTTCGCCTGTATATATGCCTGTGCACCAAGGTGTGTCCCAATGCCAAGTCGGCCAGTCAAGTGTGTCAGGTCTATGGGAGTGTAGTTATAACTGGCTGTGAGCCACCGTGCAGGTGCTGCAGGTCAAACTAGATTCCCAGGGGAGCAGCAAGTGCTCTTACCCACTGAGCCTCCAGAGAGACTTTCTGAAAACCGTAGAGACACGGAGTCGTGAGCAGGACTGAATTTAGGTCCGGTGCTGTGCAGCCAGGCTGACAGAGGGAGGCTGCACTACATGAGCTGCCATGGAATAGGAACCAGCCCGGAAACAGGTTCTGGAGTCTGACAGAGTCCACGAGGCAGGCAGAGAAATCATACCTGGAATTGTCACCTGAATGATGTTAAGGTCTTCCACACCTGATGCAGTAGTCATTAACATTGGTGTGATGAGTTTATCTTCCCTGAAAGTAAAAACTAAAGATTAGGGGTTAGGCAAAACATACACTGTCAGAATTTTCTCTAATAACCCAAAGTTGCATGCCCCACAGGCAGCCATGAGCTGGCCACAAGCCTGGCCCAGTAGGGCTGGTACTGCATGCTGGTTTTATTCCAGGAAGGCACTAAAGATGACAGACTTTTCTGACAGGCCCGACTTTCTGTGGAGCAACACTGTGGCTGCTATCAAAGGACACTCACTCGGAGGGCTTTTGGAAGAGGTGCTCTCTTGATGGCGTCTCGAACATCTCAGGTCTATAAACAAGAGGAAAAGGAATGGGCTGGTTAACCCGGAAGAAGACACCCAGGAAGATGCAGCGTGTAGCCTGCAGCTCTGCCAACCACACGGGGCACTTGGAAGCAACCTGGACCAAGACGGATTCAATACACCAGCCTCTACTGCTGCTGGGCTCTCTCTGGACATGCCAGTGCCGCTGCCATCTTCTTCCCAAGGGGAGAGCATGTCCTGAGGTCAGTATGCGACCCAAGAGCAGAAGTAAGAAACGCCCACGCCCGCCAGCCTAGGTACAGGCATGAAAGAGCAAGTGCGCAAGCCACACCCCAAACAAATAAAAGGGCCTGTGTTATACGTACACATGTGTGCTGGTGCGCAAGCCTGTGTGGCACAGAGGCCAGGAAGGGCCAGGTGTCCTCTATTAACTCTCGTTTCTTCAGACAGGATCTCTCTAGAACCTGCAGCTCACATTCCCACCCAGGCAGCAGCCCCAAAGATTCTCCTGCCTCTGCCAAACCCCAGCACTAAGGTCACTCGCTCCTCCTAGCTTGTTATAAGGGAGATGGCACTGGATTCAGGTCCCCAAAGCTGTGCAGCACGCACTCTTAACCACTGGGTTGCCTCTCCATCCCTATAATGACTTAGTCTCTTGAAGAGCCAATTTCAATCCAGGATAGCACACGTGAGGCCAGCCCCCGGGCATCTCTCCCACCCTCGGGTCCTCACTTTTTAATGATGAACTTTATCTTGGCTCTGTTCCGGAGTATCTTCTCCAGCCTCGGAATGCCAAATGTGGAGGGTCTTCGGAAGGCACCCCCTCGGGTAGGCCTTCTACATAGAAGTCTTCTGGGAAGGACTCGAACAGCGCAAATGGCACTTTCACAGCCTGCTTAAGGCCAAGGGCTTCCCCTGCAACACACGACTGTAACTGTAATACTCGTTCCATAGAGTGACTTAGACAAGCCGTTTGCAGCATTCGACAGCAACTACAGACCCGTATTTATTTGGAAAAAATCACATTCATTTTAATTTTGGAACATGTTTTGGAATTCTTGTACTCAGTAAAATGGGTAGGAAATGGAAGGCTGTTTGTATCAGGGTTTCCGAACAAACCTACCGCATTTTCATGAACAGGTTTTCCACCTTCTGCTTCAGGTCTGTGATCTTGGCGTTCCAGGCCTCTGGAGGAGAGAGCAGCAGCCCCGGTGAGCAGGGTTTCCCGAGGAGGACGGAGATTCTCACCTTATCCTTTCACTGAGTTTCCTTTTTTTGAGTCAAGGTGTCACTCTATCTGCGGGGACTAAAGGAGCGCTGTCACCTGGCTCACTGCCCTCCGTGTGCGGGGACTAAAGGTGCGCTGGTACCTGGTTCACCTCATCTCTATTGTGCAGCTTTACAAAGCACAGGGGAGCACACAGCAGGCTGCTCCTTCATTCACTGTGTCAATGTGTGACAGAGAACGTTTTATAGAGCACATCTGTGCTCTGTAGACAGCTTTACTCCGTTCACATCATGTATGCATACATGATCTAAGTCTCTATGTAAGAAACACACAGGTTTGTAAACATGTTGTCTTGCCTGTCCTGCCAATCCTCATACAACTAAAGCAAACTGTTAGATTGGGTTACCAACACTCTGAACCATGCCGAAATGAAGAACAAAGGACCTCTCCTGGCCTGTCACAGTGCCTACTACGTGCCCGCTCTGGGTCCATGCAGTAACCCAACTTACAATCCTCAGGCACCCCTGGGGTACACACTTGCATGTGTCCCATAGGAAGGCAGCCTGGTTCTTCCTGCATGTTAATGTCTAACACACACTGGCGCATCCAAGAAAACACTGTCCCTGCTGACGTGGCACACTAAATCTTTTTTATTTGAAGTGCTGAAATCAAGAAAACAAAAGATGTATTTACCAAAGGAAAACTCTCTCCCTCGAGGCTTGAATGGAACATTTGAACCGTTGGTCTGGGTTGGAGTTCGAACGGTAGAGGTCTGAGGGCTGTTGTTGTTGGGGCCTAGAGAAAACTCAAAGGCGAACCAGTCACTGGGTGCTCACTGCTGGCTAGCGTGCAACAGAAAATACAGCACACACACGTCCATGCTAGGATTCTGGCAACATGTCAAAAGGCTCCTGAGATCCAGCACAAATGGGAACAAAATACATAGCAGGCCACGGCTCTGCACGCTCAGCACTCTTGCTCCCATGCCCTGCCTGCCAAGAAAGGGCCGCCTGTGTCCCTCTGCCTTAACACGGGTTTCTGGCAACTAGACTAAAAGCAGCGTCACCTCCTTTTTGGACCAGAACCTGACAATGAAACCTCGGGCTGATGCAGTACCACCGCTGATGTTGCTCAGATCGCCTGGGCTCGGTCATGTAGAGGGTGATTTCTCTGTCCCGCTCTGTCCTGCAGCTGCTTCTAAATACCCACTCAGAGGCTTAGGGCACACAGAAGGGTTACCTCAGCACAGCTTGGCATGGCTTCTGGGGGAAGTCTTTTACTAAAAGGAACATCACGTGCACTTTACAAGTGGTCACGAGGAAAGGACAGAGTCCTGGGGACAAGTCACCAAAACCAGCAAGGAAGTCCATCTTCCCTGTGGCCACCGCTCATCAGAGTGGTAAGCTGGCACACAGGGTCCACTGTTTACCAACCACTTGCCATGACTACCTTTCACCTGTTCTTTGACAAAATGGGCTCTGTGCAAGTACGCAAGACAACAAAGTGGGGCTGGGCGGTGGTGGCGCACGCCTTTAATCCCAGCACTTGGAAGGCAGAGGCAGGCGGATCTCTGTGAGTTCGAGGCCAGCCTGGTCTACAAGAGCAAGTTCCAGGACAGGCTCTAAAAAAGCTGCAGAGAAACCCTGTCTCGAAAAACAAAAAAAAGAAAAAAAAAAAAAAAAAACAAAAACAAAAAAAAAGCAACAAAGTGGGGACACAGAGAGAACGGCAGTGAGGACCCAAGAACCAGGAGCCCCAGGCAACCGTTTCCTTCCGCGTCAAGGGAAACAATGTGCCCAGCAGTGTCAGCGGTCAGGACTGCCTGTTACTATGTCGGGCATCTTAGACAACGACTTCCAAAGGTGACAGCCCTGTACAACAGAGGCTGGAAGACACGTAGACACAGACCTGCTGTGAGGCAAGCACACTGCTATTCAAGCCACCTATAAACACCTTTCATCAAAAGTAGGAGGAAAACAAAGAGAAAAAAGGATGAGAAACGTCTCTGTGTGGTAGGTCTGCCTTACTTATCATTACAGAGAAACAACCCGAGGGGTCTCCTCAAGTAGGTCTCCACAGGACCCACAGTTTACAAACAACTGTAAGTTAAGCAAGGGAGGTGTCGGAGTCACTAAAGTACACTACTGCTATGCCTGAGGACCCGAGTCTGATATCCGGCTAGGTGGATCCCTGGGGCTTGAGGGCAGCCAGTCTAGCCTACCCAGCTAGGCCTAGAACAAAAAAGGGGACCTATCTCAAAGCACAAGGACAGTGTTCCTGAAGGTGACACCTGATATGTCCTGTAACACCGCAAGTGTGCAGGGCAGGAGAGATGGCTCAGTGGTTAAGAGCGTTGCCTGCTCTTCCAAAGGTCCTGAGTTCAATTCCCAGCAACCACATGGTGGCTCACAACCATCTGTAATTGGGTCTGGTTATAGACTTCTTCTGGCTAACCATACACATATTAAATAAATAAATAAATAGATATTTAAAACAAAAACAACAACAAAAAAAAAACTATGCATGTGCACACACACAGACACACACACAGAGTCATGCATTAAAAAAACACAATATTCATAAATTTAGCATCAGGTGCTTTTTAGACATGAAACCCCAACTGCACAGAAGTTCCTGAGTCCACGCAACTGTAGGGCAAAGAGTGAGGAAAAAATGTAGAACAACTCACCTTCCACAGTGACCCTCAATCTCAGGGATCTTGGAGTTGCTCCCAGGACTTCGTGCCGCTTGGGGACTGCAGTGCTGTAAGGCAAAGGGCAGTATTACCTTTGCAAGCTGCACTAAAAATACAGGGGTGCTCTATAAAAGCAGAGTATTAAAGTCGTACAGTTTGTTCTTTTCAAAGAAACCTGAAGAACTAAACAGTAGTATAATCCTCCACGTGAGTGGCAGAAAGCTGTGGAGCTGCGAATGAAGGAGGATGCAAATCAACTTCCAGTGAGAGGGCAAGGAACAGAAGAAAGAAAAAGAGATCCACGGGGCTGGAGAGATGGCTCAGCAGCACTGGCTGCTCTTCCAGAGGTCCCGAGTTCAATTCCCAGCCACCACATGGTGGCTCACAACCATCCATGAGACCTGGTGCCTTCCTTGCCAGCAGTACATTGTATGCTTAATAAATAAATCTTAAAAAAAAAAAAATCCACTAAGTAAAACAGCTTAAAGCAAAGAAATAAAACCAAAGCCCACGGTGACAACGGACTGTGACTCAGGTGACACAGGAGCGGCAGCAAAGAACACCATGTGCTCACGCCTCTTACCTTTCGTGTTTGATCTTGCTGGCCATCCCGGGAGGCAGGTAGGGACACAACTAGCTCAGGCCTAGAAGAACACACAGTGCGTCACTCCACAGCACAAACACCAGAACTAATTCTAGAAAATAAAAACATACATATTGGTTTTCCGTGCATGCATGTCTAGTGCCCAAGGTCAGAAGAGGGTGTTGCATCCCCAGGACTGGAGATAGATGGTTGGTTGGTTATAAGCTGCCATGTGGGTTCTCGGGCAGTCAGTGCTATTAAACTGGAGCCATCTGCAGTGGTTTGAAAAAGAACAGCCCCATAGGCTCATATATTTGAATGTTTCATCACCAAGGAGTGGCCCTATTTGAGAAGAATTTGTTGGAGTAGGTTGTGACCATGTTGGTGAATATGCCACTGAAGGGTGGGCACTGAGGTTTTCAAAACCCCATACCAGGTCCAGTCTCTATCAAAGCAAAACAAGAATTCCTCTCTCTCTGTCTGTCTGTCTCTCTTTCTCTCTCTGCTTTGGGATCAGGATGGAGATCAGTTTCTTCTCCAGCATCATGTGCGCCGCTATGCTCCCATTGCCGATGACAATGGAATAAGCCTCTGAAACTGTAAGCCAGCCCCCAACCACAACATTTCCTATTATGAAAACTGCTGCTGTCACAGTGTCTAAGACAGAAACTGTGGGTACCGATGTGACAAGCCTGACCACGCTTGCTGGTGCAATGTGAACTCTGGATGGAAAAGCCACTGAAGGCTTAATGGGTCACACTAGTAGGAGTGTGGAAGACAGTACCGAGGGCAAGTTGAACTACGAGGGCCCCAGCTCAAGAGGTTTCAGAGGGGAAGAATATCGGGTAAGTGTCCTAGAGATTGTTCTTGGGGTGTTTGGGCGAAGGATATGGCTGCTTCTTATCCTGTTCTAAATATCTGCCTGAGATGAAATTGAAGAGTTTTGAACAATCTCAGCAGAGGAGACTTCCAGCCATCCAAGTATTGGCTGTTGTCTATTAACAATCCCCTCCATGCTGATCCCTAATGAAAAGGAGCCAGCTTAGCTGGACACAGAGAACCACAAAATGTACAGCTCGAGGAGAAAAGGGGCCAGGAAAAGCCCGGTGCTGAGGGGACAAAGGGAGTGGTGTGTTCGGGGCACGACTCCAGCAGCTGAGCTCCTAACTGGTGAAAAGGAATTAAGGAAAAGGCTTAAGCAGCGAAGGAAACCATAAACAGAAGCTGATGATGGAAACGTAATTGTAGGAGCGGGCAGGCCCAGCCCCATCAAGTGGAACTAACTTGGCAGCTTCAGTCACGTGGTTCTGGCTTCAGAGCCAGAGTATAAGAAAGGGGTTTTGGAATCTCCCTCCATGGCTAGGGAAAGCTGCTGAGGTCAGGCATGTGTCAGGGGTGTCTGTGCATGGAGGCCCAGAGAGGAGGCCACGATTGCCCTGGAGTTCTCAAGATGCTGGAGATGCCAGAGTCATGGGATACTTGCCAAGGGAAACTGCTAACAGGGAGTGGGACCAGCGTGTTGGGAACAACAAAGCTGAAAGAAGGTGGACATCTAAAGAACACCTTGACACCAGACACGGAGATGCAGAGTTGGGAGCTTGCCCAGTTGGTTTCGGTCTTGCTTTGGTCTAGAGTTTCCTCATTATGCTTTTTGGAACGGCCATGTGTACTCTGTGCCATTTTATGTTGGAAGTGTGTGACCTGCTTTTTTATTTTACAGAAGGTTACAGTTAGGAGACTGCCATGAGTCTCAGAAGACTCCTTGGCATATCAGATAGTGTTGGGACTAGGAAAGCCTATGAGGACTTTCAATAGTTGGACTAATTGTATTTTGCATTATGGTATGGTTGTATCCCTTCAGGGGCCAGAGAGTGGAATGTGGTGGTTTGAGTAAGAATGGCCCCCAGAGGCCCATGTATATGAAGGCTTAGTCACCAAGCAGTGGCCATTGCTGGAAGAAGGGTGTTACTGGGGTGAGGCTTTAAAAGCCCACGCTAGGCCCACTGCTTGTGGATGAGGATGCAGTTCTCAGCTACCTCTCCAGCGTCATGTCACGCCTTCCATGCCTACCCTCATGCTCCCCACCACGATGATAATGGACTGAGACTGTAAGCAAACCCTCAACTAAATGCCTTCTTCCCTATGGCTGCCCTGGTCACAGTGGGTCTGTGCCACACTAGAACAGTGACTAAGACAGCCACCTCTCCAGCTTCTGTAACTCCTTTAAAATAGCAAATGAACGCTAGATCACTTCTGTCAACCACTGAATCTCTGCAGGAAAGTAAATAACTCCGTCACGATGAACTGGAGAAAACAGAGCAAGCATGTTGCCTGGGCTTTAGTTGACAGAAGTTCAGGGAAAACTGTGACTGACTGGAATCGATCCCGAGGATTGGGTACAGTTTAGCAAGAGAACCCTCTCTTTGAATCCCCCCAATGAGGAGCTAGGGCCTCTACAGCAGAGCGCTTGCCAAATTGTTCAGGCCCTGGGTTAGATCACTAGTTTATCAAAGCTCTGTGTTCTGAACCTGCAGGGCAGCGGGAGGAGCCTCCCCGCCCCCCCCCAGGAGGTCTAGCCAAGAATGAACGACTCACTGAGGCACAGCAAGGCTAGCATCATGGCAAATGGCTGTAGCAGCAAAGGCAGCTTACTTTTTAACAACAAACTTGATCTTATTGCTCCCACGGACAATCCTCTCCAGGCGTGGAATCCCAAACCAGGTGGGGCTTCGGAAGGGGATCCCCTCAGGCAGCCCTTCCACATACAGAAACTCTGGATTTGATTCAAATACAGGATAGGGCACCTTCACTGCCTCTGTGAGGCCAAGAGCTTGAGCTGAAAGACAAAGAGAAGCCAACTCAGGAGCGCAGAAGTTTGTATCTAGGCTAACTTCCTGGCAATCCAACCCACAGACACTCACTATTAAGAAGTAACTTAATATGATGATAAAGATAATAATAGTAATAATAATAATAAATGTCAGCGCTGGAAAGACAGCTAGGCAATTAAGAGCACTTTCTGCTCTTGCAGAGGACCCAGGATTCAGTCCCTAACACCCATATAGTGGCTCACAACCATGCATGACTCCAGTTCCAGGCATCTGACGCCCTCTTCTGACCTTTACAGGCATTAGTTACACGTGCATACAATAGACAAAACACCCATATACATAAAATTCAAAATATCTAGAATTTTAAAAATGAATTCAACTCTACCTTTTTTGTTGTTATTGTTTTTCCAGATATAGTTTCCCTGTGCAGCCCTGGTTTTCCTGGAACTCACTCTGTAGACTAGGCAGGCCCCAAACTCACAGAAATCCGTCTGTCTCTGCCTCCCAACTACTAGGCACACTACCACTGTCTGGCCCATTAATACTTAATAAAAATGTTTATTTATTTATTATGTATACAATATTCTGTCTGTGTGCATGTCTGAAGGCCAGAAGAGGACACCAGACTTCATTATAGATGGTTGTGAGCCACCATGTGGTTGCCGGGAATTGAACTCAGGACCTTTGGAAGAGCAGGCAATGCTCTTAACCACTGAGCCATCTCTCCAGTCCCCCCATTTATACTTTTTAAAATTAGCATTTTTGTTTAGTTTTTTTTTTAGGGCAGGTTTTTGGTATATAGTGCAGGCTGGTCTCAAACTAATATTTATCCTCCTGGTTCAGCTTCTTAAGAGCCAGGACTATAGTATGAACTACCATACCCAGAAAAACAAACAGTACTTTAAAAATAACTATTTTCTCAAAAAATAAATTCTACTTTATGTGTCTGTTTTGCATCACAAACACGCCTGGTACCCAAGGAGGCCAGCAGTCAGGTCCCCTGGAACTGGAAGTAGAGCAGGCTGTGGGCTGTCCTGTGGGTGCTGGCACCCTAAACCAGACGCCCTGGAACAGCAGCGATGCGCGTCACCACCCAGTCTTCTCCCCAGATTACAGACAGCGCCTTTCTTTGGGGACTCACACACGCAGGGTTTCCCTGTGCAGCCCTGGCTGTCCTGGAACTCACAGAGATCCACCTGCTTCTGCCTCCCAAGTGCTGGGATTAAGGCCGTGTGCACCCACAGACATTTAAACATTTTCAATGCAAATAACAGTCAGGTTATGAATCCAAATGGTCTCCATGTTCAAGACAGAAGTCAGCTAAGGCCACTGAACATAACATGGGGTTGATGATATATCTGTGCTGTCCTGTAGGCCCGAATCTTCCAGGAAAGCCGACCTGCTGAGGCCTCCAGAAGCACAGAGCAAAAGATCCACAGAGAGCAGATGTTACAGTGTAGTGTAGCAGACCATGCTGGCATGTTCTGTCACCCTTCCTTCTCCATGACTGACTGGGCAAGCCACTGAAACCCGCACAGAACCCGAGGAACCTGGCAGCTACTCTAAGCTGAAGCAAATGTGTTCTCCAGGTGAGAAGCACAATGGCTCTAAAGCCCACCCCCCCCCCCCAACTGTGACACAGGAGAAGACAGAAGCAGAGAGACATAAAGTAACTCGACTGATTTAAGGAGTGAGCTGAGCAACAGAAGTAAATTAAGGCCCTCTTTCTGGCACCTCCATTCATTACGTTCTGAACTTCTAGAATTCATTCGGAACCTGGCCACTGTCTGTAACCTAAGATGTAACCACTGTATCTCACTTACCAAACTTCAAATTAAAGATCTCTTCCACCTGCTTGCGAAGCTTGGTGATTCTGACATTCCAATCTTCTTTGACTGCAGAGAAGCAAAATCAAACGTCACCAATAATGCTGCTTATGGTATTAAGACAAATCCCACAGACTGAAGGGCAGAAGAGACTGCTGCTGTGGAAGACTCCTCCAGGTGGGACAGGGCTGTTGCCATCACTGCTCTGGTCACTACTGGGCTGGCCACAGAAGGTGCCGGGAGGTCCTACACTGAACTGTGGCTAATAGTGAGGGTGGCTAGCAGAGTTCCCATTACATAGTGCTCATCTCTGAGGGTCTTACATATTCAGACAAGCATATGAGCACTTAGGAGAGTGAGGAAGGAGTATTGCGGAATGTCTGAGGCCACGTAGGATATAAAGAGTCCCTCTCTCAAACAAAAAACAAAGCATCTAACACACGTGAGCACGACTAACAGGCTAGTCTGTCACACAGGATGCAGGGGACAGGAACAGCTGTGAAATTCCTGGGAGAGGTAAATATGTCTCCAACAGGTAAGAAGTCCTGCAATAGCCTATAAACATCAAAACATCAGCTAAGGAACGGTTTTGTTTTTCTTTTTGAGACAGTGTTTCTCTGTGTAGCTCTGGCTGTCCTGGAACTGCTAGACAGACCAGTGTGGCCTTGAACTCACAGAGATCCACCTGCATCTGCCTCCTGAGTGCTGGGATTAAAGGCGTGCGCCACCACCGCCCAGCAAAAGAAACAAGTGGTTACTGTGGTCCAGCTGCCAGGGTGCAGTGTTGCCATGGTACAATGGCCTAAGGCTCTGGAGACAAGCAGACACCTATATCACTGCGTACAGGGAACATCAGAGAAGATAGGTGTGGAAATGTAAGGGCTCGAGGGAGGGGTGGAGTGTTGGAGAACTCTTCAGGTATGGTTCGGCTCTTGCCACCTCAGAATCAGATTCAATGCCACCCTACGCTATAAAGTGAGTTCTAGGCTAGTATGAGCAACATAGAGAAAAAGGAAGAAGAGTGTTAGGGACATCAAACGGCTCTTGCCAAATACATGAGGCAGTGGGCTCAGTTCCCACCAATATGGAAACAATTTTTTCAAAAATAATTTAAATAAAAAGAAGGAGCGAGGTGGTGGCGGCACATGCCTTTAATCCCAGCACTCAGGAGGCAGAAGCAGGTGGATCTTTGTGAGGCCAGCCTGGTCTACACAGTGAGTTTCAAAACAGCCAAGGCTACACAGAGAAACCTTGTCTCAACAAACCAAAACTAAATAAGAATAGGAAGGAAGGAAAAATGGAAGGACGGGTGGACGGCCGGATGGATGGGTGGGCAACTATACCTGGCGTGTTTGTCCGTGGCTGAGTCACTTCAGTTGCACTGTGAGTCAGGAGCTCTGGCCTGTGGAAGTGGTAGCGACATTAGTGGTCAGAGTTTAGGAGCCGTGTCAAGACTCCCACTCATACACACTGCCACTTCATTCTTAGTATGGCCCATTCTGCCCTCTTGGGCAGGGAAACAAACCATTTTGGTGACTATTCTGAAAAAAGCAGATTCCATAAAGCCATAGAGGATTATGGGTCTCTGCAGAAATAAAGGTATACCAGTCACTTTCTTTTCCAAACCGACTCAGCCTCCCACCTCTTGTCCTACTGGAGGTGGACACCTGAGACACTGCTGTCCCATGTCCCCATTCAATCCTGACAAACACCCACGCACATTGCCACAAATAACAAGGCAGAGGAAACCCCAGGAAACGTCCCTGGGATTGGGTGAGGCCGGCCTTCTGTGCCTGCTCCTTTCACGCATCACCTCCTTCAGAACGCAGCCACAGTACCCATGACAGCCAGGACAAAGGACCACAGCAGACTCTGCTTCAAGACCTTTAAACACACACTGTTGCATACCGCCTTCCTCCACTCAGCCATCTGTGGTGGCATCTGGTTCCTCACACCAGGAGTGCAGCCACACCTGACCCCCTCCTGCCTCCACTGCCATCACTGATATAGAAGATCCCTTCCCAGGCCACATAGCCCAGGGATAGGCTGGAAGTGTACCCTCCCTGCATTCTAGATGCTCTCACGTCACTGTCCTGACACAAGGGTCAGGCTCACAAGACAGCTGCTCTTGGGCCCCATTCAGCACACCTCGGGACTGTACTAGAGAAACATCTGCTTAATCAGCTCATGTAAATGGAACACTGCATTTATGGTATACACAGGAAGGACCACTCAGGAGAAAAGATCCATCTTCAAATGTCAGGGAAAATTTTTTTCTTACCTTTTGATAACAAATTTAATTCGATTGCCCACTTGGATGATTTTTTCCAGTCTTGGGATTCCATACCATGAGGGGCTTCGGAAAGGAATGTTTTCTGGAAGTCCTTCCACATAGAGGTCATTGGGATGGGCCTCAAATTTTTGGTATGGTACAGCCTTGGCTTCCGTGCTCCCCAAGGCCTCAGCTGCAGAAGATGAGAGCAAGGCAGGAAACTCAGGCTCAAGTCATGCATAGCCAATACCCCAAAGCGCCCAGCTTCAAATACTACAACTAAAACACAAGACAAGCCAGCCATGGGTGTGAGCCTGTAATCCCAGCACACAGGAGGCTGGGCTTGGCGATATGGAGTGCCAGGGTTGCCTGAGCCATAGAGAGAGAGAGAGAGAGAGAGAGAGAGAGAGAGAGAGAGAGAGAGAGAGAGAGAGAGAGAGAGAGAGAGAGAGAGAGAGAGAGAGAGAGAGAGAGACCCTGTATGGGAGGGGAGGGGTTAAATCCACCTATTAATCTCTAGTCTGAAACTTCACTCAAACAGTTTTTGTGCACATGTGCAGAACAGAGGTCAACACAGTGTAGTTCCTCAGGCTGCCGACCTTATCTCTGAGACAGGCTGAGACTTTCCAAGCAGGCTGGGATCCTCCTGTCTGCACCTCCTCACTGCGGAGACTACAAGGGTATACAACACCGTGTCCACCTTGTTTGATTGTGGGTTTGAGAGTTAAACACCAGGCCCCACAGCTCTGTGACAAGCACTGTAACAACTGAGCTACCCCCCAACCCAGTCTGCCTCAATCCTTCCTTCGTTTTAGCAACACCAGAGCTGAAGGGCTCTCGTGTTAGAAAAATCACAGGCGAGGTCGTCACCACCACACCAGTAAAGGGAATGTGCCCAAGAGGATCAGAAACCTGTGATAGCTCAGATCCACTCCTGTCTTATCAGTTAGATAAGACAAAACTTAAATCTAATTTTAACAGGCTTTCTATGAAATAAAATCATGTTTGAGTTGACAGCTGAGAGACAAAAGGTGGAAGCTGGCTGTAGCAGCAAAGGCCTTTAATCTCAGCACTCACAGAGGCAGAGGGATTTCTCAGTCTGAGGCCAGCCTGGGCTACATAGTGAGACCCTGTCTCAACAGAAGAAAAAACTAGAAAGAAAAGGGCAAAAGTCAAGTCTGTGAGCAATCCCTATCCAGTCCCCACCTGACTTAGTCGGCAATGAGCCACACTCATAGACCAGGAAGTCCTGCCCATTGCCCGACAGGAACCAGTGCTTCCAAGATGGGCTGGGTCCCCTCCCCTCCCGAGTGGTCTGCACAGTCCACAGGAGTGAACAGGAACGTGGAGGCACCAGTCACAGGCAGTGGACGCTGGTGAGGGCAGAGCACACTAAGGGGTTTCAGGGAAGTCATGTTTCCTCCGGCCACAGAAACCTTAGGAAGGGTACCAGAGGCTGCCAATTTCTCAACAGCTCCCAACAGCCACCTATCCAGATCCACCAAAAATGCTACCCACAAAACCCAGTAAATTTCTTTTTGGATGGTGGTGTCTGGGATAAAATTCTGGGTTTCATGTACACTAAGCAAGTATTCCACCAACTGAACCACATTGTCAACCCTCTTAATATCTACTTTCTCTCTAAAAATTTTTTAAAATTGGGAGTTGGAGAGATGGCTAAGCAATTAAGAGCAGTGGTTGCTCTTCCAGAAGACCTGGGTTCAATTTCCAACACCCACATGGCAGCTTATAACTTCCTGTAATCCAGTGTCAGGAGATCTGACACCTTCACAAAGACACGCATGCAGGCAAAACACACACGAAATAAAAGTAAATAAATCACAAAACAAAGTTTTTTAAAATTATAATATTGGGGCTCAAAGCCATGGCCTCAGGCATACCAAGCAAGCACCTTAAAAAGAGCCACATCCCAGCCCGAATCTGTTTCCTCAGCTGTGCTTGGCAAAGCCCAGCCACCTCTCACCGGCCACTTCTTTTCCTTCCTCTTCCTTCTTTCCTTCGCCACTTCTTGGGGAAAGCCCACAACAGCCAACACCAGCAATACTCTCAGGGTGCAAGACACTCAGAACCACATGTCTCTCCCACACACAAACCACCATGACATAATAGTGTCATGCATAACAATAAACAGCGGCCATCACTTGATCTCGGCTGCTAAATGTCTAGGAAGGCACTGGCTGGACACGAAGGAATTTACACCCAGATGGGAAGGAAGGCATTATTAAGGCCTGACTCATTACGGACTGTAATGCTATTTTGTTTGTTTTAACAAATAAAGCTTGCCTGAAGATCAGAGCTAAGCCACTACAGGCCAGGCAGTGGTGGCACACACCTTTTAATCCCAGGACTTGGGAGACAGAGAAAGAGGGAATCTCTGTTAGTTCAAGGCTACCCTGGGCTACACTAGACTGGATCTGTCTAAAAGAGAAACAGAGCTCACATACTTGGGATGGGATCCCATGCCTTTAATCCCAGCACTAGGGAGGAGACAGGAGTGATATGGCTGGGCAGAGAGAGGACAATAAGGCGGGAGGAGACAGGACAACAGTGCAGTCTGAGGAGAGGATCGCCCTGTCGGTCTGAGCATTGGGAGAGGTAAAAGAACTCTCTGGTGGCTGGCCACTCTGTTTCTCTGATCTTCAGCAATAACTCCTATATCCGACTCTGGGTTTTTATTATTAAGACCAACTAGAATTCGTGCTACAGTGGACAGCCAGGGAAACTGACATGTTTGAGAAGCCTCGACCTCTGATTTGTCAGTAGATGGTATTTCTTTACCACCCAGTCACTATCCCAGTGTAGCGGAAAAGAAAATTTCTGCGGTGAGCCCACAAGTGTTACACAGTAAATGTACAGCTGACAGATCTATTGGACTAATCCACGGGACGTGTATATGTACACATCCACTTGGAGTAACCTGTTTTTGCAGAGCTATGGGTACACATGTCCTTTGGATAAATCACTGTCGGTTCTGTAGAAATCTTGTGAAATCATGGCATTTCCCCCTTCTATAGTATCCCAGCAGTGTATAAACCTGACTTTTCCTGTAGGGTAACTGGATGCCTCCCCCCACACCATGAAGCCAAGGAATGAAAAGGATTCACTCAGTCAAGCCTTTGTTCTCCCAGCCAAAATCTAAATAAAGCTAGCCCCCCACAAACTTTCTTTGTTAACACCTCACTGATAAGAAAGGAGCCTCACACCGGAGGCAGTGTGTCTGCTCTAACAGGAGACTCAGGAAGCTGTAATCTACTGGTCTGCTCTAAACTAGTTACTAATATTCTGTGTTTACCCTTCACCTTGGTTTCAACTAACATAAGATCATAGCCCAGGAAATCAACTGTTTAGACGGGAAAAAGGCCTGAGTCACTAAAACTAACTTCAGAGAGAAAAGTTCTCACCTGGGCACCCTGCTGGAGTCAAAAACAGGGTCCCCAGAAGAGATTCCTTTTTAACTCAGCCAGCTAGACGCTAATGCAAATCAAGCCTGTAGGTCAGTATAGCTACCATGGCGATGTTCCCAGTCACGCCCCTCTCCAAGACATAAGGTGTCTCCTTGCCAGATCCACAGGTTCTTGTGATTGTGAATATGCACACTTGGTGCTCTGGTTACTGCCTGCGGGACTGCTGACGTGTCTGTGTGCCTGCATAAACGGACAGCTGTGTGAAGATGACGCCTCATGCTTCTCGCTGCTTCTTTGTTCCAAGGAATAAAAGAACACGTAGTGGTAACACACACGAGCTGATTTCTTTAGTTTTACCCTCAGATCAAATTAGCCAGGTTTTTGCCTGCCATAGTGAATCTTTCTGGACCCTGAGACGTTTAATGCGCATAAGCCCAAAATAAAACTCAATAAATTTCCTTTCCAAAAAGAAACTTGATTTGTTTCTGATACAGGGAACAGTGAGCAACACAAGATGTCCTGGGGTCGGGGAGGTAGCTGAGTGGGTATATAAGCACCAGCTGCCTTCGCAGAGAACCTGGGTGAGGTTCCCAGCACCCACATGGCAGCTCACAACCACCTGTAACTCCAGTCCAGGGGATTCAGGCCTCTTCTGGCCTCCACGGACACCAGACTTTCCAGCAGTAAACAGACACACATGAAGACTGACACCCATACCTAAGATTCCTTTCTTTCTTTAAGGCACGGCAATGTTAACAAATCAAACACATGTGTCCAAATGTGCAAGACTAAAATATGGTGGCTCACACTTTTAGTTTAAGACCAGCCTGGGATACAGAGCAAATTCCGGCCAGCAAAGGCTGCATGCTGTCTCAAAATGACAATAAAAAACAAAACAAAAACATCAACCGAAACAGGGGATCTGAGGATGTGGGAGTGCTGGCCTAGCCCGCACATGGTGCAGGAGTTCCTTCTGTCTGTGTGTTGCTTTTCTTGGTTAATGAATAAAGAAACTGCCTTGGCCTGTTGACAGGGCAGAACTTAAATAGACAGGGAAGACGGAACTGGATGCTGGGAGGAAGAAGAATGGAGTCAGAGAGACACCATGGAGCCACCGCCGCCGCCAGAGATAGACTTGCTGGAACTTTGCTGGTAGGCCACGACCACATGGTGGTGCACAGATTAATGGAGATGGGTTAAATTAAGATGTAAGAGTTAGCCAATAAGAAGCTAGAGCTAATGGGCCAAGCAGTGATTTAATTAATAGTTTCTGTGTGGTTATTTCGGGGCTAAGCTAGCCGGGCGGCTGGAAAGAACAAGCAGGCCCTCCTCTTACATGCACAAAGCTCTGGGTTCCACTCCCAGCACCACGAATCCCACATGGTTGATTGTGCCTCTGATCTCAGCACTCAGAGGCAAATGTGGTAGACCTCTGTGAGTTTGTGGTCAGCCTGGTCTATATATCACCTGCACAGTGAGACTCTGTCTCAACACAACAAAAATTATTGTAAATCAACAGCACAGAACAAGATGACATAAAACACAATCATGGTGACTCGTTAGGAGGCTGGAGGACAGATGAGTGCCCGGACCTAAGGTCCTTCTCATTTCATAGCAGCACAATGACAAGGGGTCCAAAAGAGAAATGAACCAGTCAAACAGGCACACTGCGTAAATGAGACTGTGTGAAGCAATCATTCAGGGCTAAGGTATGGCTCACAATAAAGGACCTGCCTGATATTTGCCAAAATGAGACAAAGCATTTGTTTAGGATGTGGAAGACCAAATCCATCCCAGTCCAAAAAGAAAACTGAAGGCTTATTCTATCGTCATCTACACAGAGTTTTATTTGGAGGTGGGGGTTGGTTTTTTGAGTCAGGGTTCTCTGTGTATGTAGGCCTTGCAGTCCTAGAACTCACTCTGTAGACCAGGCTGGCCTCGAACTCAAGACATCCGCCTGCTTCTGCCTCCTGAGTGCTGGATTTAAAGGTGTGTGCACCACCACTGCCCAGCTGTCTGTTATACAGTTTCTTACACTTAAATTTTACTAAAAGCATTAGAAAAAAACACAAGGTTAAGTTCAAATCATCTCACTTCATTCCTAAAATAACACAATAAAACAAACAAAAACTGTTAGGGGCTGGAGAGAGGGCTCAGCAGTTCAGAGTGCTTGCTGCTCTTCTGGAGGACCCACGTTCGTATTAGATGGCTCACAACTGTCTTTAACTCCAGCTCTAGGAGATCTGACGCCCTCTGCGGGCTCTGCAGGTACCCTTCCTACCCCCAGTCACACAAATTCACATGTATAATTTCTTAAAAGTTACTCTGTAATGTTTGGTGTGGGGAAAAATATACTTACCAAATTTCTTGCAGAAAAGCTGGTCTACCATTTTCCTCAGTTTGGTGATCCGTGCATACCACTCTTCCTTCACTGGGAGGGAAAAGAGCAAGGTCTCTCAGTTTAACAGCTTGACTTACTGTTGTTCAATGTCGTGAGAACACCCTAAAGTTATTTCTCTTCCTGTCTTTGACAGAAGTTATCTCTAAAACTTTGGGAAATACTTATTAATCGTCATGGGGCAACTTCCACTCCATCCAGAGGAACACAAGACAAAATCAAAATCACATGACAGTATCTATGGCTCCATGTTCTAAAAAGATAATCTATGTCCTGAATTAGACAGGATTGATGACCCATTAACCAACTGACAAATATAGACTTTACAATACACTTTTTAGCAAATTTATTTCTGAGACAATATTTCAGTAGCCCCAGCTGGCCTGGAACTCATCAAGTAGGTCAGCCTGTTCTACTGGGATTAAAAGCATGACCCACCATGTCATGAAGAATACATCTGTGCAGGTCTGCCCAGAAATGCAGTATGTCTGTGTGTCATAGCTTTTGTTGACCTGACATAAAACTAGACATACCCAGAAAGAGGGAAGAGAGAATCTTTTGTTCGGGTTTCTCTGTGTAGTCCTTGCTATCCTGGACTCCTCTGTAGACCAGGCTGGCATCAAATTCACAGAGATCCTCCTGCCTCTTCCTCCCGTGCTGGGATTAAAGATTTCCCCAGGTAAAAGAGGGAATCTTTTTGTTTTTTCTTTTTATTTTTCGGGACAAGGTTTCTCTGTGTAACAATCTGGCTATTTTGGAATTCACTCTGCAGACCAGGCTGGCCTTGAACTCACAGAGAGATATGCCAGCCCCTGCCTGCTGAGTGCTGGGATTAAAGGCATGCACCACCACCACTGGCCGATGAGGTAATCTTAATTGAAGAATATTTCCACCAGACTGGCCTATGGGGCTCTTTGGGGCATTCTCTTGACTGCTGATTGATGTTGGAGTCCAGCCCACTATAGGTGGTGCTATATCCCTGGAAGAGTGGGCCTAGGCTGTGTAAGGGGTAGCTGAGCAAGCCAAGAGAAGCAATCCAGTAAGAGCATTCCTCCATGGGCTCTGCTCCAGTTCCTTCCTCTAGCTGCCTGCTTTGAGCTCCTACCTTTGCTTCCCTCGTGATGGGCTATAAGCCAAATAACCCTCTCCTCACCAAGTTGCTGTTGGTCAGTGTTTCTCACAGCAACATAGATGTTTTAGAACTCTAGCATTAGGGCCCAATCTACCCAACTATCTGTGGTTATAAGTGAACAGAACAAGTGTTGCTCTTCTATGGGGCACTAGGGTTCTGGAGTGCATGCTCTGTAACAACTCACAGGTGCAAGCCAAAGGCCTATTTCTTTACCGCAACCTCCAGAGGAGGCCACCCCGCCCTGAGTGCTCACAGTCCCACGCACACTGCTGGGACTAACTGGAGGCTTGATACTTACCTCCGGACGCTGGCTTATCCAGCTGTAAGTCTTCCCGTGTAGAGTTCAGAAGCTCGTGTCTAAAAGGAAAGAGCCAATGGTGAGAACTCTCTAGGCCAGATCCAGCAAGGAGGCAAACAGAGCAGACGCACAGCACCCAGCCATCAGGACTGACTGCACTCGCACAGCTGGATCTAACTTCATAGGGCTCTACAGTGCGCTAAGTGCGCACTGTCTCAGGAGATGCTTCATGGGGCCTCTGCGCTCACAGTAAAAGAGGTACCCTGCTATGGATAGTTTAAAATGTTTACAGTTAAGATCTGTATGTGCAGGGTGAAAGACATGCTGTATTTTTCTGAACAATCAAACAAGCCATAAAACCCCTAAACCCTAATTCGCACAGCCCTCCTGTGTGAGTCACTGCGGTGGTGGGGAGCAGGGGCCTGGGGACAACCTGAGGCGTCCAGAAGCGAGGGGAGCTAGGTCGGGGTCAGTGGACACAGCTGCGCGATGGTGGGCTGCAGGCAGAGCCTGCTGATGCTCCAGTGGACCGGCAAAGTGGGGAAACTTCCTGCAGGCGCAGGCCAGGCCATGGACCCCTGTGAACTGTGACCTCTCTCTCATCCTGCCCAGTTCTGTAGGAAGTGACCCTGACCTGTGAACTGTGACACACACACACACACACCCCGCCCTGTACTGTAGGAAGTGATTCTGAGCCTGTGAATGTGACATCCCTCACACACACCGCCCAGTACTGTAGAAAGCAAAGACTCTGTTCAATCTTAAAACAATTGTCATAAACTTTTACTATTTAATTTTTCTCAAGTTTTTTGAAACAAGGTCTATCTATGTAGTTAGTCCTTGCTGTCCTGGAACTCACTATGAAGACCAGAAAGGCTTCAAACTCATAGAGCTCCTCCTGCCTCTGCCTCCTGAACGGTGAAACTAAAGGCCTATGCTACAAAAACATGACTTCCTTTCTATGTCCTGGCACTTTCGAACCTTCTTACCAGACCGGCAGTCTGCTGGCTCTCTCTCTCATTTTAAATGCATGTCTGCTACTGTACTGTACTGCTAGTCTACATTCCAGCTTCGCCTTCAAAGCGTGCTAACTGTTTCAAGGATATAGGAGGTTTCCTCCATCTTCCTTTGCTTCTGCCACTTTAAAAACGCCCTCCTAGCCAGGCGGTGGTGGCGCACGCCTTTAATCCCAGCACTTGGGAGGCAGAGGCAGGCGGATCTCTGTGAGTTCGAGACCAGCCTGGTCTACAAGAGCTAGCTCCAGGACAGGCTCTAAAGCTACAGAGAAACCCTGTCTCGAAAAACAACAACAAAAACAAAAAACAAAAAACAACAACAACAACAACAAAAAAAAACAAAAAAACAAAACAACAACAAAAAAACGCCCTCCTAGATCTTTAAACTTTACACTCCGTAATCTTAGCCAAGACATACGGAAGTGGGGCCAGCAAGATGACGTAAGCTCGCACTGCCAAGCGTGATATCCTAAGGGCGATCATGAAAATGAACCCCTAATGTTTTCTGACCTCACGTGCACGCACAAGCAGGCACAGATATAAAAAAGTAAATGTAGAAACATAAAGGGCAAAACGATACCCAGCATTGTGCGGGCGGCTGACATTTTAGGAGCGGTGCGCTAGCAGCACCTCCAACGGTCGTGCTTGCTCAGCAGACAGCGAAGGAAGCCATCCTCACACTTTTCTCGTTCCTGTGAAGGATGTCCAACATTCTGCCTCCTTTTCCTGTTTAGTCTTCCTTCCAGCTTTGCTCATTTTAATTTTCACTCTTATGTTCACATGTATGCATTCGCTTTTCCAGACGTAAAGACAACACACAGACGCTATGACTACTCTTCCTCACTGAAAACAATGAGAAAAGGTGATCTGACTGCCTGACTGCAGGCCTACCGAGTGGGCAGGAGCTCATGACTCAGAGCCAAGCCCAGTCTGACCTGAACACGCTTGTACGCACATATTACAAGACAGGCTGCTGGGCAGACAGCTCAGTAAAGCACTTTCTCCACAAGCTAGAGGACCAGAGCTCAGATCCTCAGCACTCAACAAATGTCCTGAGAGAGCAGAGACATAATCCCTGGAGTGAAACAGACTAGACAGATGAGCTGAATCGGGAACTCTGGGTTTGACTGAGAGAGACCTGTCTCAAAGGAATAAGGTGGAAGAGCGATCCACCATGTTAACCTCAAGGCCCACAGACACACAAGCACACACACATGCAAATACGTGCCACACATATCACACATACAAACACAAGAAAAGGGAAGAGTGGAACATAGAGAGATACACAATCAATCGAGCTTTTAAATATAGCCTGTGGGGGCTGGAGAGATGGCTCAGAGGTTAAGAGCATTGCCTGCTCTTCCAAAGGTCCTGAGTTCAATTCCCAGTAACCACATGGTGGCTCACAACCATCTGTAATGAGGTTTGGTGCCCTCTTCTGGCCTGCAGGCATACACACAGACAGAATATTGTATACATAATAAATAAATAAATAAATATTTTAAAAAAAAAAAAAAAAAAAAAAAAAAAATAAATATAGCCTGTGATTAATGAGTATTTGCCAGCATTAAAAAAAAAAAAAAATGCAGGCCGGAGAGATGGCTCAGCAGTTAAGAGCATTGCCTGCTCTTCCAAAGGTCCTGAGTTTAATTCCTGGCAACCACATGGTGGCTCACAACCATCTGTAATGAGGTCTGGTGCCCTCTTCTGGCCCGCAGGCATACACACAGAAAGAATATTGCATACATAATAAATAAATAGAATAAATAAATATTAAGAATATGCATCAACTGAAACGGATAGGAGCCCCATACAAACACATGTGTCTTACTTTTTAATCACAAAGCGAATCCTCTCCTTGGCCAGCAATATCCTCTCAAGGCGAGGAATGCCATATGTCGATGGCCTTCTAAAAGGAATCCCTTCGGGAAGCCCTTCTACATAAAGATCTTCAACATGGGACTGGAAAAGAGGGTATGGGATCGTCACCGGACCTTTGGCTTTTATAGCTTGAGCTTTAGGATGAAAAGAGAAAGGGACCATCATTATAAGACAAGCCTCTGAGCAGACCCCAGACAGAACGACACCCGAACATGCAATGATGCTTTGTCTTCATAATTTGTTTAAGCCAAAACCACAGTAGTTAGTGTGTATGTTATAAATGGAACTGCTGAGATTTTAGAACATAAACATTCATTATTTACAACTAAACCTCTAAAAGATTTTCTCTTAAGAAACAGGAAAATGGAAGACATTTTTGATCTGCATAATTTATGATAACAGCCATTTATTTACCCGGGGTAAAATGATGCAACAGTTATAGAGGTGTCCACAGCCTGTGGCTGGGCACCAAATACACTGTCGGCTGGGGTGCTGTGTCCATGTGCACCCAATTAAACACTGGCATTTGCATTAAAGTTTCAGGTATACCATCCATGTCAGAGGTTGAGCTGGACACAAAGCATGAACTCACTAATCCCCTAGCCCAAATTCCAAGTCTACAGAACACAGTGAGAATTCCTCCTTCTCAGCCAATTACCAGCCAAGTTGCTTTCAATTCACACAACATAAAGATTGTTGTGCTAATTTCATAGCAGTTAGCACACATTTATTTTCTTATCTAGAAAAGAATCTTAGTGGGCATTGTTGTGATTCCACAACTCAGGAGCAAAGGGATCTCGGTGACTTCTACGCCTGCCTGCTCTACATGGTCAGAACTTGTCTCAACCAAACAAAACAATCCAAAAGATTATTCTCAACAGAGGCCTTAATTTACATGGCTGGGGAGCACGTACTAAGCTGCTCTAGCTCAGAACGGTGCAGTGAAAACATGGGAACACAAAGAGCAAGCATGAACCATCCGCCAGCCGGCATCCTGCAAGGACCAGGCTGTCTTACCTGAAGTTCTCATGCCTACTCTGAAGAGGAGGGCAGGAGCATGAAGACATGGCATCCTGGCCTAGCCGTGACCTGTCTGCTGTACCTTACCTTACTGCTTCTACATGGACTATGTCCATGTTTCCTGCTTTGAAATGGGTGAATTAAAAGCACAAACTAAACTGGACGGTGGTGATGCACTCCTTTAACCTCAGTGCTTGGGAGGCAGAGGCAGGTGGATCTCTGTGAGTTTGACACCAGCCTGGTTCCAAAACTGTTCCAAAAAACAGTTCCAGGACAGGTTCCAAAAACTGTCTCAAAAAACAAAAACAAAAACAAAAACACAAAAAACCACCCACAAACTAAGGCCTAAACACAAGGTGGGAGGAACATGAAGGAAGCCATAAGGAAAATATACCATGTTTAACAAATCAATGACTTTGTAGCTCTAGGGCTTCATTGCAGTCCTCAGTCACAGTTAAGAAAGACATGCTGGGGGCTGAAGACATGGCCCAGTGCTAGGAGCATTCCCTGCTCTGGCAGAGGCTCAGTTCCCAGTGTGCACAGCTCACAATCATCTCCGCACAAGGCACATGCACCCAAAACACCGAAAAAGCAAGTATAAAAATAAATAAATAAATAAATAAATCTTTAAAAAAATAAGCTTCTGGGCAGTGGAGGTGAATGCTTTTAATCCCAGCACTCAGGAAGCAGAGGCAAGCGGATCTTTGCATTCAAGGCCAGCCTGGTCTACAGAACATGTTCTAGGAGAGCCAGAGCTACACAGAGAAGCCCTGTCTTAGGGGGGGAAAAAAACTTTTCAAGAGCCAAGATCAACAAATGTAAATCTGTGAGTATGTATCTGAGCCAGGCATGGGGGCACATGCCTTTAATCCCACCACTCTGGAGGTAGAGGTAGGTGGATATCTGTGAATTGGCTGCCAAGCTGGTCTTCATAGCAAATTCTGACAATCAGGGCTGCATAGTAAGACTGCCTCAAAAAAAAAAAAAAAAGGTTGTGTGTGTTTTGCCTCCACTTAATGGTAATCTGGAAACTTAGGTTGCTAATATGTCCTCAGAAGAAGCAGATGTGTGAGGAAGGCACAGATGCTGGCCGACCTGCCTGGCTGACCCGAGCAATGGGTTGAGCAGGCGACTCTGCAGACATACCGTATTTTCTCTCAAACAGCTCCTCAACCTGCTTCCGCAGGTCAGTGATGCGCGCGTTCCATTTCTCTGAAAATGAGAGGAAGCTACTTTCAGTACTGGGGGCAGCTTGGTACTGGTTGCTCGTGGCAGTAGACAACCAGACAACCTGCCTGACAGCCGGTGTCAGTCTGGCTTTCCCTGACTTCCAAGGGTCTTTCCTTTTCCTGTGCTTCCTAGAAGCAGTTGGAGGTCGAGGGACATTTGAAACTTATTTTTAGGACAGTCTACAGACTGCCTTTGTAGCTTTTAAACCTCTTAAAGTTAGGGGATCAGAAAAGACCAGCCCAATCAAGCACTGCAAAACAGCAGCAAAGGGAGAGGCCTACACGGGCCCTCTGGGCACCTCCTGAAGCGTGTCAGCTGTGGAGAAGCACGGCTTTATAGGGAGGCAGCTGCCACTTCCATATGATGCTGAAAACACTCAACAGACTCAGATACACGCAAAATCCAATTAGAGCCAGCAGCTGCAACAAGAACAAAGTGGGAGATTCGATGCCTTCATCAAGGCTGGGTGGGGTTCAGCACTGGCAGAACACTGGCCCAGGGGTCTACCCCAACAGGAACAAAACAAAGACATTTTCAAGAGTTAAGTGGTCTTCAAAGTATGGACCACAAAACTAATTAATTCCCCCCCTAATATTTGACTCAGTCCCTTAGAAATCTACTGGCAACTGGAGGGGCAATGAGAAGCAGGTGGGAAACACTGAGCACTAGGAGGGACTAAGTTCTAAAACGAAGGGCTTAGAGGTTTGAAGGATAATGGGGCACCCAGTGGCCGCTTGCTTATAGGCTTCACATAGCTCCACCACCTCCTACATCACAGCTGCCACTGCCCCCCTCTTACCCTCTTCCCTGCAGACACTTACCGAAGTTGAACTCCCTCACTTTGCGCTTGCCAGCATTGGCGGGCTCTGGGACCGGTGGAGGCGGGGGCGGCTCACTGCTCTTTGGCCTCTTGGTGGGCGGGGAGTAATCGTCATCTTGAGAAAGAAAACCCTCGTTACTGTGGGAGTGAGCTGAAGTGACAGTGTAGTGGAGAGGACAGCTCTGGGCTCTCGGGAGCACTGTCCAATGACCACAGCTGTCCCCGCCTGCAGCCAGCTGCTCATCCCTCCAACCACTACTCCCTTCTCTAAAAGCCTCCATGACCACAGCTGTGATCGATTTAAGTGTTCTGAAAAAAACAGATTTTAATGGAGGCAGCTATTTTTACAACTAAGAATACAAGTGTGTTATTAGAAAAAAGAAGATGAACCCTGAACGGAAGCTCACAAACGATTCCATTGGCCTGAAACAAGGTGTGTGTGTGGTGCGCGTGGGAGAGAGGGTGGTGGTGGTGACTATGTCTTTCAGGGCAGTCCATGGCACTGAGTTCACCCACTAAAGCACACACCAGCCTTCTGTTGTTGCTGTTACTTGAGACAGGATCCTCCTGCCTCAGCCTCCTAAAGCACCACCATCCTGGCTCTGTAAATAGTCTCAATAGCACAGTTTCCAGAAGGAAATGAACAGAGACGGTGACTCCCTCTGCACCTATGTATAAACAGCCAGCAGAATGGGAGTATGGTGTATACACAGGTCAGCACACTTGTGAAGCTCATGCTTATTTAAATGGCACGGAGGGGACCCCCAAGTAAAATCCATCTCTCAGTGCACCTGACACCTGGCGCAAGGAAAAACAGCACTATCTTCTTCTGGCCCACGGTCAGAAACTATGCTGTCAGCTCCAACACCGTCAGCTAATGTAGCTCACAGAATCTGTATTTAAAGACAGTGCAGGCTGTCAAGCTTGGTGACGCACACCTTTAATCCCAGCACTCAGGAGGCAGAGGCAGGTGGATCTCTGTGAATTCAAGGCCAGCCTGTTCTACACAGTGAGACCCTGTCTCAGAAAGGAAAAAAGGAAAGTATAAATAGGAAGATCAGAAATTCAAGGTCATCCTCAGCTAAGCATCAAGTTCAAGGCTAGCCTGGAATACAAGTAACCATATCTCAAAAATGAATCAATCAATCAATCAATCAATCAATCGATCAATAAGTAAGTATAGAATAGAAATAAATACCACTTAGGAAAACAGCTATCACAAACAACCATTCAAATAACAAAATATTAAGATAATTTAAGATATAATTGTTATTCCCAAACAGACTTAAAAGAAAAAAATGTCAGCCTTTAATCCCAGGACTTGGGAGGTAGAGGTAGGTAGAGCTCTGTGAATTCACGCTCAGCCTGGTCTACAGGTGAGTTCTAGGACAGCCAAGGCTACACAGTGAGACCCTGTCTTGAAAAATAAAAACAACAAAACAAAAAGTCAATCAGGTTGAAGACAGGTGTGGTAGCACAAGCCTGGAATCTCAGCATCTGAGAGACAGAAGTTGTCAAGGTTGAGACCAGTCTTCCAAAAACAGGGTTGAAAATCAGGTGTCATGGCACATACTTGTAATCCCAGCACAGAACAGATCAGAAGTTCAATGTAGGTTATATAGTGAGTTCCAGGAAGCCAGGGTTACATAGAGAGTAACCTAAAAAAAAAGAAAGAAAGAAAAAGAAAAAGAAAAAAAACAAAACCACCTCACTTAAGCCAGTCAAACCCATTTCAGAACTCAAGATATACTGATACATGTGTTATGAAGATAATCCTAGTTGAATATGAAGAAGGTTGAGGAGAGTGTTTAATTAACTCTAACAAAAACCGCAAACTCTTTAAAAGACAATCACATTTGACTCCCCTGTAGTAACTGCATACACAGCCTGGTCAGAGACTGCTAGAGGGTGTGGTTGGTTCCTCTTTTCCTCTGGATCCGACCCGCGCCTCGGGATCTCACAGTGCTTCCCATCTAGTTAAAGCACTATAAACGCTGTCCTCGTCAAGTGCCTACAGACTCAACAGCAGCCCCGAGGGCTTCCACCCACCCTGCCAAGCCAGCACCTCCTTCTGATACCAATGCAGGGCACCCTGCAGCCTCGAGGTGAAGGAGTGGGCTGTTGTACTGGACAGCAGCACCCCCAGCATGGAAGGCTCTTATGCTTGTGGGATGACTACATGAGACATATCCTATTGCAAGCTTCGATTATAGGCAGCAGCCAATCCCCTCAGTATTAATTTTACACACAAAAAGGCCATCTCTGGAACAGGACATCTGTCTACTGTCAACCCTAAGCTTACCAATGACACCACAGCTCTAAATGACACTGTCCAAACTCACACAGCTCTCATATGTTAGGGACAACTGGCTGCTCATGCTGAGAGATACAGACACCATGGGAAGGAAAATGGCTGCTCTACAGAAGCAGAGTAACAGCTGCCAGAGTGTGTTGCTCACTCAGCCCTGCAGTGATGCTTGTGGCGGCGCACAGAGAGCGGCCAGATGAACCAAAGGCACGCAGAAATATTTGTATGGCCTTAAAAAAACAGCAACAGAAAAAAAATTCAAGATACTACATCCATGAAAACACAACATGAATCAGACAACAAACTTACTTTAAAGCAACTTCAAGCAAAGGGAAATCAAGTCAGGGTCAGAAGCTGGGCTGCAGCACACCAGTGTGGGAAGAGGACTCAGGTCTGGGAGCAGCACCCTAAGGACAGCTATGTGGTAAGGACAGCTTTCCAAAAAAGGCTCTTTATTAGCTGACGAGAAAACTCACAAAAGCAAGCTACAGCATACGAAGCCCCGCCCTCCCCACGCACCTCCCCACGCAATCTTCCTCCCTCAGTGTCCTAAGCGCGCACACGCCCTACATCATCTCTACCTATGCCAAAGGAAACAGCATCGTTGAGACCGAGGCCTATACAGTCAGACTGCTCCAAAGCTTCCGAAACACAGCTCACTTCTGTCCGCTGGGACCTGCTAGCGGCTGCCTCTTGCCACACAGGAATCACCACAAACAAGAGCCCAGAAACAAGAGCGCAGACACTGGGAATGTCAAACTCAAACACTATAAAATACGACCACGTTTCTGTAGTTGTTTTTTGTTTTTCCAGATTCGGGTTCTCTGTGTGGCCCTGGCTGTACTGGAACTCGCTCTGTAGACTGGGCTGGCCTCGAACTCAGACCCACCTACTGGGATTAAGGATGTGCGCTACCACTGCCCAACAAGCATTTCTTTTCCTTATTCTTTTTTCTTCTATAAACGCCTTGGAAAACATAGAACGATATAACAGGAGATAACAGCCGCCCGCAGGCAACAGGGGTTTTTATTTTTCTTAACCCTTTCTTCAGAGTAGAAATACATCCCTCAAGGAAACCACATTTCTTCTCCAGTCACGCTTTTCCTTTACTTTTTAAAAAAGACTTATTATTATTATTATTATTATTATTATTATTATTATTATTTTATGTGTATGAGTGTTGGCCTACATAAATGTATGTGCACCATATGCATGCCTGGTGCCCTTAGAGTCCAGAAGAGGACACTGGAGCCTGGACCTGAAGTTTGGGAAGATTGTCAGCAACATGCACGTTGTCTGCAGGAGCAGGAAGGACTCTTCACCGCTGAGACCTCTCTGGAGCCCCATGCTTCTTTGAAAGTGGTTTCATTAACGATAGGCAGAGATTTTTCACATCATTAAACATAATACTGTGTATTATGTTTTACCCATCATTTCTGTTTGTTTGCTTGTATGATTTTGGTGCTATAAGACCGAATTCATTTCGTAAATAATCAATACAACCACTATACCAACTTCATGCCAGGTGTGGTGGAACACACTTTTAATCCCAGCACTCAGGAGGCAGAGGCCACTGGATCTATGTGAGTTTGAAGCCAGCCTGGTCTTCTGGTCTACATATGAATTTTTAGGTCATCCAGGGCTACATAGAGACTTTGTCTCAAAAGAAGCAAACAAAAAACCCAAAACCCAGCTTGGTACCCCCATCTAGTCCAAAAGCATCAACTTTTCTTAGTTCTATAAAAAGAACAAAGTTGATTGTCTCATTTACATGCTCATAATTTTCTAGGAATTAATTAGGGATTTTTTTTTTAATTAAAAATTTATAGTTTGGGGCTGGAATGATGGCTCAGCAGTTAAGAGCACTGGCTGCTCTTTCAGAAGACCCAGGTTCAATTCCCAGCACCCACATGGCAGCTCATGACTGTCTGTAACTGCAGCTCAAAGTGATCTGACTCCTTCAGACATAAATGCAGGCAAAACACCAACACACAATAATAAAAATAATTTTTTAAAATGTATAATTTACTTATTTCTTCATTTATTGTTCTGTTTGGGGAGCGGTGCAGGATGTGGAGAGCAGGAGGTGGGTCCTGGGGATTGAACAGAGGTCATCAGGCTTGCTGACAAGTGCCTTTACCAGCTGGCCTACCTCACCGGTCCCTAATAGGTTTTTAACTAAAAGTGACAAAATTTCAACTCTTTAATTGACCACAAAGAATTCAAAGAAGCTTTCAGGTTAATAAAATTATGTGAATGAGGAAGACAAATCTATGCATTAATCTACTGAAATTGAAGCATGAAGTATGATAAGATTTCTTCTATCACATGAAAGCCATCAAACTAGTGTACATCTTCAATACAATGGAGACACAATAAGACAGGTCACGGAGAGACAGAGAGGGAGACAGAGCACACCCAAGCTCCCAAACCAACAAAGGTTATGCTGTGGTTAGAAAAAAAGGAACTGCTAACTGTGTGGTGCTGGGGAGGCACGAGCTAGGTGACAAAGCTCGCATCATAACACACCTATATAAATCTGCAAAAACAGATATACACACACACACACGTGTATATAAAAGATTTGTCAGCAATGTCCCCTGACGAAGGGGTAGGTTGGGAGAACTTTAGCCCCTCACTTCCAGCGCTGTACAAGAAGGCACAACACTGAGGGCACTCACAGAGGAGTCCTGGGAGACAAGGGGACTACAGGGAAGGAAAGCCTGGGTGTCAGGACACGCCATTAATCCCAGCGCTGGGGAACAAGCAGGCAGATCTCTAAGAGTTCAAGATCAGCCTGGTCAAAAAGTCATTCCAGGACAGCAAGGCCTCATAGTGAGATTCTACTCTAGAAAAAAAAATGTTTTAAAAAATATTGAAGGCACATGCCTTTAACCTCAGCATTCAGGAAGCAGAGGCAGACAGATCTCTCTGAGTACAAGGTTGCCTGGTCTACACAGTAAGCAGGTTCCAGGCCAACCAGGGATACAATACACAGTGAGACCCCGCCTCAAAACCAAAAATATAATAAAATAAGTTAGTAAGTATCAAGGTAACCTAGCTAATGGAAATTATTTTAAATTTTATTTACAACTACTGCTTCCAAATATTTTCAAAACACAAATAAGTGGTATTGGGGGAAGAGACTTGCTTTAAAATTTACTGACTTACCCAATATTATGGCATATGCCTAGCTACTTGGGAAACTGAGGCAGGAGCTGAAACATTTGAGGTCAGCATGGGCAGCTTTCTCCTCCCTTCTACTGACTGAGATACTAGGACCTCCAGCTTTTCTTAAATCTCTTCTACCGTAACCCAGAAGGTCCTAGAATCTGCCTCTGTGTGTGGTCTAGATTCAGATGTCTTTCCCCTCACCCTCCTCAATTACTACTGACCAAAAGCAGTTTGGTCTACCTCGGGGCTAAGCCTTATTTGCACAGCTTAAATCTGTCACCCAGAGCAACTGGGGAGTCCTGCTGGGGCGTGGGCTGCTCTGTCCCCAGCTTCTTTCAGAATGGATGAGATGCAAACTCAGTGTGACCATGACACAGATGCTCATGACCAGAAGGGAACTCTTGGATCAAGGCTGGAATAACTAACCTTCAATGGTCACCTCAACTTCAGGGTCCTCACTTGTTTCTGAAGGGACATGGTGAGTAGAATCTTGAAAAAAATATAAAATTCTAAAATGACATTCATTATTCAGCATGTTCCGTGTGTTCCAACACTTACTGTCTGGTGCTCCCAAAGAAGCCTACAATAAAATGCAACTGGTGTTTAAATTCATTTCATGTTCATTAAAAATATTTGACCCTTGATTATAACTAGGGATAAAAGAAAACAAAATGTAGAAAACGGCCGGACAATGTTAAGATAATACCAAGTTACCTGCATCAGTGGACCAAGAGCCCCATGCTCTCAGAGGAATGTGGTTACAGCAAGCTCACAACTGTTTCCTTGCTATAGCTGGATGATGCCAGCTAAAAACATGCTTCCTAGACACTAAGGCCTCTCTCCTTCCAGGAAGCCTACAAGTGGTTTATACTATTAAATAAAAACACAACCAACTTTTTGCAAAGGAGACCTTCATATCAAGAGAGCGCCCGCTGGTGACAAGGGCATGCGAGACCGACTGGGATTTGGGTTGTTACCACACAGAGCGTAGGTACACAGGAAATGTTAGTGCTGGAAGCGCAGAGAGTTTTCTTTAGCTGTCTCTCATCCTGCACAGGCTGAGAGGTTAACTGATTTGCCAAAGATGATGTCCGCTGTTAGCACAGGAATAAAGAACCCAAGCGCACTCAGCTGTTAACACATCAACAGGAGTTCCCTCAGAAACGAGTCTCCGGAGACCCAGTATGTGTTGACAGACCTGGGAAACGGTGAAGCTGCCTAAGTGCTGGAGGAACCATGCAGGTCCTGTGCAGAGGCCTGTTGTTAGCAGGACCACCCACCCCAACCTAAGACCTGCCACAGAGGACAGCATATCACCCCCGCAAGCCCAACAGGGTGCTTACCACACAGTCACATTTGAAGAACAGTTAAGTCAGCACAAGTATTTCTGTTTCTGTTTTGCTATTTTGAGATAGGATCTCACTATGTAGCCCAGGCTGGCCTGGAACTCACCATGTAGCCCAGGCTGGCCTCAAGCTTATGGGTGATCCTCCTGCCTCAGCCTCCCAAATGCTGGGATAACAGGTGTGCGCTACCACACCTGGCTAGACATGAACATTTCTGAGAGAAATGTATTCCTATAGAAAGTCTACTTCTGCCGCTGAGTGTGCATAGATCAGCCCATGTCTTTGCTAGGACCACCCCTTCACTAGCCGGTAAAAGGTAAAATCCGTGATATCTTAAATAAAACGGGACAACAGACACAAGGAATGCCCGGTTTCAGGATAAATTACCCCTGTGTTCTACAAACAGCAGTTAATGGAGGAAGACTGATTTGGAAACAAGAGACGAGGTCCTCGGAGGGCTACAAGCCCTCCATGAACCACACTCCAAGCACTCAGCAGGAGGCTCTCTGCAGGCTGAGCAGTTGGCCCTTCACACTTTTCAACCGTGTCCCTGGGAGAACTCAGTGGCTGAGTGGCAGCCATCTCCGGGGTAGCTGTGGGTGTTAACGGTGAGAAGACAGAAAGCTTCTCAGCCACAAAGTTTATCTGTTGCCCTATGAACAAACTGGGGATGGTAATCTATGTTTTAAACTTAAAATTAAGTAGACTACAACTAGGAACTATTTTAATTCTAAAATTTTGAAAAATAATAAATTGATTAATTTAATAAAATAAAACATGGGAGTTTTTTCTCCTCAGCGTCCTTTCAACAAGGCAGGAGAAAGCTAAAACGAAAAAGAACAACCCACTTATTTGGCATTGCCAAGGGCATCACTAACCATGACTGCCAGGCCCAGTGCCTGTTAGCACAGTGCAAGCCACCACATGCCTCCTCTCTAAAAATGACAGTGCTGGCCATGAAGGCACGAAACACCGTCATCTCATCTCCAAAGGACGTGCAACAGATATGGTAAAATTCAAGGTCCCTTCTTTCCTAACCTTCTGCTGGCACTTCCACTTCTGTTCCTTCGTTGCCTTCTGAAGAATGATGGCTCCCTAAAAAGAAAATGAACAATATATACTAAACCAGAAAAAAAAAAAAAAAAAAAAAAAAAAAAAACCTAACAGTAAAAGAAGAAAAACTAGGTGACCATACAATTTAGTATAAATAAGCAATACAAAAGATTTAACTCAGTAATAAATTCAATGTTTTCTAACTTAGAAAAACATTTAACTGCTATTTGGAAGCTGAAAACTTGTAAGTGCAAAGCCCTCGGGGTTTGGTGTCGGCACCGTCACCCATGCCGCAGCGCCCGGCACGCCGGGGCCTGAGGAGCGCTATAGTACGGCACCAACTCACAAACAAAACGCCAAATCACAAGGAAGTCTGTCTTTGCCTAGAGACTTAACAAGGTGTCAAAAAACAAAACAAAACAAAACAAATGAAGTCAAGGCTCATTGTGTGTGGAATGTTCTCTTTTCCTTTCCACTATGATAGAAGCTACGGACACTAGATCCCATAATTTAATCAAAGTTGTACTTAAACAGTCAAGTTAAAATTTTAGAGACTATTTTTAGTTTCAAAAGCATTTTAGTTCAGGAAATAACCTGCCTGCTTCTGGACATGGGGCATACATCCAGCCGCCTGTTGGGTCAGGCAGCCAGGAGAGCAGGTCATCCTACTACAGCAAGAGGACCAGGCACAGCACGAGCCACCAGCCAGGACACCAAACGGCCCCATAGGATCCAGTGCACAGCTGCGCCCAAGTGCATCCTCAATCTCTAAGTGTCTAAGCTGGGGACAGGAAAAGAGGAGAAACACCATCGTGCATAAAGGAAAACAGACGCCGGCCGGCACAGGAGACGTGGAGGGGAAGGCGGCAGGTCTCTGGACAGCTGTGCCCAGCGCACTCCAGGGTTAGGCCAAGGTCATCACCGGTACGCTTGACCTGGAGGGTCTCAGAGCTCTGGCAGTGCCCGCCTTAGGTCAGGGCCTCTGTGCTGCAGTGCTCTGTGCCGCCATGCTCCGACTGCCTCAGGATCGCCCCACGTGCTCTACAGTGGGAACTCACCAGAACTCACAGCTAGGGGCAGACTCTATTCAGAAGCCCACCTGTGAGCCACAGGCACACGGTGCTTCCACTACACACGCTCTTATCATCCCTTGTCACTTTAACGTTTGCATTTACGGAGCTGTTAATTCTTTGACTGTGTAAAGTCAAAAGAAACAGATGTGAAACTAGAACATGAGAGAGGGGAGAAGAGGCCAGCCGTTCCACAGGAATGGCTGAGATAGCGAGGGCAGGTTAGCAAGGCTGCGCATGCACACTATGGCCCTGTGTGTCCTCTCTGCTATACTAAAATCTACGAAAACGAGAGAGACAATTATATTTACATTATACAGTAAAGCTAAAGAAAATAAATCTCATGAGATCAAAGCCAGAAGGGATAAAGGAAAAGCCATCACTAACAGACTATGACCAAGTCTGGGAACACAGCACAAAAGCTACCCAAAAAGTCATTTAAAAGCACAGGGTTTTACAAGTGATAGCCTGCAATCCTTCCCAAGCTAAGCATCACGGGGCCTTAGCACTACTCAGACGGCTAACCCAACAGTAACAGCCTGACTGCTGACTTTGCTGATAAAGGTAGAAAGCGTACTTTACCTTCAATAGGAAAGTGTGTCATGTACCCATTTCGAGATTCATTACTAGATTCACAAAAGGGAAAATTGGTTTTGAAAAATTTTGCTTGTGAAGTTCATTTATGTTAAAAAAAAAAAAAGGCCAATACATTTTTTTCCTTTTCCATTCAGAAAAGTAATATAGTTATAATTATCAAAACAGTCTGTCCAATATAAAGAAACAGCAAATACGAACAGGATGTGGGAGAGCAGAAGTGAAAGGCGATACCTTGCAAAGCCTTCGAAAGGGGGAGCTTTTCATCAACATCACCAGTTTCAGAAGGGCCTGCTTTGGGATACAAAGATAAGCTTCAAAAGGAATTTCAAAGCATATTGGTCATATTAGAGCAAATCTGGGTGAGGTGTATGGGATGATGGCCTTTTTAGAAATAAAAACAGGCAAAAAAAGTGATGTTAGTCGATGGTATTGCTAGCTGATGGGAAGTGTGTTGAGGTATGTGTACACAGTCATACTGAGAATGACCGACAGGATGATTGACAGGGATGGGATGGGAACGGCAGGTCTGTGATGGAGGCTCTGAGTGTTTCAAACAGAAGTGCTCGCTACAGTAAAGGCTGAAGCTGACTGCACACGCTGCCTAGTGCTGGCTTCTTCCGTTACAGGGATGCCTTAGCAAACTGCTAACCTCTCCCAGGCTTTCTGAAGAACACACAGGATTAGTAAGCATCACCAGTGCAGGATCGATGCACTTTCTGGACCAGCATACTTTTCATTGAGTTAGCACAGTTTTTCCATTAGTAAACATATTTTGAAAATACATGAAAACAGGAGGATTACTGGGGAGAGAAGGGGACTTGGGTACACAAAGGTTAAAGAAGCAAAACAGAGACACAGGATATGGTCCAAATGTAGCACATACACATGAAGATGCCGTAATGACAGTTACTTCAATAGCATAGCTGTCGGCCACCACACAGCCACAGAGCTAGGTAACACATTTTCCAGTACAGGTGAGTTTTCATCGTATGTAACAGTTACATGGAGCGCAGGCTGACCTCTGACTTCTGACCTTGCTGCCTCCACCTCTAGTGTGCTGGGGATGCGAGCAAGCTCCAGCACAGCCAGTGTGCTCGGTGCTGGGGACGGAAGCCAAGGCTTCTGGTACACAAGGTGAACACTACCCACCGAGCTAAAGCCCAGAGACTCTAAACAAGCTTCTCAGAATTAATCAATTTGAAAAAGCAAAGCACTACTTTCAATGGCTACTTCTTAACACAAATCAAATAAACACCAACCAACCATAGTCTGTAATACCAGCATTCACGAGAGTATGGCGAATCCTGGGTTTGAGAGCCTGACTCATAGGAAAACCACAATAAAAGAAAACACGAACACAAAGCACTATCTAAATACAAACCAGAAAACGCCATAGACCAGTGGTTCTCAACATTAATGCTTCCACCCTGTAATACAGTTCCTCATGTTGTGGTGACCCCCAACCATAAAGTTATTTTCATTGCTACTTCATAGTGTCATTTTGCTACTGTTATGAATTGTAATGTAAATATATACATTTTCCGATGGTCTTAGGTGACCCCTGAGAAAGCGTTGGTTATCCCCAAAGGGGTCACAACCCACAGGTTGAGAACCAATGTCTTTGAACAGTCTGCAATAGCACAGAGGGTATTTCACAAAGACACCGACACACAGTACAAGCAAGTGACAGGTCACAAAGGAGAGATACTGTAGGCCTGTGGGGCGGCGGTGGGGTGGCTCAGGGGCAGAAAACCTACTCGCCCAGCAGCTCAAGGCCCTGAGTTCAATCTCTAGCACAAAAAGGGGAGTGTGGAAGAGAGAAGAAAAGGGGGAAATACCCACAAGCCACTGCTCTACTGGCCTAGAGACTGGCAAACTTGTAGCTTAATTTCTTCAACTACACTAAAGAAACAATGAGTTCAACGAGGACAACAAACAGGCAAACTACAGGAGGGGAGGCAAGAGGATCATCACAGGTTCGAAACCATCCTCAGTGACGTGAGGAGCCTGAGGACAGCCTGAGACACGTGAGACCCTGACTCCATCCAACCAATAAACCATGACTCTGCACAATGAATACACACTAAAAAAAAAAAAAAAATTAAGGCCAGGAATAATGGCGCACACCTTTAATCCCAGCACTCAGGAGGCAGATGCAGGAGGATCTTTATGAGTCTGAGGCCAGCCTGGTCTACTTAATGGGTACCAGGACAGCCAGAGCTACATAATAGAGACCATTTCAAAAAATATCAAATAAATAAAATGTCACCTTCCGGGTATGGGTCTTGAGGGTACGTGTGCGTGGAGGGAGGGGCATAGGGGACTTACACTCACAGCAGGCAATGATGTCAGTGAAGAAGATGGTAAAGGTGGGGGTATTTCACGTCAAAGGCCAGTCTACCTGATCGCTTTATGTACTCATGAGCACACACTAACAACCAAGTCTAGCTACTCTGCAACATCTTAACTCTAAAACCATAAAAATGATCCTTATGATTAGTCTCAGCTTTAAGTCCTATACCACAATCAGTAAACTGTCCCAAACTAACTACAGACACCATAAATGTAGGGCCAGCAAGGTAGATTAAAGGGGTAAAGTCACACGCCAACGAGCCTAATGATCCAAGTTCAATCCCCAGGAGCCAAGCAGTGTAAGGAAAGAACTAATTCCTAGCTGCCCCTTCACCTCCATACATGCAGACACCCTACCCCTAACTTTTTTTTTTTTATTAATGACTGGCACTGGCACTCAGCAGTACATGCACACAGATACTTGCACACTTAAAACCGTCATGAAATATTATTCCGGGCATTTGAAAAACACTCCACATCCAATAAGGCTTATCACGTTAAAGAAAAATCAAGGTTACCAGACAAGTGCACACGAGAACTCTGTGAAAACTCAGACTGTTCACACTGACATAGCCACTAACACGGCTCAGTGGTTTGAGGCAAGGTCTCGCTGGGTAGCTCTGGCTGGCCTTGGCCTCCTGAGTGCTGAGAAGGTAAGCATGTGCTACCAGGCCACGCTGGAACCGCTGAGATGAACCAGACTGACCACACAAGAGAAGACGCCTCAGCTGCAGACTAGAACTCTCCATTCCCCTGACTGCAATGCTGCCATGGGAGCTCAGGACAGGCACTGCGGCAGAGACGGCCATTTACTCAGAGAAGAAAGGCTGCATTAAACAGTTGTTACCTTGAATGTTATACTGATAGTAATCTGGGTCTTCTGACTCTTCCTTCACTGTCACAGCGGCCATTTCCAGAGAAATGCCTACAAAACAAGTGACAGTCTCCAGTAGGTCACAGTTCCAGGGCACTGCACGTTAAAATCTTTACACGTTAAAGACTCTGAAAGGGCAAAGGCTTATTAGGTAGGTGTCGAAGGAAATCACCTGCAACCCCATCACGTCAAGGTTTCGGCAACTGATAGACAGACAGACCCAACCGACTGACCGATCTGAACAAACCGCACAGGAAAACTCAATGAGCTCCAAGGGAAAAGGTGAGCAGGAGGGAAGAAGCATGGCCACCTCGTCTTGCCCAGTCAGAACAGACAAAGGAAACATTAGAACACAGAGTATCAGTGGGCATGGCTGCCCGACTGCTCTCAGATAGGGACGGGAGAGCGAGGTCAAACTCCACTGCCCCTGACAGAGACTCAGGTCCCGCAGTAGAAAAAGTCTTCAACATCCACACAAGCTGAGTGAGTTATGCTCTTACCTCCCAACATGCCTAACAACCATCTCGGCACCTCACAGACCAACCCTAAGAGCTAATGCTAGAAACCCTAAGCAGAAAACTCACTGCAAAGCTTTGCTGACTTTAGGTCGGACAAATATTTTCTAGGTAAAAGGAAAATAAAAGTAAACCTGTGTCTGGTTCAGAGAGGCATACCTTTAACACCAGCACCGGGGAAGCCAAGGGGGAGTTAACGACAGCTCAAGCCACAGAGACATACTATCGCTAAATAAAATAACACTAAAACAGAAATGGAGGAGGAGATTTAAAAAAAAACTATAATGAGCTGGGCGGTGGTGGCGCACGCCTTTAATCCCAGCACTCAGGAGGCAGAGACAGGTGGATCTTCGTGAGTTCGAGGCCAGACTGGTCTACCGAGTGAGTTCCAGAGCGGGCTCCAAAGCAACAGAGAAAACCTGCCTCAAATAAATAAACAAACAAACAAACAAATGAATGAATAAATAAATGGATGAATGAATGAGTAAATAAATAAATAAATAAATAAATTCTTAGGGCTTCCACGACAACAGGGCTGGAGCATGCACTGGTCTTCCAAAGGTCACATCACCTAGATCTGGCAGCTCATAACACTGCACTCACATCTACACAGAGACACACAAACAGACATTTTATGTGCACTGGTGTTTTGTCTGCATGTGTATCTGTGTGAGGGGAAGGTGTTAGATGCCTTGGAACTGGAGTTACAGTTGACCTTCCATGTGGGTGCTAGGAATAGAAGCTGGGTTCTCTGGAAAAGCAGCCAGTGGTTTTTTTTTTTCTTTTTCCACTGCCTATGTTTTTATTGGCTCTTATTGCCCTCAGGAAGCCATCCTTCTGAGGCTGCTCCTTTTTCCTTAACTCTGGAGAAAGTTCCTCTTGGAATGGCAACCAGTGTTCTTAACTGCTAAGCCATCTCTCCAGCTCCCATACAATTTTTAAAACAATAAATAAATAATATAAAAGATATATATATCTTTAGAGATGGGTTTCTCTGTACAGTTGCTGTCCTAACACTTGCTCTGTAGATCAGGCTGTCCTGGAACTCACTCTATAGACCAGGCTGACCTAGAACTCACAGATCTGCCTGTTCTGCCTCCTGAATGCTGGGATTAAAGGTGTACGGTACAATCTCAGCTTTAAAAATTATTTCATTTAAAAAAAAAAAGGATGCCACAGAAAAATCCACTACCCTGAATGCTAACTTTGAAAATTAAGTTAAAAAAATTGAGAAGCCATGAGACCTCAGACCTCAACCCTACACAAAGAACTATAGGCAACTAAGGAAAGCTGAGATCAGGAAGAACCAGTCTTCTCTGCTAAAATACACACAGAAGTGACATGACACACTCTGAGCAGGTTAGATTTAAGAGTGTGTGTGTGTGATAACAAAATAACAATGTGGCCCGAGTTCGACAGAAAGGCAGGGTATATGGAAGGTTTTAGAGGGAGGAGAGGGGAAGAAATGATGTCATTATAACCTCAAAAATAAAAAAGTTTAAATGAATTAAACCAGACATGGTGGCGTACATCTTTAATCCCAGAACATAGAGAGGGAGAGGCAGGCAGTTCTCTGTGAGTTCAAGGCCATCCTGGTCTACATAATGAGATCCAGGACAACCAGGGCTACATAGAGAGACCCTGTCTCAAAAGAAGAAAAGAAAAAGAAAAAAATAAAGAAAATTAATTTTTAAAAAAACTACAACCTTAAAAGCATAGTAACCACAATTTGTTATTTTTTGAGTTTCAGAGACACCATAAAAGAATATAGAAAGACGGAGCACAGGATATAAGAAACATTTGCAAGACTATATTCCTGACTTATATCCAAAAAATACTCAGAACTTGACAACTAAGGAAAAAAAATAAAATAAAATAAACAATACCCACAGTTTAAAAATGGAACAACAGGAGCTGGGGAAGAGATTCAATGAGAGAAGCACACAGCGGAAGACAGAGTTGGCATCCCAGAACCCATGTAAAGCTGGACATTGTGGTACGTGTCTCTCACATAAGATGGAAGGCAGAGAGCAGCCCTGGAAACTCACAGTCAGAGAGCCTGGCCTGTGTGCAGCAAACGCCTCAGACCAATGCTTGACGCTGTTGTCTGATCTCAACAGGCACGCCATGGCACACATGTGTGGATCCGTTCTCTCCCCCACTCACGCCACTGTCTGTCTCTCACATCATCCTCCCCCCACACACATGGTAAAGAGGCAGAGAATTTACATAGATATGTAATCAGAAGACACAGGGATGGGTGATGGCTACATGAAGAAATGCTCAGCATCACCTCCCATGAGGAAATGACAAGTCACACCACAGTGCAGCAGGGAGCAGGGACAGCTCACTGGTTCTGAGTGCTTTCTACACAGTCCTGAGCACCAGAACTTGGATACCTCAGAACTCACTTAACAAGTGGGCCAGACTAGCCAACGCCTGGAACCTCAGCTGAGGGAGGCAAGGACAATAGGATTGAGCTAAGAGAGCTGGCCCAGGTCGAGACCCTGCCTCAAAGGACTAGTTAGAGCAGAAGACACGGGATTCCCTCTCCTGGTCTTGAAGCATGCACAGGCACACAACCTCCCGCCCCACCATGCATACAAACATACCATAGTCATACAAGCACATGCACAAAATTAATTATTAATTACAAATAAATCTTATGGGTCCTCTCTGCAATGAAACTAGGTAGAGTAACACATGCCTGTAATAGTAGCACTGGCAAGGCCGAGACAGGAGGCTCCTAAGAGACCAGTCTGGTCAGCATAACAAGACACAATAACTAGCGACTCAAAATATCACCTCCTCAACTAAGGAAAGCACCTTCTTTGTATAACAGATCCGAAGAGCACTAGTACATACCAGAGTCTTCTGTGGGTTCAGTTTTCACTTTGATGGGGCCACAGCTGCAAGGAGGAAGACATTCAGATCACAGGATGCAACTGTGAGGGACGGCCACTCACACAGTTGTCAACAGGTTCCCCGATGGCCAGCCTCACGGAAGAAGCACCACTGTGCACAGCTACTGAGTCAAACCTACAATACTGGTGTCACACGCCCGTAATGCCAGCACTCAGGGGGCTGAGGCAGGATGATTCCACTATGAGACTACCCTAGGCTATTAGAAAGTAAGGCTATTTCTCAAAAAACAAAATTTGCATTTTTATAAACAAGTGTTCAGCTATACAGTGCAGTCCGGATGTGGGGCACGTGTCCATCTGCTATTTTGGTAACTCCGGGGCACGTGGCACAACAGTGCCAGCGAGGGATGGTTTACCTTCCACCAGGCGACAGGATGGTCCTCTCAGTATCTGATGTCATCATTCGGCCACCTACAAACAAAAGCAAATTACATTCAGTTTTAACAACATTTTAAGCAGGGTTAATATTTTAATATTCCCAAACAATTCCCCCACCTATTTTGTGTGTTTTGATTTTGTTTGTGAGACAGGGTTTCCTCTGTGTAATAGCCCTGGCGATCCTGGGAATCTGATTTGTTGACCAGGCTGGCTTCAAACTCAAGAGAGACCTGGCTGCCTCTGCCTCCCAACTGCTGGGATTAAAGGCGTGTGCACCACACTGCAGCCCACGTCCAACTCCTTTTGTTGTTGCTGGTTTTGTATCTGAAGATAGGGTTCTGTAACCCAGGCTGACCTTCAACTCTCAACAATCTCTCACCTCACACAGTGCTGGGATTACAGGTTCAAGCTACTATGGCCCTGGCCTGTGGGAGATTCGAGGTGGGGTTGAGAGGATCTGGAGGAGAAACATGCAAACATAGACAGCCTCTAAACTCCTTCATCCACTTTTCACTTCACTCACACCAAAGTGTGGGGCTTTGGTGAGCTCTGACAGAAGTGTTCACAGCACAATGATCAGTGGTCCAACTTGTGTTACTCACTGAAATGCTGAATTAAAGAACTGTCAGCTGTGGGGCACGAGCCTCCAATCCCAGCACTTGGGAGGCAGAGCCGGGTGGATCTCTGTGAGTTCGAGGCCAGCCTAGTTATACAGGGTGAGTTCCAGGACAGTCAGGGCTACACAGAAAAACCCTATCTTGAAACCCTCCCTGCCCAAAACAGAGTTGTCTTGCCAGGCTGGGAGGCACACAGGGAAATCAAGCATTGGAGATGCTGAGAGGAACTAAAGGTCAAGACCAGTCCTGACTGCACAGGAAAGCCCTGTCCCACCTTTGCAAGACAGGCCGGTCTCGTGGCTCAGCGGGGGACCCTTTACCTAGCGTGTACAAGCCCCTGGCTTGCATCACCAGCACTGTGGAGAGAGACTGTTAGGGTTAGACCTTCAGTCAACCTTACACAGCCCTTCCTAAGGGAGCCAAGTATCTATACAATCCAAATTGTCTTACTTTAGGAATAAGTAAACACATGTGTGATATCTACACATAACAAGGATACAACATAGACAAGGGAATTGCCTGTGGAGAGCACATGGGAGGTAAAAATAGGACGTCTGCTCTGAGTTTGGCAACAGCCTGGTCTATATCAAAAGATCCAGGCCACCCAGGAAGTAAGTCCTAACAAGCAAAGGCTGGGAGTGACAGAGCTTGCCTGTAATCCTAGCACTTAAGAGGAAGAGGCAGGCAGATCCCTGTGAATCCCAGGCCAGCCAGGACTACATAGAGAGGCCCTGTTTCCAACAGTTTTAAAATGTGTGTGGTGGGGTCACAGGAGGACTTGCACACAATACCAAAGTAAAATGAGAACCAACTATTACTATACAAAGCACAGGTAATTTCAAGATAAGCCAAACAAAAGAATATACACATTAACATTCTATTCATGTAAAAATCTGGAAATGCTGGGGCTGGAGAGATGGCTCAATGGGCAAGAACAGCTGCTGCTCTTGTAGGACCTGGGCTTGGTTCCCAGCATCCATATGATGGCTCACAACCATCCAAAACGCCAGTTCCAAAGGAACTGACACTCTGTTCTAACCTCTGGGCACCAGGCATGCACGTGACATACCTACTTATACGCAAGCAAATCTGAAAATTCCAGTAAGCCTACAGGGACAGGAAAAGACTCAGTAAGAGCTTGAGGGTACAGCAGGCAGGAACCATGAGGAATGGGGCTGATGTGGTGATGGATCATATGGCACACATGGGTCCACACTGATCAGAATGTGTACGCATGAATCTGTAGTTCACTGCATGTCCATTACACTCCTCAAGTAGGGAAGTAAGAGGCCATTTATTTTGTTTTAGCTTTGTTGTGGACTGAACCTATGTCCCCTCTCAAGTGCTCGCCTATGAAGACCAAAAGAACTCCACCCTGAACTCTGGTCTCCAGTTCTCTTCATATTTTGTTTTGTTTTTGAGACAGGATCTCACTATGTGATTGTGGCTAGTCTGGAAATTACTCTGTAGACCAGGCTGGCTTTAAACTCACCTACCTCTGCCTCCTGAGTGATGCCCAGCCCTCCTTTGGCTTTTAAAAATGTATTTACTGATGTGTGTGAGTATTGGGGGGCAGGTGGAAGCAGGTGGCATGCATGCACCTCACTGTGGAGGTTAGAGGACAACGTGCAAGAGCTCATTCTGTCCTTCCACTGTGAGAGTCCTGAGGATAGAGCTCAGACCATCCAAGTTGGCTGCAAAAGCCTTTACCCACAATCTCTTGTGCCCTGGTTTTGCCTTATTTTGGTACCTATTCCACAAAGTTGCCAAAGCTGGCAATGGACTCACCCTGAAGGCCACAGAGAGAAAGGACCTCCCTGCCTCACTGATGTGGGAGGATCTTCTGTTTGAGTTGATTTCATTGATAATAAAGAAACTGCCTGGCCCATTTGATTGGCCAGCCCTTAGGTGGGCGGAGTAGACAGAACAGAATGCTGGGAAGGGAAGTTAATAAATCTCCATGCCTCTGCTCTCTGGGTCAGACGCGATGAAGCTCCAGCCCAAGATGAACGAACGCTAGAATCTTCCCGGTAAGGCACCACTTTGTGGTGCTACACAGATTATTAGATATGGGTTAATCAAGATGTGAATAAGAGGCTGTAACTAATGGGCCAGGCAGTGTTTAAATGAATACAGTTTGTGTGTTGTTATTTTGGGGCATAATCTAGCTAGGCGGCTTAAAGCCAGGGGGTGGGAACGCAGCCCGCTGCTCCTTACTACATGAAAATATACCCAACTCCAAAAGAACTGGTTTTTAATTCAGTGAGATCCCTAGGTGGGCATGGTGGCACTTCTGTAACCACAACACCAAGGAGACTGAGGCAGAAGGACCATAAGCTAAGGTTATCAGATGCTATAGTAAAAGTTTGTCAGAAAAAAACAAACAACTGGTAACCCCCTCCCCATAGCTGAGAATAAGTTATACACTTTATTTGTAAAAATAAACAAACTTATTTTAGCCAGGCATGGTAGCATATGACTTTAATCCTAGCACTCCAGAGGCAGAGGCAGGCAGATCTCTATGAGTTCAAATTCAGCTTGGTCTACAGATCTAGTTCCTGGTTGCCCAGGAGGTTGCAACAGGAGGATCTTAACTTTATAGAACAAGAATGTCCCTAAATAAGCTTCCAGATAAATAAACAAATAGGTAAATAAGGTTCTCTGGCCTATACATGCTATGGTACACATGTACCCACACCCAGACCCAAAATAAACAAATTCAATTATTTTTTAAATAAAGTATAGCGCAATAAAGGGTGACACTCGATTATTAACCCGTGTCCTCCACATATGTGTACACACACCTAGATGCACCCTACACAAAGACACACACACACATACACAGCACACATACAAAATAAAAACCAGGGACTGGATATGTAAATCACTGACACACCATGTGCTTAACATGCTCAAGATCTTGGAATTGATTGCGCAAGGACTAAAATTTAATTAACTCAGTAATTTAACTGACTACTTCCATTATTTTAAGTAAAAGACTGATCACAAAAATGATCACTCATAACAAAAGCCCAGAGTAGCAGATGCGTCTTAGCCAGCACAGCCACACCACAATGAACACAAACACAAGCTCAAGTCACCCACAGTAAATGCCAACCCCGGCCTCTCCTGTATGAACGAGTGCCTCTCCAAGTACATCTCACAATGGGAGGTCAGAGGACACCTTCCTGAGGCAGGGTCTCTTTTTCTGATGCTCTGTGTACTCGGGACCACCGGGCTCACAAACTTCCAGAGTTTCCTGTCTCTGCCTTTTGTTCCACAGCAAAGGCTCTGGCATTACACATACAGTCCTAACACACAGCTACTGACGCGGGTCCCGGGGACGCGGCTCAGCTCTCAGGCCTGGCAGCGTGTCTTTTACTTGCCAAGCTGTCCTGCAGACTGCCTGTGCCACTTCAGTGGCCACAATTTATACTTTAAACATAATATTTTGATTTTTCCTCTATGTAGTCAGTGCTGACCTTAAACTTTCCATCCTCCTGCCTCAGCTGCCTGAGCGCTGGGATAACAGGCCTATGCCACAACTCTGCTTCTTTCTCAATTTGAAAAAGGACCTCAGACATTGATGCCTTCGCCCATAATGGTCAAAGAGGAATGTCCGCCTAACATGGAGAACAACGTGGAGGTGACAGACTGTTCTCTCCTAAGATGGGCATCAAGGTGACATCTACTAAAGGCCAGTGCTAACCCTAACCAGACCAACAGAGTAAAGAACAAAAGCCACACTGTGGCAGGAAGGAGAGGGACACTCTCTCCACTCGCACATCTGCTGTGAAGAAAACAGAAATAGAGTCAGGATCAGCTGACTCCCAGTAAAGTTACCAAGACGACAGAGAGAGAGAGAGAGAGAGAGAGAGAGAGAGAGAGAATGCACTCTTCACTGACTGCTTCTGGAATACTGGAGACCCAGATACAAAGACAAATTTATGCCTTTACATTCTGCAATATACAAACCCAAAATAGACTGTAGATCTGGGAGGCGTCACTCAGTGGAGCATCTGACTGGTGCTGACACCCTGGGTTCCACTCCTAGCACCACTGGAAATGGAAGACTACAGACCTGAATCGAGGAGCTAAAAACCTAACAATGGGAGAAGGACCCTTGCGGGGCAAACGTCCGGGCCCCAAGGTTTGGTGATGGTTTCCTTTGCTGCATCACAGCATGAGTGCTGAGCAAGCACTGTGGGCTGCATCACCTCCCAGCCCCCACACGAAAGCTTGCCAAAGAAAGCCATCCAGAGCACAAGTGACAAGACGAGAAACCATTTCCTCGAAATGTTAAGACTAGGTCCTGTGAGAGAGGTGGCAACACTTGCTGCCAGGCCTGAGAGCCCAAGTTTGTCCCTAGGAGTCATACGACGGACAGAACTCCTGCAGGATGCCCTCTTAACCTCCACCTTGTGCTGGAGCACACATGTCCTCCCTACCAAGAAATAAATTTAAGATATTTTTCTTTTTTCCTTACGTAAAACTAGGCACTAGGGAGACGGTTCAATAGCTTAAGGATCTGGAACACAAGCATGGAAGACCTGAGTTTGGATTTCCTGTACCCTCATAAAAGCTGGAGCTAAAGCAGGGCAGAGCCTGGAGTTCACTGGCCAGCTGGTGACCACCAGGGCCAGCGAGAGACTCTATCTCAAATGCAAGGTTGAGAATGATGGTGGACTAATCCAGTATCAACTAACTCTGGCACCTGCACAAACACATACACACACAAGTACACAGAAGCATATGTGCTGCCAACACACATAAAGTAAAAGTGGTGCTGCATGCCTTTAAAAAGGAAGGCAGAGGTAGGCAGATCTCTGAGTTCGAGGCCAGCCTGGTCTACAGAGGGTGATGGAGGATTCTCATTGGCTAATAAACAAACTGCCTTGGCCAGCCCTTAGGTGGGTGGAGTAGACAGAACAGGAAGAAGGAAGTGAGGTAGATGGCTCAGTCAGATGCCACGCCTCTCCTAAGTGAGATAAATCGCCATGCCTCCCCTCTCTGGGGCAGACTGCCATGCCTCTCCTCAGGGAGACAGACGCGATGGAGCCAGCCACCAGGTCAGACATGCTGAATATTTCCCGGTAAGACACCACTCGTGGTGTTACACAGATTGTTAGATATGGGTTAGTCAAGATGTGAGTAAGAGGCTGAAACTAATGGGTCAGGCAGTGTTTAAAAGAATGCAGTTTGTGTGTTGTTATTTGGGAGCATAAGCTAGCTGGTGGCCGGGAGCCGAGCGGGATGAAAAGCAGGCCTGCCCGCAGCAGCTCCTCACTACAAGAGGGAGTTCAGGACAGCCCGGGCTACACAGAAAACCCTGCCTCAAAAAACAAACAAACAAACAAAAAGCCTGAACTACCAAGCAAATGGGCTGAAGTGATGGCTCCGTGGTTAAAAGCCCTGGTGAGTTCAATTCCCAGCACCTACAAGGGAACTGACTCACAACCAAGGTAACTCTAGTCCCACGGAACCCGATGCAGCCTTCTGGACTCCTCAGGCACCAGACACCAGGTGGTATGGAGATAAACATGCAGTCATTCATACACATAAACTAATAAAAAATCAAATTTAAAAAAATCTACCAAGCAAGAACGAAGATAATTCATAGGACTGGAGAAATTACTTGTCAGCTACCTATCCACCAAGGACTTTCATCGAGAATGCACACCGGGGGCTGGAGAGATGGCTCAGTGGTTTGGAATGCTGGCTGCTCTTCCAGAGGACCTGGGTTCAAGTCCCAGCACCCACATGGTGGCTCACAACTATCTATAACTGTTCCAAGGGATCTCCCACCTTCACACAGATATACACGTGGGCAGAGCACCATGTACATAAAATACAAATAAGATTAAAAAAAAAAAAAAAAAAACGCACACTGATAGCCAGGCAGTGGTGGCACACGCCTTTAATCCCAGCACTCGGGAGGCAGAGGCAGGCGGATCTCTGGGTGTCTGAGGCCAGCCTGGTCTACAGAGTGAGTTCCAGGACAGTCAGGGCTACACAGAGAAACCTTGTCTCGGAAAAAAGAAAGGGAGGGAGGGAGGGAGGGAGGGAGGGAGAGAGAGAGAGAGAGAGAAAGAAAGAAAAGGCTCGCACACTGAGTTGATCACGGTGGTGTCACCTCCATCCCTGGCACCAGAGGAAGGTTGGAAGTCTATGACTGCGAGGCCACTCTGGCTCAAAATGACCAAACAAGAAGCAATCGATGCTGTTTTCCCAGTGCTGGACACTGAACTCAGTCTCACACACTCGAGCCAAGACTGTGCCACAAACTGTGTCCCCAAATAGTAAGAGATTGTACATTCACTAAAAATCATATATTCTAGACTTAAAATAGGTGAATTTAATGTTAATTACACCTTAATAAAACTGACCAAATTAATTTTTTTTCATTTGACAGAAAGTATGTGTAAGTCAGATGTGGTTACATGCTCCTAGAAAGAAGATCAGGCATCTGAGGCCAGCCTGGGCTTCACAGCATGTCCAAGGCCAAGCTGGCTACCTCAGCTCTTTATTAGAAAAAAGGAAAAAAGGCTGTGTGTGTGTGAGCACAAGGGTGAGGCACACTCGTACACACTCATATTCGTGTCTCTTCGCTGTTGTCTTTATGTGGTAGAAAGGTCTCCTGTAGACTGTCAAGTTTAAAAGGCATCAAGAAAGGGCCAGAGACTCACTCCAGGGGTTAAGAGTGCATGCTGCGCTTAAAGGGGCCTGCGTTTAGGGCCCAGCAGCCACAACAGGTGGCTCACAGCTCCCTGGAACTCCAGCTCCAGGGAAATGATGCCCTCTTTTGGCCTTCATGGATAAACACAGACACACACATAAAAAATATAACTTTAAACATACACTAGATCTGACTTGAAGGTACTATTGTCTTGTTTACTGTCCTAATTAAGCGGAATGGCCAGATTCCCCTAGAGGAAGTCCTGCTACAATCGTCCTCCAGTGATCTTCCTCAACTCCTCTGGGATGCTCTTCTCTATGATGTTATATTTTGGTCATGGTCACAGTCACTTGATAGCCATTGACATCTCTTAATACATGAGCAACACTCAAAGGTATCATACCACATTCATAGGTGAACACACAGGAGTGTGTTCTACTACTCTGCCTCTCCAGTGACAGTAGGTCAACCAAATCACTCTTAGGATCTGGCGAAGAAGACAGACCCAGTAAATGGACACATGAAACGCCACGTGACTCCACGTCTTCACCTCATGAGCCACCACAGGTTGTTCACTAACTCTGACTCAAAAATGTCTTACATCAGTCTCAAAATCAAAAATCCAGCAGGCTACCGTGTAAACAAAGGAATGTACTCACCGAGGAGTTTGTTCGGCTCAAGGAAAGGTCTGCATGAAAAAAAAAAACAAAAAACATGCATAAGCAGCAATACAAACAGCATCTGGATTAAACAGCTATACAGATTCAGTCAACACGTATGAACAAACATGTGGGCAACACAGGAGAAAGCACCTCACCTCTTAATGATGAATGAGATCCCTGCCTTGTTCTCCAGAATCCACTTCAAGGTTGCAAGGTCGTAATGTTCAGGGTGCTTGAAGGCAACGCCCTCGGGGAGCCCCTGCACCACCACAGCTGACTGGTCACGCAGCATCTTCTCATATGGCACAGGAACCACTGTGGACTTGCCTAAAGCTTTTCCTGGGGGAGGAAAACACAGAATCAGCATGTCCAGGGTCACAATTAAAAACTGAATCACTGCAGCTGGGAAGATAACTCAAGTGTGTAAAGTGATGGCCATTTAACCATGAGGACCCAAATGTGGATCTCCAGCAGCCACATAAAGAGTAGGGTAGGGCAGGCTCACTGCAATCCCAGTGTTGAAAAGAAGGAATCGTAGGGTTCACTAGCTACCCAGTGCATGCAATCAGTGAGCTCCAGTAAGACCTGTCTCAAAAAGACAGAATGGAGCAGTGGTGGCGCACGCCTTTAATCCCAGTACTCAGGTGGCAGAGGCAGGCGGATGAGTTTTGAGGCCAGTCAGAGCTACGCAGGAGAGATGGCTCAGTGGCTAAAAACACTGCACTTCCAGGAGACCTGAGTTTGATTCCTAGCACCCACACTCCAACTGTTGTTTTCTTTTCTTTTCTTTTGAATTCTTTGGAAGCCTGCCTCCCAGCTCCCAAATAAATATAGAGACCTCTTCTTACTTATAAATGGCCAGACTTAGCTTGACTTGCTTTTAGCTGCCTAAGAAGAGACACAAACTATTGTACAAAGTGCAAGGTGAACCAACTCCACCAAGTTGTCCTGTCCAACCCACAAAAGTTCTCAAACCCACAAACGTACATGGTACGTACATAGAAACACAGTGTTTTTAAAAGATGAAAATACCATTATATAATGTATTTTTCTCAAATTGTAGAGTGTTGTGCTTTTACCATAGCAAAAACAGAAATAATCCTCCACCGTTTTTCTGAGTGTTTCAATTTCGACAGCATCCACACTCATCCGATTCGCCTGGGTTGTAGCTCTCATCTTGTGCATCTCTGCAGCCTTTTCTTCTTCCTCAACGCCTGTAAAATAACCAAGGGGCAAAGGCTCATACCCACTGTCCTGGATTGAGTCTCTGTTGCTGGAACAGACACCATCATGGAAGGGAAGACTTCATCGGCTTACAGCCAGCTGACAACTCGTCATTAACAGAACCCACAGCAGAGGCCATGGAGGGACAGCGCTCGCTCACTTGCTTCTCGGCCTCCTTTCTTACACACCCCAGGACCGCCTGCTCAGGGCGGCACCACAGTGGGCGGAGCCTCCCATATTAGACATCAATCAAGAAAATGCCCTACAGATAGACATGGTCACTGGGGGCAGTTACTCAATTGAAGTTCCCTCTTCCTGGGGAATTGGTCAGGATCAAGCTGACACACATTAGCCAGCACAGCCACCTCTTTCTACTTGGCCTTTAGTAGAGTACTTTTGTTAAGCCTTTTTCTTCCAGTCTTCCTTCCCTTTTGCATTCCCACCTCGTTTTTGAGCTAAGATATCACAAAATTGCCTAGTTCTGCCTCAGTGTAGCCTATGGAGCCACCAACGGTCCCAAAATCTCAGCCATCCTCTAAGCACTGGGTTTACAGGCATGGCCCACCATGCCCAGGCTCTATACTGTTATAAAAATTCAAGTGAAATAAAAATGAGGGGAATTTTGAAAACAAAAATTTAGAGCTGGAGCCAGGCGGTGGTGGCGCACGCCTTTAATCCCAGCACTCGGGAGGCAGAGGCAGGCGGATCTCTGAGTTCGAGGCCAGCCTGGTCTACAAGAGCTAGTTCCAGGACAAACTACAGGGAAACCCTGTCTCGAAAAACCAAAAAAAACCAAAAAAAAAAAAAAAAAAAAAAAAAAAAAAAAAAAAAAAAAAAAAAAACTGGCAAACTCAGGAAGGCTAAGAGCACTTGCTGCTCCTCCAGAGAACTGGAGTTAGTTTCCAGCACCCACGTGGAGCTCACAAACATCTGTAACTCCCGTTCCAGGGGGTCTGGTGCCCTCTTCTGGATCTGCAGGCAAGGTACCAGGCTTGCATGTGGTGTGCATACACAGCTGGAGACAAAACACGTATGCACATAAAATAAAACAAATAAACCTTAAAAGAAGAAGAAAACACTGGTGGGCTGGAGAGATGGCACGGTGGTTAAGAGCAATGGCTGCTCTTCCAGAGGGCCCAGGTTCAATTCCCAGCATCCACAAGGCAGCTCACAGCTGTCTGTAACTCCAGTTCTTGGGGATCCGACACTCATACAGACAGACGTGTATGGTGCAGAAGTGAAGATATAAGAATCTTGAAGCATAGCCGGGCGGTGGTGGCTCATGCCTTTAATCCCAGCACTCGGGAGGCAGAGGCAGGCGGATCTCTGAGTTCAAGGCCAGCCTGGTCTACAAGAGCTAGTTCCAGGACAGGCTCTAGAAACTACAGGGAAACCCTCTCTCGAAAAACCAAAATAAATAAAAAAAAAAATTTAGAGCTGGGCATGGTAATGCACGCCTTTAGTCCCAGCACTTGGGAGGAAGAGTCAGGCGGATCTCTGGGATTTCGAGGTCAGCCTGGTCTACAAAGTCAGTTTCAGGGCAGCCAGGGCTCTGTTACACAAGAGAAACCCTGTCTTGAAAAGTCAAAAAATAAGTAAATAAATAATGATAATAAAATAAAAACTTAGCTGGGCGAGGTGCCTTACACCTGCAATCCCAGCCGGTGGGGGGGCTGAGGCAGGAAGACAGAGGATAAATTCCTGACACCGTAAGGCAGCTGAAAACCCTGGAAATGCCTGCTCCGGGGATCCGGCGCTCTCCGGGCTGTGGTGCGGCATGTAGGTGGTACACGGACACAAAGGCAGACAAGAAAACTCATACACAGAAAATAAAAACAAATGCATCTATCAAAGAAAAAAAATTGGCTGAGAGCCGTGACACTACATGAGACCACAGCGCAAGAAAACAGAGGGCTGGGAACATAGCTCTCAGTGCCAATCATGCACAGAGCTCTGGGTTCAGTCTCCAGCGCTCCTGTAACCCCAGCAGTGGGGAGAGAGAGAACCCAGGGCCTTATTTTTTGTAGTTGTTGGCTTTTTTGTTTTTTTTTTTTGTTGTTGTTGTTGTTTTGTTTTTTGTTTTTCAAGACAGGGTTTCCCAGTAGCTCTGGAGCTCTGTAGCCTAGGCTCATCTGGAACTCACAGAGATCTGCCTGCCTCTGCTTCTGGAGTGCTGGAATTAAAGGTATGTGCCACCACCGCCCAGCTACCAGGATCCTATAAAATAAATACCCAGCTTGGACTCCTAGCTTTAGGCTTCTCCTGTTGCAAATGTAAAAAGTTTTTACTTTCCTGTTCTCAAGAGGATAAAAAGGGTTTAAATTAATCTGGTGACTCAAGACAGGCCACTGCTCTGCACACCAGGAGTGACTCCTAGGGGAGCACAGGATCCGGTGTCACTGCTCCCAGTGCTGCTTTTTCACCTCGGAAACCCACCGCGAGGCCTGCCCTTGGCCTGGTCACAATGGCCAAGAGTTATCCAGAGATCAGGACAGTTACCTTCTGCCCCATCAGAGTTTCAGACCTCTGTGACTACTTTCTATGTTTCAGCTCTACCTGTTGCGACCAGGAACCCTTGGCCTCATGTCTGTACTGTGAGATCTAATAATGAAGGTGGATCTGGAAAGCCAATTCTGTTGAAAACGGGCAGAGCATCAGCGGCCCAAACGTAGGCCCAGTGTGTGCCTGAAACCCTGACGGCCAAGTCTAAGAGGACCCCATGAGCTGCATGGAACTTGTCTCGGTTAGATGACACTAGACTAAAGCCATGCCACAGCTGTGAAACTCGCACCACCAGGATCTATCACCTCAAATGCCTTCCGCCTGCCCATCTAGAGATCAGACAGGAATGTGATAGGAACCAGAGACAAACCTGTGTTGGAGGACCAACCCCATCTGTGAGTCGTGGCTGAAAATGGGCTACAGTCCTGGTCTGTGAAGTTTCAGAGGGAAACTGGAGAGTCCCTTAGAGACTCTACAGGGAATTTATAGGATATTTTGAATTAAGAATCTGTGACTCGCCAGGCATGGTGGCACACACCTATAGTCCCAGTAAATGGGGCTGCAAACGCCTGTCATAGCTTGTGTGCTTTCATCAAGCGTTCTGAGCACTGGTGGCACCAAAAACATCTCGGAAAGCAGAGTTAAAGGAGACCTCAGCCTAAGTCTCCATGGCCAAAGGACAGTATGACCCCCCAAGAAAGACTAAAGATGGAAAAAAGGGAGCTGGCGGGAGACCTACACAGGTAGGTGTGGTAATCCTACTAAGTCTGGCATCTCTGTGGGACCAGCTGCTCCCTACTGACAGACTGGCCATGTCATCCAAATGGACGAGGGATACAGGGAAGGAATGGGCAACCCATGCTCAAGACTTTGGTTTCTTTCCTCTCTATCTCACTACAAAGGGGGCAAACTGGTTCCAAGATTCTTCGAAGGTTGCCCCTCACACATGGAGAATTAGACCCGCAGAGCTCTTGTCAGCAGGCAAGGACCCAATATCCCCTGGGATGCTCCCCCTGCAGTTTAGACACACCACATGCATAGAGTCTTCTCATGAGCACAGATAAGACAGGGCGTGACATGCTTCCCAGCAGTTGGTCACCCCAAGCCTAGTCAGGGCTCAGGTTAGACATATGTAAAGGCAGACACTTCTATTAGCTGGCTCCTCCTTTTGATCACGGATGTTTACTACCTGTGGTAGTTTGAATGAGAATGGCCCCCATTGGGCCATATGATTGAAAGCTTAGTTCCCAATTGTGGAACTGTCTAGGAAGGATTAGGAGGTGTGGTCACATAAGGACATTAGAGGTGTGTCATCAGGAGTGGGCTTTGAAGTTGCAAAATCCCACGCCAGACCAGGGCCCGGTCTCAGTCAGTCAGTCAGTCTGTCTCCCCCCCACTCCCGCTCTGGCACAGCCTGCAGCTTGCAGATAAGATATGCACTCTCAGCTGTTGCTCCAATGCCTGCTTGCCAGCATGCATGCAGCCACACACCCAGCCATGTTGATCATGGACTAACCCTCTGAGACTCTACAAACCCCCAATTAAATGTGTAAGCTGCCTTGGTCATGGTGCTTTATCACTGGAGAAAAACAATAAAAACCCAGTAACTAAGACAGTACAACTCACTATAAAAGTCAGACGCTGAAAGGAAAGCTTATCAATACCCATCCCGATGAAAGACTTAACAGATAAGACTACTCATCTGGAAAAATCTACGCTGGCTAGAAAGAGGTCAGACAGGGGCTTTGGGTTTAGTCAGCTGTCCTCGGACTCACAGTGTAAAGCATTTGGTTCAGTTTTACAGAGGAACAAACACCTTTTGTGCATTTAGGTCATTGAGACCTAAAGCATGGTTATGGCAGATCACTCTTTGTACTATATAAAGACTGCCTTGCCTTTCTATACGGTTTACCTGGGAACATAGTTTGACTGTATACATGTGCACAGAAACTACTGATTTACCATTTAGGAAGTTTGGGTTCAATGTGTTTTATTAAGGTGGTGCTACATAGCACTATTTTCCAAGCCAAACAACTGCCATGACGTCCGCTGTAGTGACCTGCAAAAAGACCGTCACAGCCAGGCCTGCTGACTGCTCATTGGTTATTTGTCTCGCAAACAGCAGGATGCTATACCAGAAAAGGAACCTGGGGAACTTAAGCAAATTACAAGAGTCTGAACAAGTTATAAAAGGTAAACAAAAGGTCAAAACGTTGATGTCAAACCTCTGCTTGCTGCTAAACCTTAGCGAGTATTGGTCTACTCTCAGTAACAATTACAAGGACTGGTTTACAGAATCAAACTTAATTGTTTCATTTTTGCCCAAGCTTTATCTAAATATTTCACAAGCGTTAAAAGGACCAGACTGGTGTAATTCCTTCTGGGTTTTCAATAGCCATATTTAGAGACTATACTAAGGTGGTCAGAAGGACCAAAAGGGAGACTATTTTTCCTCTTGCTTTCCAAAGCAAGTCAAACAGATCCCAGGTTTAGGGCATCTCTCAAAATATCCTATAATTGAGGGTAGTCATAGCTGGGCAGAGTAATGCACACCTTTAATCCCAGCACTGGGAGGCAGAGGAGGACCTGGTCTACAGAGCAAGTTCCAGGACAGCTAGGACTATTACACAGAGAAACCCTGTGGTCAAAATTTCCAAAAAAAAAAAAGTTTGTGTAGAGTCGCCTGTTCTCTTGTTCAGAGAGGTCATGGAGACCCCACCAGTGTCCAGTCTACAAAGAGGAAGGTCAATACAGAAGAAAATTTCCTTCGGTGATTTCAAGCCAAGCCATGGTCAAGTGAGGCCTTTGACTCTCCTCACACAGCTGGGGTGACTGCTAATAGGCAGAAGTTCCTCTAAAGCCCAATTTGATCCTGCGGACCAGATCCTCAAGTGACCTTGACAATAAAAAAATATAAATGTGATTAACGTTGGCTACCTATGTGGTCTTTATCACCCAAGCAGAAAAGTATAGCCAAGGAGTAGTTTTGTTTTTTCGAGACAGGGTTTCTCTGTGTAGACCTCCAGAATTAAAGGCATGTGCCACTACCACCCACTGACATGTTTCTTTAATGGTTTAAGGAATCACATTCCCTGGGCATTAGGATTAAATCCATTGAGATGTTATTTAAGCAACTATTTCTCCCTAATGACTTTCTTCTTGAGAAGAATGCTACTCAGAAAATAGGACATCATGATCTAGTTTACTTCAACACTGCAGAACCTACCTAGAGCCCAAAGAGATAGACCACTACTGTGTCTTCTGTAGAAGCTGTAGGGAAAAGGCCTCACACTGTGATGCTAGCCACCCCAACAGTTACCAAAGTACCTGAAAGCAGATCCTGTACCTACCTCAAGACCAGCCTAGATGGTTGCTAGTAGCATACAGGACTTCACTAGGAACAACTGTCCTAGCTGGGCTACATTGTACTAACTGCTAGCATTCTCTTCTCTACTCCTACAGTTGGTCCTGAAGAGGGAGATTAAGATGCACTGCCTGCCACAATGTTGCCACACCTGAACCTTCCCAAGAGCCACCAAGTTAAGACTGCTTTCTCCTGAACCTACACCCCACAAACTCCACCATGAGGCAGCTAGAGGCCACTACTCTGTCCGCAAAGAGCAGGGAGGGGGAAATGAGGGAAGTTAGAGGAACATAGGTAGGCAGGTCCTGAGATGCTGGGTCCTTGTTCCCAGAAGACAAGACGACTGCAGAGAAATGTGGGGGAAGGCCTGGAGGCTGCTGCCTAAACAGGACCAGGAGGGGGAAGGGGAGACCAAGAAGCCCTATAAAAAAACCCAAACCAGTTGTCTATCCCTTAACAGGCCCAGAGCCTTAGGCTTCCCAGAGCCTCGATCTCTGCAGCTTGACCTTTTGTCTTCCAGAGTTGTTCAGCTTTGCCCGCTCTTATAGCAAATGCACTCAGCAACCCCACAGACAACTACCAGCACCCTTCTCACACTGCCTTCTACATGACCACTGTCAGGGACTTGTCTTGAACCACGCCTAAAAACACATCAGAGGGTCTTGTGTCTTTTTCTGGCATAACTCACTCTTAGAAAGTTTGAGAAGTCTTATCTATAAATAATTATATTTAAAATTTACAAACTACACAAGATAAAAACACTCTACTTGCCAGGCAGCGATGGTGCATGCCTTTAATCCCAGCACTCAGGATTAAAGGCGGAACTTGCCCTGCGGATCAAAGGCCAGCCTGATCTACAGAGCAAGTTCCAGGAATGGCTCCATAGCTACTGAGAAATTCTATCTCGAAAAAAAAAACAACTACACTTACAATATTTTACAAAATCTTTTTGGAAATCTTTTCTGGTATTGACAAAAGCGCGTCCTCTTTCGGTTCCAACAACAAACACGTCCGTCTCGTACACGGCGATGCAGGCCACCTCAGCCTTGGACTTGGCCAGCTCTTTACACTGAAACAGAAACAGTCAAAGTTATAGTACATGTAGCTATTTAAAAGCACCATTTCTTTTCTAAAACTCTAACACGTAAACCATCTTAATATTGTGAATTAGAGGCCAGCCTAGTACACAAAGCAAGTTCCAGGACCACGAGAACTGTTACACAGAGAAATCCTATCTCAAAACCAAACAAGGAATATGAATGAGAGCAGAAAATACTTGAGTGTTTAAGTCCAATTCCTCAAGAAACTAGCTTACAATTTGTAGACCTGCACTTTCGAGGCCTGAGGGAGGCAGGGTCCAGAGGGTCAGTGCCACTACATCGGGAAGGACTGATACCCTCGACAGTGAGGTGATGCTAGGTGAGTAGGAGCCAGAGAATTAGTGTCACCATCCTGAGAGGAGCTCTCAAGCCACCTGTAATGGCCACAATGCAATTCCACTCAGAAGGTTTGTTTTTCTTTTGCTTCTTTGGAGTTTTTCTTAGTATACTGAAACAGGGCTCCTTAATTGGTCCAGCTATGCTACAACCCAAGATCTTCCTGCCTCAGTTCCCAAAACACTAGGGTTCCACTCAGATTCTGATTGGCTTTGTTAAAGCTACTCCAATAAGATTAAGTATTTTTAAGAACCTGAGGGCAGGGAATGTGCAAGGCACAAGGCTGGAGCCATGCCTAGCCCCAGCACAACGTTCTTAAACATCAAAAAAATGACTTGAAAGCTCAAATCTTGGAGCGGGAGGATGTGGCTCAGCTGCTAAAGTGCTTGCCTTCTATAATCCTAGAAACTGGGACAAAATGATCAAAAATTGCAAGGTCAGCTGGCCTCAAAAAAAAAAAAAAAGTACTGAGGCCTAGGGGTACAGAAGAGTGTTGGCCTAGCATAGACAAGGACCTAGGTTTAAACCCCAGCACCACAATAATTAACTAATTAGTTAGTTTCATAGAAGCACAAGCATCTTCTCTAGAAGCCCAATCCTCTTCCACTCTGAGTAGAACGCTGGCAGAACTACCGGTGTCTCACCATGGACTCCAGGGCAGACATGAGGAACGTCACCACCATCCTGCTCTCCGAGGACTCCTCATCTTCAGCAGGCAGTGTGGACATCGCTACTTGGGCCATGATTCCTGCACAAGAAACACATGAGAAAGTGAACATGGGAAGGCATCCCCAGGGATCCGTCACAGCCCGTGTCACTTACAGCTTCACGTTTGCTTCATGGTTACAGCTTCATACTTTCTATAAATAGGATATACGTTTAACTTTCCATAGCGTGTCATTTCCACAAAATTAGCTTAGATCACACTCCAACCAAACCCCGCGTGACATCTACCCAGACAGAGAGAGCAGGCACAGTTCATGATCCAATTCAGAGGAAAGCAACCAACTCTCCCCGTGTGTGGAAATAGGAGGAGCAGGTAGCAGTACTGAGGCTGCTGGGCACCAGGTAGCGCCTACAGCTCCTCTGCAACACAGTGTGGTTATCACTTCAGACACACTCTTGGTCTATGGTGTCAGCAAGAAGGCTCATTCGGCCAGGCAGGCGAAGGCGCGTGCCTTCAATCCCAGCACTCGGGAGGCAGAGGCAAGCGGATCTCTGTGAGTTCAATGCCAACCTGATCTAGAGAAACCATGTCTCGAAGGGAAAAAAAAAAACATAAAACAGATGTCAAAAAGATTAGAACCCTTGAAATTGCTGGGCAATGGTGGCACATGCCTTTAATCCCAATACTCATGGGGTAGAGGCACGTGGATCTCTGAGTTTGTGGCCAGCCAGGTCTACAGGGCAAGTTCCAAGGTGGCCAAGGGGACATACAGAAACCATCTCGAAAGACCAAAAAAAAACAACTAACCAAACAACAACAACAAAACCAAAGAGATTTATGTAATTCAGCCATTCCACATTTGGAATTGTAGGCTTACATCATTTTTTGTTTTTGTTTTTCCAAGAATGCTCTTTGTAGACCGGGCTGGCCTTGAACTCACTGAGATCTCACTGAGATCTACCTGCCTCTGCCTTCCGAGTGCTGGAATTAAAGGTGTGCACCACCACCTGGCACACTCTTAACAGTCTAACAGTGGCACGCTCCAAAGCTAGCAGTATGTGAACAGATGGAATGCAAGCTACCCGCAGAGAGCACTGGTCTTTAAAAGAGGGCGACGGGACTGGAGGTGCAGCTCAGATGCTCAAGTGCTGACCTGGGCTCCGCCCCAGTGCCCTGCACAGCTGTAGTCCCACCACTAAGAGGAGGAGCAGGAGGATGGGAGTTCAATGTCACAGTAAATTATGGACATAGTAAATTAGGGCCTGCCTAGGCTAATGACCCTGTCTCAAAAACAAAAGAAAGAAAATTCTGATGTATAGTAGTTTGAATGAGAATGGCCCCCATAGACTCATCTATTTGAAGGCTTGGTCCCTAATTGCTGGAACTGTTTGAGAGGGATTAGAAGGTGTAGCCTTGTTGGAGGAGGCGTCATTAGAAGCAGCCTTTGAGAGAGACTTCACATGGAAGTTGCCTCGGTGTTTTCCATAGCAGTGGGAAAGTAACTTATTCGTGCTACAGCACAGAAGAACCTTGAGAGAGGACCGCAAGTGAAATAAGTCAAGCACTAACAGCAAGTGCTACAAGTCTAGTCCCAAAGGGGGTCTAGAAGAGTCAAATCGTAAGTAGAAGTAGAATGGAGGCAAGTGGGGACAGAGGGGAGACACTGAAAAGACTAAACTTAACTGAGGTGCCATTGTGAAAGTCTGGTCCCACACAATGTGAACAGTTAATAGTTAATGCTGGGGAGCCAACACTTGGAGAACAGTCAAGGTGGAACTTTTATGACGCTACCTGGACAAAGTCAATTCAGAAGCAACAATAAAGACACCACAGACACTCCATTAGCACGTGGCAGAGACAAAGGACAATCTGAGGTAAAATTTAAACCAAATACTCTAAAATTGATTTTCTATAAATAGTATGTAAATCACATGCCTGTTAACATTACCCCTTTCAAGTTTACATAGATTCTATTTTAAGCAACAATTTTTATCATAAGGAGAGCTTAAGGAAGGATGACTGAAATATTATGTCATTCTAAAGCTGCCCCATGCATGTGGCTGTGTTGCAGCTGAGAAGCACCTGTGCAAGGGGCCAGGGCTGCAGGGAGCACTTTCAGCTCTGCTCTGCAGGATGCGCAGGAGAATTCTCCCTCGCTCCTAGAGGAAGACTGATTCCTACTAGCAAAGGCTGGGGTCTGACCAAGCACTCACTTCTACCCGCTTAGGAGAAAGCCTTTGTACTGAAAACCAATGCACCTCCAGCCCCACCTCACGTTTGCAAACACACACAAGCAACCCTGTCTCGAAAACCAAGGCCCCCATGGTGACTGGGGCAGGAGATGGAGCCACAAGCCAGCAAAGAGCGCACTGAACTCTTTTCTCCAGTTAAACCTATGTAAATATAGGCTGGACAGAGGCAGGATAAATAATTGTTTTTCCATAATCGCAGATATTCACTTAAAATATACTTCAGTATTCCTGAAAACTCATATTCTTTCTTCTAAAGCTCACTTTTTAAACTTCCCAGCAATCAATCAATCAATGAAGAAATGAGATGTTCTCATCTCACACACGCAGGGCTCTGTCAAAGCCATGTGGTCCCGACTGGAATCAGAACAAGAAACTAGGACTTCAGGACTCACTTGCCAAAAACCTGCCCTAAAGTCACCTTGATGTGCTTTAAGAAACCGGGGAACCTTTAATGTCAGCACTCAAGAAGCAAAGGCAGGCAGATCCCTGGGAGTGAGATCCAGGCCAGCCAGGCTTCACACCGTCTCAACTAGAAAAGGGAGACATGAGCAAAACATATTACATGTGAGGCAAGCAAGCATGAAATTCTCAAATAAAGGACTGTATTTACTTTTTGTGTAATGGAAGACAAACGCCACCCCATCACAGCCCACAGTGCCACCCACCCCCTGCTGCTAACTTCATTAGTGGAACTACTCAGGAGGGGAGCAACAGAACCCTGGAAGGGAAGGTGCTGTGGAGCTGACTCAAGTCCAGCTGGACTAGAGGACAGAGAAGACTTTTGTCAGGGGCTCTATTACCTCACTGACCTGATCTTTGTTGCCCCAAGAAGCAATTTCCTGAGCAGTCTTCATATGCCGGCCATTTACGGGGGCCCTCACCTGGTGGTGGTGTCCCCTCCCCACCTTTTCTCAGAAACTGTGGAGTCTGGGGCAGCACCCAGGTGTGTCTCTATAAACAAAGGGGCTGGCTGAGCCTTCATAATCCTTTCAGTGTGAGTCCTTGGGCTCCATCCCAGGGCCATCAGGAAAGGGGTAAATGAACTCAAGAGAGAAGGCAGAGACAGGACATCAGACCTCCACTTGCTGGAGGGGTCCCAGGAGGCTCCTCAGGGCGTGTGCATCTCCCACACTGCTGAGGAGGTGGTGTAGGAAGACAACCACCATCCCAGGCAGAGAGCCAACCCAGAGTGCCCCTCCAGTGTGGGAGCCAGCACCACATGCAGTTAATTATATTTAAGCTAAGATGACCTCGGGACCTCTAGCCACTGCTCAAGCGCAGAAGAGCTATCTGCGCCGTATCTAGATACAGCATTCTCACCACCACAGAGTCCCGCTGGAAGGCTAAGAGACCTTGCTGTATAGAACACATTGGCTTCCATCCTCACAGCCCCTGGAGGCACCGTGGGGGTAGCTGTGCAACAGAAGGAGTTAGGCAAAGGTTGAAAAACAAAGACGCTCAGCCAGTAAGGGAGTCTCTCATCTCAGTGACAATGTTCTCTACAGGTTTAGTGGCACAGAACACCCACAGAAAAAGATGGAAACGGACAGGCTGTCTGAAAAGAGACCACAAATACAGCTTCAAGTCATGTGTCAGAGGAAGGTGACAAACAGCCAAAGCCTAAAGGGCTGGGGATGGAGCGCGGAGCTAGCAGATTGGTGACCTGGTCTCAGGGGTTAGTGGGTGTCCACATTTTCAAAGAACTGTAAGTACCTACCTACGGGCATAGCAGTCTAACAAATACTGCCACGGAGTTCCCAAATCTTAGTAAAAGTACCTTGACTTTTTATATATTTTAAAGATTCTATTTCTTTAGAGAGAGAATGTGTGCACGTGCAGTTTCTCTGTGTATGTATCTGTACCTGTTAGGGTGCCTGAGGAGTCTAGAACAGGGCATTAGAGGCCCTGAAGACGGAGTTCCTGGCAGGTGTGAGCCACCCAGTAAGGTTCTCTGTAAACAGAGTAGCTAGCCCTCTTAACCACTGAGCGACATCTCTGGCCCCTATTTCAACGTTTTTAAAGTTCTCAGGACTGAAACCAACAGTACGGGCATCTTCATAGCTGGTATGTGATCATTGTACCAGGAACGTATAAACACACTAACTCCATCAGATTTAACAACGTTGAGGGGAGGCTTTCTAAAGCTTCTTCACCCAGACTGTTGCCCATTGTAAACATGATGCCGTGCAATGCCCGGTGGTGGTTTTACTATTTGTATAAACTGCCAATCATTCCCAACTCTTGTTCTTTGAATTCTGGAAATGTTAAGGGATGTTAACGCCTTTGCTGTTTGGCTCTGGGTTTTGTTTTCACATTCACTCATTACTCACTGTAGTTAGGTGTGCCACCATGGGTAGGTGGAGGTCAGGGGGTAAACTGTAGTCATGTTTTCTCCTCCCACCATGTGGGCCCCAGGGACCCAACTCCAGTTACCAGGCTTGGTGGCAGGTGCCTTCACCTGCTGAGCCATCGTGCTGACCTAATTCCCAGTGTGTTTAGTCTATTATTTATTTGCGTTTTACCCGTATGTATACATGTGTGTGCCTGTGGTAATCAGAAGGTCACATCCCCTGGAACTATGCTTATAGTCAGGTGTGAGCTCCCATGTGGGCGCTGGAAATCAAACCAGGGTCCTCAGAACAGCTATCAGTACTCTTAACCACTGAGCCCTCTCTCTAGCCCGTAATTCTGATTTTTTTAATTCAACATTACTTTTGTTTGAAGTGATTTGATATCTGCTTAAAACAGTGACATATTTACTTATGCTATTCTTTGCTGATTCTTGAGTCTCAAATATCCCCCCTGCCTGACATCAATCCCGCAGAATTTCCTTCCAGTGACAAACTCTGCTTTTGTTTGCTTAAACTTCTTTCTTCTTGAGGGCATTTTTTCTGCAATGGAAACTCGGCCTAACAGTTATTTCCCTCTGCACACTGCAGCCATTTCACCTCTTTGAGAGTCGTCGTATTTTGTCTACCACTGCCGCCCCCGGGAAGTCATCTGCAGCGTCCTCCGAAGATGGTCCCCACGCAGCTAAGCCCTGCATGTTTCTGTGGTGCTATGTCTTTGCTCTCCGCAGTGTTACCATGTGTGTACGGCACATTTTCTCCCATTATTACTCGCAGGGCTTAAGTACAGGCTAGTGTCTGGTTGGGGGAGACTCAGCTGCCACCTCTCCAGACTCACACCTTGAACCACACACACAGGAGGCAGAGGTCATCCAGGGCCACACGGTGAGACCCCCACTCCCCTCCCCCCCCCCCCCCCCCCGCAAAAGGCTCAACTTTACCATACATTAGCCATCACTTTAGCCGAGGTCTCCGACCATCCTGTTACGGCTCATTTTTCCTCTCTAGCTGAACTACATTTCTTCTAGCTCACCCTCCATTCACTATTCCTTTGTCAGTTATGGTCTCCTACCCTTAAAAACATGTTTTATTTGTTCAAACCTAAAAGGACATTCACAAGTCTCTGGTAACTAAGATCTCTGGCTTTGGTCTGTTATTTCTAGTGGCTCTTGCTCATATTTCCTGTATTTATGTACTTGTTTAATTTTTATCTTTATGTGCTGATTACCTTGGATTTTTGTTTTGTTTTATTTTCGAGACAGGGTTTCTCTGCAGCTTTAGAGCCTGTCCTGGAGCTAGCTCTTGTAGACCAGGCTGGTCTCGAACTCACAGAGATCCGCCTGCCTCTGCCTCCCGAGTGCTGGGATTAAAGGCGTGCGCCACCACCGCCCGGCTACCTTGAATTTTTTTAACGCTATCTATAATTTCCTCCTGGAGTCGCCACAGCTGAAGTCTGGAGCACCCACAAACAAGGATCCTCCATCGCCCTTACCTACTTGCATCTCACCTGAAGGGGTGTCCTGTCTAAACAACGAGCTCAATGCATGTGCTGATTTCTGAACTTCCTACCCCAAAGCACTTTCCAAACAAGAGCATGGTAGGCAGTTGTGTTTCTATTACAGGACCTCTGACTTCCCTTGAATGACTGTCCTGTGCGGGAGAATGGGATCAGAAATGCACTCCACCACCAAGCTGCGCCTCTCTTCCACTTCTCTCCACAGACCACTCTATGGTAACAATTTCTTAGGTTTTTTAAAAAAGCTTAGATTTTTTTATTATGTGTATGAGTGTTTTGCCTGTGTGTGTGTGTGAGTGAGTGTGTTTGTGTGTGTGTGTGTGTGTACATGCCCATGGAGTCAGAGGAAGACATCAGATTCCCTAGAACTGGAGTTTCAGTTGTTAGCCAAAACATAGGTGCTGGGAATCAAACCTAGGTCTTCGAGAAAAACAAGTGTTCTTAGGCACTGAACCAACTCTCCAGCCTTGCTGTAAATACTTTTATTGTTAGATAACAGTATGAATTATTAGGCAGGTCTTAGATAGTGAGGTTACAAATTCCCTACTCAAGCCAACTTAAGTGTAAAAGCAGTTTTATTATTGTTAGTATCTCAAAGTTCCATGGATCCCACATACAGCCAGGTTCAAGAACACAAAACATATTGTCTGTCTTCGCCATTCCCACCCAAGCACAAGCAAGAACCTCAGGTAACAAACTTGCCAATACTTCTACTGTGACCCCAAGGCAAAAACAAGGTGTTTGTTAGTCCGGAGCCTAGGCTGGGCCAATTTCAGTAGCTAGCCACAAGAAGGATTACCCGGGATGGGCTTGATCAGCACCAGCGTACTGCAAATCAGACAATTCTCACAAATCAAGGCCAGCAGCAGCATCATGGAAAAGGGATGGAAAAGCAGGCCAGGTTCACAGAAGACATCCTCCTCCTTCATCATCGCCATAGGGGACAGGGCAAAACCCTGCAGATCCTGGTTTGTTCCTGTTCACACACACCTAGGACAAAGTTTCATTGCGAACGAGGCACAGTGAGACTGACAGCCAAATGGGATCGTCTCTATGTACTCACCCTCAGGCCACTGTCATGGAAAGGAAGACTGGCCTGTGGTGGCTGGCATGCGCGCTCTTTGGCCAATTTTCACCACTGAACACAAAACATAGCCAATATCTGAGCTGCTGCCACCTCTGCAGTGGCATTTGGGTTCTGTAGTCCCAACTAGCTGCTGAATCTGTGTAGCCAGCCCTGAGTGGGGTAATAGGCACCTAGCCTGCTACCACAGCTGTGAACCCACGTCCAGGGTGAGTTTTCCACCCACAGGCTCACACTGTGGCCATGACATTAGCGTTCTGGAGAGCCACAAACATGGTGTTGATTTTCCTCTCCTTCTTCACCAACTAAGTTGTCAGATTCATGACAGTCTGGTCTGACTAGCCAGAACTTTCACCTGGTCACTTAGCAGAGGCCCCTTGAAGCTCCTCTAGCACATCCAAGCAGCCAGTAGTACTCTGAGCTTTGGGGCCATTATCAAAGTACATGAAGTTATGTGAACCCAAGTGGGGGGCCCAGGATTGGAGACCAGGGCAGCTAAGCAAACACTGGACACAGGGAGGATCCCCATCCAGTCTATTGGAGGCCACATCCTGCTACTGCAGGCCAAGCATCCTAGAAACTACCCACTGCTTGTTCCTGGCTTTTCCCACCCAGCAAACTCAAACTCCACAAGGCCAAGACAGGAGTAATGAGGCCACATGCCTCAGTGCCCCCAACCTGCCATCTCTTCTTTACCACTTACTCTCCGACCTTGGGCTTTGCATTATTGATTGCTTTATTCCCTCTTCACTTCCCTGCTATGGCTTCTCTGAGCTGCTGCTGTCTCAGCCCCAGATGGCGAATGTCTAACAGATGAGGTGCCTCCCCTCAGCCCTGAGAGCAGACACCACCCGTTCTCACAGCGCTGCTTCTCTCTCCTGTTGGCGGTTAGGATAAGGGTCAGGCTCGTCTGTGTCCTCAGAGTTCTCATCTGGTGTGCCTAAAACAAGCCAGTAATTAATTCCTTGTAATTTTTTTCTGACTATATTTTTGCTTTTATTGATCCTTGGTGTTAATATCAGTAGCACTAAAAAGGGAAAGAGAATTTTTATAGTGAACCAAAGGAAGAGAGCTTTGGAAGACTTTCACATGTTATCATCATTCTAACAGAAACAGATGGGAAGTGGAGAGGAGGCTCAAAGCAGAAGCACTGAGAGCTGGGTGGTGGCACATGCCTCTAATCCCAGCTCTCAGGAGACAGAGGCTGGCAGGTTGCTATGATTCTGGTCTACACACAGAGACCTTGTCTCAAATATAAATATGTACATATATATAAAATAAATTCCAAATTTTATCAATTCATTTAAGTCACTAACACAACAAAATTAAAAGGCTAAAAGAGACAAAAAAAAAAAACTGAGTAATTTGAACTACCACTTAATTATAAGGAAAAAAATGGGATCTTCAATCTCAAGAAACTTTTAATTTTTTTTTTAATGGTGTCAGATCCCCTGGAGCTGGAGTTGCAGACAGTTCTGAGCTGCCATGTGGAGGCTGGGATCCCAGGTCCTCTGGAAAAGCAGCCAGTGCTCCTAACCACTGAGTCATTTCTTCAGCCCCGAAACTTTTAATTTTTATAAAAGATATTTCAAAATGGCTAGTACTCAAAAAGTCAAAATCCATCTTCTAAAATGCCACCACTCACTTTGTTCTAAAACAATGCCTAAACACAAAGATTAATAGTTAAGTCTGATGATATTCTAGCAAGTTCAGGCACACTGCAGTGTGGGGTTCTCAATCATGAAATATTATACTCCAGCAATCCGTCAGGCTGCCAAGCCTTCCTCCCCGAAACATCAAGGTGTGTGGTAGACACCCCTTGTTCTGTCTACAGTTACCAGGCATTGACCCAAAAGTACCTGCTCGTCATAACCCCAAACACCAACAAACACTGAGTGCAGTTTAGAAACAAACTTCCATTTGATCTATGTCCACGTGGTAATTTTTATTCAAACTGTGTTCATAAATTTGTATTTTTAGATGTGTTTAAGGTAATTTATTGATGCTATTGGAATCTTGACTTTTATTATAAAAGGCTGACATTTGCTTGAAACAGTTGGTAACCATGCTTTTCCTTGTAACTAAGAACAGCGGTAGGGATACGGTGTAACTAAGAACAGCGGTAGGGATACGGTGTAACTAAGAACAGCGGTAGGGATACGGTGTAACTAAGAACAGCGGTAGGGATACGGTGTAACTAAGAACAGCGGTAGGGATACGGTGTAACTAAGAACAGCAGTAGGGATATGGTGTGGCTCAATGACATAGCACTTAGGTCAGTGACGAAGCCCTAGGTTCCATCCCCAGCGCCCTAGAAAGGAAAAACATAGGAGTTAAACTACAGGCTTCAACACGCAGAAGCTGCCTGCTTCTGTTTTGCTTTGCAATGCTAGGAATCATACCCGAATGCCCATATGAAAGGCAGGTGCTCTGCCACCAGGCTACAGGCCAGCCCAGAACTCTGGCAAGGGGAATCCAGATCACCCAACTGACCAGACCCCTTCAGTTACCCATGATCTTTCAGACCCTGTACACTGTAAACTTATTGCCATCTTAAACTGGTTTCTGATTTCATTATCTACACCATTTATTTGAGAAAAAGGTTTTGAGGACTTAAGACAACACTATAATATTTAAATCCATGCACTGATCTCTTCTGTCCTCCTCAAAATTTTCAGCCTCTAATAAAAAGGCAAAATGGCTTAATTGAAAAGAAAGGGAAAATATTCAATTTTGGGGGTCCCTAAGTACTGTCCCTTCACCAAGTAAAACAGAAGAGCGTCCGCCTCAATCAAGAAAGACAATACTGACTCCAGACAAGAGGACTTCTCCCAACAGAGCTCAAAGAAAACACACCATGACGTCCAGCCCTAAACACTTCGTCAAGTCACAAGGAAGAAATGGACAAATCCAAGTTGACACAGATCCTGAAAAATGACTCCTATGGTCTTCAGAAGGTCAAAGATTGGAAATGTGGGTCAGTCAACAGAAAGCTTAGCTAGAGTAAGGGAGGCACTGGGTTCGATCCCTCCCAACCCCATCAACTGAGGTAGTACATGCCTGTAATACCAGTTCTTTGAGGGGTAAGGGACCAGAAATTCCCTAACTATGCATGAAGTTCCATCCATTGAACTGCACGAGATCATATCTTAAAAAAAATAGACAGACAGACAGACAGACAGGTAAATAGAAGGGGCACAGAACTCCAAAGCCAGAATTGGGAAGGCACTGTGGTAACTTGGGGGTGCTAAAGCAGAAGGTGTCAGGGAGTCTGAGAACAGCTACAAAGTGACTTCTAGCTCAGACTACGATAAGAACCTATCTTTTAAAAATAAACCACTCAAGAACTGCTGGGAAACGCAAGGTGTCCAAGCCAGCACTAGAGACACGGCAGCCCTGGGATGGACTAGGCTGCTTAAACCCAGACCCACACCACCCCACTCCCTTTCTTTAATGGGGTGAGTGTGACAGGGGAACTAAGACCCACTTGACAGCCAGGGCTGGCCTGGGAGTCACCATGTAGACCAAGTTGGCCTCAAACTCACAGAGATCTGTCTGCCTCAGTCCCAGCAGTGCTGGGATTAGATTAAAGGTGTGCACCACTACACACAGCAGGTCCCCTCTTTAATAAAAAGTAAAATTTTATGAAAAAGAATTATTTAAAATATATTTATTTGTTATCAGTAAAAGTTTAATTTGTATACCTACCTAAAATCTATACATGGGTCACATAAAGATTCTCAGGTAAAAAGGTTGTGAAGAGTAGGAAATTTAAGTAGCTCTGCTTTAAAGGCCAAGGTGAGATGAGAACCATTAAGCCCAAGTCCACTAATGAGGCAAACAGGATCCAAAAGGGAAATCCGATCTATCTAGAAGAATCAGGGAAACACTCAAGAAGACGCCCACAGCAGGTGTAGTAGCGTACATCTGTAACCCCAGCACTTGGGAGGTGAGGCCAGATTGTCGGGTTCAAGGCCATCCTCAGCTATAACAAGTTTGACGGGGGTTGGGCTATTTCAGGAGAAAGAAAAGAAAATCAACACCCACCCCAACTCACCCTTACTTACACACACACACACACACACACACACAGGTTTGGAGCCAGTGATCAATTTCCTGTATTGCTCTTACGAAGCCCAATTTGTTTTTTGAGACTGGATCTCTGTGGGGCTGGAGCTTGCACATTGGGCTGGCTGGCCAGGGAGCCCCAGGGGCCCACCTGTTCTACTTCCCAGCACTTGGATTATAAACACATGCAGCCTGCACATCTTTTTATCGTGGGTCCCAGGATCCAGCTCAGGCCCTCATGCTCACATATGAAGAACTTTACCACCATCTCCTCAACCCCAGAGTCCAGCATTCTGAACAACAGGAGCCTGCTCTGCCAACACACAAACAACGTGTCCTCTGACCTTACTCTACACATGCAAATCACCTGCATTTGAAGAACTGCATCCGGGTGAATTTTTTGTAGCCTAGAAAACGCAATAGCCAATGCAAGCACCCTTACCCTGGAATGTTACTAAGTACTTTATACTTTAAAAAACACTTTACAAAATGCCCACTAAGTTAAGCCATACTAAAGGAAACTAAGCAAACCTAAAGCACATCTTATGTGTCTTTTTATCTACGTACCTATAAACGAACTCCAAACCTGAACCCAATAAATTAAAAGTGGCTCAGCTCTCAGCCAGCTGCTTTAATTACTACTGCACTAAATAAAATAACCTATTTTCTGATGAAGCAGATAAATGGGGCACCATCAGAATGACATGCACAATGATTTGCTCACCTTATTCCAAATGCCTATCTTTAAAAATTTATAAACCAGGGACTTGTTTTGCCCAAGATCTAGACATGAGGCTCAGTGGTAGAGTCCCTGCCTAGTTAAATCCCCAGCACCACAAAATAAATAAATGAATGAATGAATAATAAAATAAAAAGACAATGCAGGGGATGGAGGGGATGGAGAGATGACTTAGCACCTAAGACTTTCTGCTCTTCTGGGGATCAGAGTTTGGGTCCCAGCACCCATGTAGTTGGGAGCTTTGTCACTGGGCACTATCTAAAGTGCTGTAGTCCTCCCTCTGAACTGATCTTTGATCATGCTGTGCCTCCGCTATGCCTCAACACAGCTCTTTCCAAAGTCTTACGCTGTGCGTTAGTAGTCATCTCGGCTTTCCGGGACTAGTGTGCATAGTGCTATGTTTACTTCCATTTCTTTTGCTTTTTAAATATACTTTAGTTTTTATACTTAACATTTCTTTTTTAATATTTATTTATTTATTATGTATACAATGTTCTGTCTGTGTGTATGCAGGCCAGAAGAGGGCACCAGACCTCATTACAGATGGTTGAGAGCCACCATGTGGTTGCTGGGAATTGAACTCAGGACCTTTGGAAGAGCAAGCAGTGCTCTTAACCGCTGAGCCATCTCTCCAGCCCCCTATGTTTAACATTTCTTAAAGCACAGAGCTGAATTTCTCATTTTTAAGATTTATTTTTATGCTGGGCAGTAGTAGTACATGCCTATAATCGCAGCGTTTGTGAGGCAGAGACAGACAGATCTCTGTATGAAGAACAGAGTTCCAGGACAGCCAACCCTGTCTCAGGAAGGGGGGGGTATTTTTATTTATGAGCAAATGTATGCCTATGTGTATGTATGTGTATGAAGAAGGTATCAGGTGTATGAAGAAGGTATCAGACACCCCAGAGCTAGAGAGAGTTACAGGCTGTGAGCTGCCCAACATGGGTGCTGGGAACAGAAACATGTTCTCTAGTAGAGCCCCACACTGGTATTTTGTAAACACTGGCTTTGAATGTTTAGATGTATACTTAGCCAACACAAACATTTCTTTGCTGTGAATGCTCTCTACCAAATCCTATATCCAGTAAATGTGGAGGCTAAAGTTAAGCCGTACTCAAGAGTCACTACTGAGAGTCACTGCATCCTTCTGCGTCTGTGATTGGGGCTGGCTGTGTGTAGAAGGCAGAGATCTTGCTCAAGAGCACCACCTGGGTCTGAGACAATCCTTCACTAGACCTGAAAGTCACGGCCTCAGTGAGAGTGGGTCAGCCCCAGGATGCTGCTGTAGCTGGCTTTCCTATGTGGGTGCCGATGAGCAAACCCCAGTCCGTATGCTTGCCTGGCGAGCACCTTAACAACTGAGCCAGCCCCCCTTTTCTGTGTATATGATTTGTTCAATGTGTGGTTGAATCCAACCTAATTTTATGTATTTGTTGTGAATAGTCTGCAAATAAACTGTCAAGTGAGAAGAGAAAAGGTAGAAGTAACGAAAGACTGCACTGGCAAATTGGGGGCTAGAAGTTAGGGTTGACACTCAACGCGGGAGCCTCTGCACTGTCGCAGCATGTGTGAGGACCCAGACCACCACTCGGAAAATGCAGGCTGGAGCTTCTTCCTCATGAAGGCGCCAATGCTTTCTTTTTTTGGGGGGGGGGTTGAAATAGGGTTTCTCAGTAGCTATGGAGCCAGTCCTGGAACTCACTCTGTAGACCACGCTGACCTCAAACTTAAAAGAGATCCGTCTGTATCTGCCTCCTGAATGCTAAGATTAAAGGTGTGCACCACAACCGCCCAGCAAGCCAACACTTCTTACATGGTGCTTCTATGCTAGTAAGAGATTTGCCCAGATCCATGCAAATTCTTTCCAAAGAAAACATTCAAACAAACAGTTGGGCATGATGGCACACGTCTTTAGTCCTAGCACTTGGGAGGCAGAGGCAGGTAGATCTCTGAGTTCGAGGTCAGCTTGGTCTACAGAGCTAGTTCCAGGTCAGCCAGGGCTACACAAAAACCCTGGGGGAGGGGGGCATGAAGTTAATGGATTTTATATTCTTAGTTTTTCTGCCCCTTTTCTTCTGTCATCATATGGCATATGTTGCCATCCTTAGTCAAGACGCGTAAGTGAGATAATGTAACTTTAAGTGTTATACAATCTAAGACCAGGGCCAGGAAGTTCAAGGCCTAGGCAAGGGAAACCAAGTCGAGACCAAGACCAGGCGCGTTCACCTCACCGCATCTCTGTGGAGTTCCAGGTCAGCCAGGGCTACAGTGAGACACTGGTTCAAACAGTGGCTGGTGTGAAGAGCTCCAGTGGCCTGCTACATCCACCAGTGATGGGGGCGGGGTGGGCTAGCAGAAGAGCTCCTGGAACGAGCAGACGCCCTCATCCAATCCTAGTACTACCAAAAACATAGAGAAGCGCTGGCTCTCAAAGACACAAAGTTTGAGTAAATCAATGCTTTAAAAGTCCCAAATGACAGATGCAGCTTAGTGGTAAAGCAGGTCCTGGGATAGACCTCTAGCACTACGTATGTTTTCGGTCCGCTTGGGGGTATTTATGTATGCGTGCATATATGTGTGTGTTTGTCCATCTACAATGCATAGGCAGAGGTATTAGAGTCCTTAATAGTTGAGGAAAGACAGAGTATAATAAACTCTCAGCCTTCCTGCTCAGTTGCTCAGGAAACCATACCCAACCTTTTTTGTTTTGGGTTTTGGTTTTGAAACAGGTCTCACCCCTGAACAGATATGTAAACCAGGCTGGCCCTGAGAGGTGTGCTGGGACTGAAGGGGTGAGCCGCCATACCCAGCCTATACTGTTTTTAATCAAGTCACAACCAAGAAAAGCCTCCAAGCCCTCCAATGATCTCTAGCTGGGTCAAAATTTCTCACTTTCTCTCTGGCCAAAGTGGTGAAGAGCAGATAGGTAGTGCAGAAACAGGCAAGGGCTGCAGGAGCAGAGGAAACATCGGGAGAGTTCCCTGGGTGAAGGAAAACCACAGAGAGGGCAGAGAAGGCTGGGGAGCAACAGATCCTAAAGACAGCCTCTGCTTGTCACACCACGCTCTGGCCTAAAACCCATCCTTCCACCCGGTGGGGACTGTGGGGACTATGGGGAGCTTCTCCCAGCACACCTGGAGGAGACTGCCTGGGTCTGTTCTCCAGCACTGTGAAGGGGGGGCGGGAACTGCTCCCATGACTGAAATAATAAACGAGACAGGAATAACTGTCAGTGCAGCTGAGCTTCAAATTTAACTCGGCACTTGAACCCACAACCAATTTTCATGCTGGAGGTGAGTTCTGTAATTACAATTTACTCTTTTTAAAAAAAAAAAAACAAAACATTCTCAACCAGGGCTGGAGAGATGGCTCGGCGGTTAAGAGCACTGGCTGCTCTTCAGAGGACCTGGGTTCAATTCCTAGCACCCACATGCAGCTCACAACTGTCTGTGACTCCAAGATCTGACCCCTCACACAGACATACATGCAGGCAAAAACCAATGCCCAAATAAATAAATAAAATTACATAAAAAATGTTTAAAAAAAAACCCTCTCAACCAGTCTTCCAAGCAATCCAGAATAAACAGTTCCATTATTTCCACTTGGACCCTGTGTTTAAACTAGTCTTAGTGGCACATGCCTGTAATTTAAGAATGCTGAGACAGGAGGACTGCAACTTACAGGCCTGCCTGGGCGACACAATTAGACACAGTTAAGGCCCCAACCCAGACCCGCAGCACCACAGCCTCTGGAATGACGTCATCAGTCCTCTACCGAAGCAGAGGGTTAGAGAACCCCTGGCTCCCAGATGAAGTCACGTGCCCCACTTACAGAGAGAAAGTACCTGACTTCGCTATAGTTGGCCTCGTCTACAACCAGAATTTCATGAAGGGACCAAGGAGCACACCTGCCATTGAAAACACACTCAAGTACAGTTGCAGTACACTACACTACACTACACACTTGGCACCTGGCAGGACATGAAGACTGGCGAAGGACCTGACCAGAGTTTGCCACTCCTCAGACTGGGTTGCCTAGCCCAGTACATGGGGACATACTTAGTCTTCAACAACTTTGATATGCTGTTTTGTTGATATTGATGAGAAACCTGCCCTTTCCTGAACAGAAAGGGAGGAGTGGTGGATGGGTTGGGGGGTGGGAACAGACGGAGGGAGGGGCTGGAGAAGAGGTGAGAGGGGAAACTGTGGCTGGGATGTAAAAATAACTATATAAATAAATAAAAAGAGCAAAGGGATGAAGATGGAACCTAAGCCCTCTCCAAGGTCCATCATCCCAGCTATTCAAGCAGCTGAGGCAGGGGAATTACCAACTTTAAAGATAACCTGGGCTACAGAGGGAATTCAAAGCCAACCTGGGCAACTCAGCAAAACTCTATCTGGAAAAGTAAAACAGAGTGGCAGTATGACCGAATGGAGAACGCCAGCCTAGAATCCTCGCTTGCCTGAAGAGCATGCTAGACTTCACCCCACCCCCCACCCCCCGCCATGCTAAATACGGGTATTAGCATGCCCCTGCCAAAGGATGACCCAAGGAAAAGAGAATGTGGTCCATATTTTTACAAGGTAAAAAAGAAAACTCGTGACCCCATAACATAAAAGACCTTACAGAAATGACTACAGATGAGTGAGAAAAGTTTCAGTGCCTTCAGGGTGTGAAGATCAAGGGACTCAGGCAACAAAGGAGCCCGAGGCAGCAGACTTAAAAAGGAAAAAAACCTGCTGTAGAAAGTATCAGCCATTCCACATACGAAATCAGGTGCTTGTGGGTACCGTACCTGCACCCCCTTATTTGCAAACCAGCTTCCCCTTTGCCCTGGAAACACCCTGAGACAAACAGGCAGGCTGAGCCAACCACTGCACACGGCAGCCAAAAAGCATGGCCTCGCACCTCACCTCCCCTTCTCAAACACAGCGGGCGCCCCACCAGCACCTTCTCAGACCTGCACTCTCAGCAGACCGAGGCGCAAAAAACCTTCAGGCGGGGCAAAATTGGGAGCTAGCCCTGCGATCCTAGCACATACAAGATGAAGAAGCTCAAGGCAAGCTCCGGCTACATAGCAAGTTCCACGCTAGCGTGAGCTACAAAATACCTTGCTTAAAAATTAAAATATAAACAAATAAGCAAAACATGAGCAAGACGTGGTTGCAATGGCCTTTAATCCCAGCATCTACGAGGCCGAAGCAGGCGAATCTCTGTGAGTTCCAGACCAACCTGGTCTACAAGGAGTTCCAGACCAGCGAGGGCTACATACTGAAGTTTCCCGCACACACACACCCCATCCCGCAAAAAGGCAAAAATTTGATTTAAAAAAAAAAATGGAGGTACAAGAGTAAACTTTTTTTTCCATCCCTCCTCTAAACCTGGACATCTGGGTGCTCGCCCAAACCAGACCGATTATTTCCATAGCCTCAAGGCTAAAGTCTTCCTTCCGGTCATTGTGTTTATTTCCATCTCCTCCTCCTTCCCCACCCCTCCCACCCCCAAAAAAAGTCCTGGCACCGCGGTTCCCGCAAGCCAACAGCTTCGGACAAAGCCCACGGCTGGGCTCCACCTGGGAGCAGGGCGGAGCGCCGGCCGGCCAGGGCGGGCGCTGGCAACAGAGCCTGAGAGCTCCCGCCCCCCTGCCAAGGCCCCCGCCGCAGTTACCAGGGCACAGACGCCCCGCCCCCACCGTGCCCGCCGGCCAATCGCGCGCGGCCTGCTGCCCTACGAGCAGCGAGCCCCAGAAACACACACACACACACACGCACGTACACACATACATACACACACGCACACACATACACCGAACCCGAGCGCGACCCCACGGGGCTCAGGAGGGGCCTTGGCACCGCGCACGGGCGCGCGCCCCCGGAAAGCCGGCTCAGCCAATCAGAGCAAAGGAGAGGGCTGCGCGGCTCCGCGGGGTTCGCTCGCTCGTTCACGCGCGGGGGGTCTGCTCGCGCGAGACCATCCCTCCCAAACACCGCCCCCCTTCTCCCCCGACCACCACGCACGCTTCTGTCTATAATATACGCACGCGCAAGAAAATAAATAAAATAAAAAGATCGCCGCGAGCCCTCCCCCACGCGCCACGGGTGCGCGCGTGCAACCGTCGTTTCCCCCCTCCTCAGCCGCCCCATCCCCCCCAAAAAAGCCGCGTCGTGTCCGCTGCCAAGGCCCCCAAGTAGAGTGGACTTTGGGGTGGGTGAGGGGGTCACAGCGCGTCCGTCTCCTCACCCCGGAGTTGACCCATCGTCACTCACAACGCGCCAAGAGACCCCAACTCTCACGCCCGAGTCGGTGCACAGGAACCCGACGGGGGCAAAGTGTCGAATAAAGACGCCCCTGTTCGCCATGGCACCCCGAGGCTGGAGAGGACGGCGGAGGGGACACGAGGGAAGGGGACATTCTGAGGAGACAGGGACTCACCCGAAGTGCAGCCCGGGAGGGTCGGGGAGGGGGGAATGCGGACAGCAAGCGGGTGTAGGCCGGAGGGGCCTCGGCTGAGGCGAGCTGGCGAACGGGGTGGAGGTGAGAGGGCGAAGGGGGCCCGCGCGTCTCGGCCGTGCTCCTGTCACCGCCGCATGGCCGCCCCCGGCGGGGCCTCGCTCCTCACTCGGATCGCCTCGCGCGGGGGGAAACAGAGAGGGACGAAACCCGGGGGTGACCGCAGCAGGCGGGCGACGAGCGCGTGCAGGGAAGCGGGGGGGCGCCGGTGCCCCCTTTTCTCTGCTCTCCGAGCTTCTCTCTCACCCTCCTCCTCCTCCTTTTTTTCCCCCTTTTTTTTTTGCTTTTTTTTTGTTCCTCGAAGGTGCCGCTGCGCGTGCGCACAAGTAGCACCGCCCACCGGGAGTTGTAGTTCTAAACCGGCGCTCGCCTACACGACGGATGGGTACCCCGAACTATAACTCCCAGACAGCCTTGCGCGATGAACCCAGATTCTCTCCCCACCGCCCCCCTTTAGGCCAAGCCGAAGCGCCGCGGCGCCCGGCCCTCTCCGACTAGGACTGTCAATGGAGGCGCGCGGGTGGTGGGAGCAAGAACATGGCTGCACCTGGGGCCTGCGCGGCCGTCCGGATGGGGGAGGGGAGTGGGGTGGAAAAAAACGGAGACCTAGATCGCGGTGCCCTCCCCACCTTGCTTCTGCTGCAGGCCACAACTTCCACTTAAATAACTCTTTGCAACCTACATTCCCTTGCCAATTGCAAAGTTGGGGACATTGCAAAGACCAGGGGAGCCCCGGGGCTGGCCTGTCGCCTGTTTTGCAGATGGAAGTCCCCCAGCTCCGGTACACAAAGAACTCAATGTTTTCAGAGCTGGCCTTAGAAGCAACCAGAACGGACTTGCCCTAACTTGGGACAGGCAACGGATGGGAGGAGGTGGGGAACTCGTGATTTCCATTTCTCGTCTCTCGAATACCTGCACACCTCTACAGTTAGAAAGAAAACTGGAAAGATTCCGATTGTTCCCACAACTACAAAGAGGTTTAACTTAAAGCCCCTCCTCCGTCCATTATATTTAGTTTTACTTCTCAACTATTTAATAAGATTAGTGACTTTCGAGAGTAACAACTAACTTCATCGAAGTTAAACTCAAAAGTTTAAAAAGTCCGTGTCTGAAGAACGTGGATGTTAATACAGAGCACTAGATTGAGTCAATTTGTGGTATTTGTTCGTCTGTTTTTTTCCTTTTTTTTTTTTCCCTGCCCACCCCCTTCGCCAGTCGAATATTCGGGCGCCCTCCCCCACTCGCTGCTTCTCGGTAGGTGGCGGCCACAAGGCTTTTTCCAGCCTCCCAGCCTCTTTGTCGCTTGCTGGAAAACTTTCCGTGCAAGCCAGTCTTTTGATGTAGTTCCAAAACCCTGCCTTTGAATTCGGGTTCAAGGATTGGCGTTCCCTGGTGGACTTTCTTGCATGAAACCGCACCCACAAAGCCTCATCTAGAATCTCCATGTTGGATTTTCTTGCACTCCACGGAGTCTTTAAGGATCCCTGGGAAGCAATCTGATTACAGAAGCCGCCTACGTTTTTTACGATTTCCCCCTAACAATATTTACACCCTTCGTTTCCTAGCCTAATCCGATTGTGCCTGACTCAACTTTGTCGAGTCTGTCCAGAGCTATTCATTAAGTTGTCAAAAGAACAACTTTCTCTTTGCACTTGGATTTCACTGATCTTTGGAATATTTAACCAAATCCCAAACTCCGGAAACAGGAGTCCTGCTTCTTTGCAGCAGGGGCTGTGTTCTGAGATCCATGCCTGAAATTAAAACAGTCCAAACCTACATACAATGATTTTTTTTTTCCTATACATGCTTAGGACAAAAGTTCTGCAGAGTGTGGTGATGCACACTTGAAACTCCAGCACTCAGGAAGTCGAGGCAGGAGTATGGACAAAAGTTAGAGGTCCGACTGGTCCAAGTGGGGAATTCAGATCTGCCAGGGCTGCATGTTTTAAGATTCTGTCTCAAAACACAAAGACAGGAAACATTACAAAGTTGTTTGTTTAAATAGGCACATAAGATTAAAAGTAACCAATACTAAAATTGAAGAGTTAGGGCCAGGATGTAGCTTAGTGGCAGATTGCTTGCTTAGCATGCACAAACCCCTATGCTCAGCACTTCATGAACCAGACATGGTGGGACATACCTGCAATCCCAGCCCTTGGTAGATGGAGGCAGGGAATGGGAAGTTCAACATCACCCTCTGCTATACAGAGTCAGAAACTAGTCAGGGATACATGAGACTTGTATTAAAAATAATAGTACTAATAATGATAGACCATTTGTAATATCATCACATCTATATGAACATCACTCAAAATACTAAAGCAGCCCACACCCTTCTGCCCACCTTCGAAACAGGGAAAGACTGTCTTTGGATGGCATCCTTGATCTTCAGCCAGGCTTTTCCCCAGCTGGGAATGTACTCAAGCTCCTTCATGGGCAGGCTGTGCCTCTCCAGCAGCTTGTATTTTCCAGCCCACAAACTGGTTCCTATGTAACCATCTCTTAACGCTGTAAATGGTTTTCCTCTCTTACCCATGCTCAGTCCTTTCAGGAGAGGACTTGTTGGATGCCACTGTTTTGTTTTGGCTTTGAGATGGGTCTCACTCTGTAGCCTCATGCTGATCTTGAACTTTTTTTTTTTTTTTTTCGAGACAGGGTTTCTCTGCAGCTTTAGAGCCTGTCCTGGAACTAGCTCTTGTAGACCAGGCTGGTCTCGAACTCACAGAGATCCGCCTGCCTCTGCCTCCCGAGTGCTGGAATTAAAGGCGTGTGCCACCACCGCCCGGCCTGATCTTGAACTTTTAACCCCAGTGCCAGGTCAGAAGTCGCCATAAATGACAAGTCACAGTTGCCTACAGTCTAAACAAGGTTTCCGTTTATGTCTTCAACCCCCAAAGTTAAAACCCTTTTCACCTTCACTATACAAATACCTTTTTGTTTGTTTGTTTTGTTTTATTTTGTTTTCAAGACAGGGTTTCTCTGTATAACCCTGGCTGTCCTAGAACTCGCTCTGTAGACCAGGCTGGCCTCCAACTCACAGAGATCCACCTGCCTCTGCTTCCTGGGTACTGGGGTCAAAGGCATGCACTACCACCTCCAGGATTATACAAATATCTTGACTGTAATCTTTGCATACCGAAGACATAATTTTCCTTCACAGTTTAATAGAGAAAAGACTCCTTATTGAAGATCTTAGAATCTTCTTTCTTTCCTTCCTTCCTTCCTTCCTTCCTTCCTTCCTTCTTTCTTTCTTTCTTTCCTAGCTTTAGAGATAGAGATTGAACCCAGGGTCTCCAGCATTATCTCTTGGCAAAGCAATCTACCACCTCTCCTCAGCCCTTTATTTACATGTCCTTTTGAGGCAGGGTCTTTCTAAATTGCCCAGGCTGTGCTCAAACTCAACTTTATAAGCCCAGGAAGGCTTTAAACATTCCAGCTTCCTTGCCTAAGTCTCCAGAGTGTATAAGATTACATCTGTGTACCCATCATGCCTTTCCAATTAACTCGAAATTTTTCACTTAAAGAAAAGGTTTTAAACTGGGTGGTGGCTCACACCTTTAATCCCAACACTCAGGAGTCAGACAGAGGCAGGTGGATCTCTGCAGCAGGAGTCCCTGAGCAAACTGGCTGACTTGCTACATTGGCAAGCTCTGGGTTCAATTGGGAGAGCCTATCTCAGTAAATAGGGTGGTGAGCAAGCTAAGACTCTTGGTGTTACCTCTGGCCTCCATGTGCAGATGCATACACACACATGTAAAACACACACACAGATATACCTACAACACACACATGCATATAAAAAAAAAGCCAGAATCAAGCCGGGCGGTGGTGGCGCACGCCTTTAATCCCAGCACTCGGGAGGCAGAGGCAGGAGGATCTCTGTGAGTTCGAGACCAGCCTGGTCTACAAGAGCTAGTTCCAGGACAGGCTCCAAAGCCACAGAGAAACCCTGTCTCGAAAAACCAAAAAAAAAAAAAAAAAAAAAAGCCAGAATCAGTACTTTTACTGCCCTTCATCTTAGCGGAAAGAACAAGAAGATACAGTATCTATACACTTGAACTTGAGGTCCTTTTCTAGGAAAATGAGCATTCCTTGAATGCAACCACTGGAAAAAAAATGCTAGACTTCAAGCCTAGATCTGATAAGGGAAACAATTACTGTATAGCCAGAGGGCAAGTGTCACTCCCAGGCTGGATGCCCTGGACATAGGGATGAATCACATCCAGGATGGTTAAAAGCCCTGGAGAGGTCCTCAAGCTATTCTGAACAGAGAAGTTTTTGGTTTTAAGATAGGGACACACATGGGCTGGAGAGATGGCTCAGAGGTTAAGAGCACTGGCTGCTTTTCCAGAGGACCCAGGTTCAAGTCACAGCAACCACATGGCAGCTCATACGGTCTATTAACTCCAGTTTGAGGGGATCACGCATGCTCACACCATACTAACCCCCTACCTGTAGGAAAAACACCAATTCACATAAAAAAAAAAATCTTTTTTTTTTTTTTTGTTTTGTTTTGTTTTTCGAGACAGGGTTTCTCTGAAGCTTTAGAGCCTGTCCTGGAACTAGCTCTTGTAGACCAGGCTGGTCTCGAACTCACAGAGATCCGCCTGCCTCTGCCTCCCGAGTGCTGGGATTAAAGGCGTGCGCCACCACCGCCCGGCAAAAAAATCTTTTTTTAAAGATAGGGACCCAAAATCCTAGGCTAGCCTTCATTTCCTTAGACTCCTGATCTTCCACCTCCCAGTACTGCAGGAGAGCATCAGATACACACCCATTATAAGCAAACTTTAAGGACTCATAAGATAAGATGGCTCTGTGGGTAAAGTCGCTTGCATCAAGCCTGGCGACATGGCTTTGACCCATGTAACCCATATAGTAGAAGGAGGAAGAAGTTGTCCTCTGATCTACACACAATACTCCATTTGTCTCTCTGTCTCTATCTCCCTCTCACACACGCATACACACAAACGAAGTATAAAAATGAGCCTACAAGATGGCGTAATAGGTTAAAAAAAAAAACTTTAAAAAAATTAAATAAAAATAAGCCAGGCGGTGGTGGCTCACGCCTTTAATCCCAGCACTCGGGAGGCAGAGGCAGGCGGATCTCTGTAAGTTCGAGACCAGCCTGGTCTACAAGAGCTAGTTCCAGGACAGGCACCAAAGCTACAGAGAAACCTTGTCTCGAAAAAAAAATCAAAAATAAACAAACAAACAAATAAATAATAAAAAGTAGAGAGCTCAAAAGCTCCCTCAACAGTTAAGATCACTTACATCCCCTCCAGAAGATCGGAGGTTTCCCAGCACCCTCACAAGGCTGCTTAAAACTGTCTGTCACTCCAGCTATCGGGGATGCAACGCCCTTTTCTGGCCTTCTTGGGCACCAGTGCTCACATGTGTACATACATACCTGCAGTGGAACAATCTTTAGGTGCACTGTGAATGTGGATTACTCTCATTGGTTAGTAAAGAGTTGACTGGCCAATAGATAGGCAGGAAAAGCTTAGGTGGAACTTGCAGACCTAAAGAGAGTGTGGGGTAGAAGGGGATGGAGTCACCAGGAGATCTTGCTGATTGTTTGCTCTTTACTCTTTAGTCTTTTGATTTTGGGGGGGGGGCACCAAATAAATACACACCCAGCTCCCAAATAAATCACACAAAGAGGCTTATTCTTAGTTATGAATGCGTGGCCTTAGCTTGACTTGTTTCTTGTCAGCTTTTTTTTAACTTAAATTATTCCATCTGTCTTCGGCCTCAGGGCTTTTATCTTTCTCTGTTCCTGTAGACCTTTGCTGTCAATCTCAGTGTCTGGCTGCATAGCTGGGTGACTGGGTGACTGGCCCCTAAAGTTATCCTCCTTCCTTTTCCAGTCCCAGAGTTCTACTTGTCTTTATCCTCTCTGCCTGCCAGCCCCGCCTATTTCTCTCCCCTGCTTCACTACTGGTCATTCAGCTCTTTATTAGACCATCAGGTGTTTTAGACAGGGACAGTAACGAAGCTTCACAGAGTTAAACAAACACAACATAAGCAAAAGTAACACACCTTAACATATATTCCCCAACAAGGAGATGCAGATAAAGCAAGATGAACAAGCCATGCTGAAAAAGGATATCACATAGGGTAGAATGTAGATAAGAAATATGAGTTAATTAAGTTGTAAGAGCTAGTTAGTAATAAGCCTAAGCTATCGGCTGAGCAATTATAATTAGTAGTAAGTCTCTGTGTGTTTATTTGGGAGCTGGCTGGCAGTCCTAATGGAAAACTCTTTATACACATACCTACCTACAGACACACAAACATACACATAATTAGAAACAAAATAAGCATTTAAAAATTTAGATTTTTTTTAAATGAACATTGACTGGTGTGTTTGCTTGCATGTATGTCTGTGTAGGAGTGTCGGATCCCATGGAATGGGAGTTACAGACAGTTGTGAACTGCTATGTGGGTACTGAGAATTGAACCTGGGTCCTCTGGAAGAACAGCCAATGTTCTTAACACCTGAGCCATCTCTCCAACCCCTAGATTTATTTCTTTTATGTATATGAGTGTTTTGCTTGCATATATGTGTATCGCATGTGTTCCTGGTGCCTCTGGAAGTCAAAAGTGGGCTTCAGATTTCCTGACAATAGCCAGCCTCAAGTATTGTTCTTAGGTGACATCCTTTTTTGTTTGTTTGTTTGTTTGTTTGTTATTGATACAGGGTTTTACTATACAGTTCCGGCTGTCCTGGAACTCACTATGTAGTCCAGGCTAGCCGTAAACTCACAAAGATCTGCCTGCTTCTGCCTCCCAACTGCGCCACCAGCACATCTTTAATCCCAGCACTTGAAGGCAGAGGCAGGCAGGTCTCTGAGTTTAAGGCCAGCCTGGCCTATATATGGAGCTCCAGGACAGCAGCCAAAGGCTACACAAAGAAATAGACAAAAAAGACATGAACCACCACACCTGGCTCATCTTGGTTTTTTGAGACAGATTCTCTCATTAGTCTGGAACGCACTAACCAGGCTTGGCTGGCTGGCTATTGAGCCCAGGGGTCTGTCTCGCTCTGTCTCCCCATCACTGGGATTAAAAATAAATGTTATCACACCCAGGTTGTTGTTTTTTTTTTTTAACATAGGTTCTGTGAATCAAACTCGGGTCTTCATACTTGGAGAGAAAGCAAATTGCCAACTGAGCCATCTCTCCTGCCAAGGCTAAAGGAGCTTAAGCACCCCTAAGTACTCAAGTGCTCTGCAATGAGCAAAATTCAACATTCATACATCAAGAACCGGAAGTCCGATTTAGATCAGGGCTACATTGCTAATTATTATAAATAAGATATGGCTCACATTCTTTTCTCTCTCTCTCTCTCTCTTTCTCTTACTACTTAAAGAATCTTGAGAGCTATACTCAAAAAGTCATTTGTCAGCTGGGCGGTGGTGGTGCACACCTTTAATCTCAGCACTCGGGAGGCAGAGGCAGGCGGATCTCTGTGAGTTCGAGGCCAGCCTGTTCTACAAGAGCTAGTTCTAGGACAGGCTTCAAAGCTACAGAGAAACCCTGTCTTGAAAAATCAAAAAGTCTGGGGCTGGAGAGATGGCTCAGAGGATAAGAGCATTTCCTGTTCTTCCAAAGGTCCTGAGTTCAATTCCCAGCAACCACATGGTGGCTCACAACCATCTGTAATGGGGTTTGGTGCCCTCTTCTGGCCTTTAGGCATACACACAGACAGAATATTGTATACATAATAAATAAATAAATAAATATTAAAAAAAAGAAAAGAAAAATCAAAAAGTCATTTGTCTCCAGGACTGGAGAGATGGCTCAGCAGTTTAGAAGACCTGGTTGATTCCCATCATTCACTTGGCAACTAACAACCCTCTAACTCTGCCTCCAGGCAATCCGACACCCACTTCTGCTCTCATTGAACTTCAATCTTCCACGAGGTGCCCAGACACGCGGGTGCCCAGACACGCAGGCGAAGGACCCAGTCACCTAAAATAACATTTTTCAAAGTTTCTTTTCTTTTTTCTTTTTATTCATGTATTTTTCTGAGACAGGGTTTCTCTGTGTAGCCCTCTTGGGCAGCATGAAGGGAGATACAGCCATCAAGAGGTACAGGGACCTCTGTACAGTGTGGTAGAAGTGGAATGTGGTTGGTCTACAGCCAATATTATCTTGGACTGCATCTAGGCCCTTTATCTTGGGTCAGTCACATAAACTTTTCTATCTGACCTAAATTCTAATAGACAAAGTCCAGAGTGTATCTCAAAGCTTAACCTACTTTTAGACTCCATCAACCCTAAGGCTAAGTAAGATCACTAGATGACAGCATTGAGTCTAGAGGTGACTTCCTGCTTGCCCTAGCCCAGATACCTAAAGCTATTAGGACTCATATTTGGTAAATGCACCAGTTTATGAGTTTTAGCCTGGTGTGGTGGTACACACTTGTAATCTGACCCCTATAGGGGTGGAAACTAGAGATAAGAAGACATCCTATCTTAAAAAAAAATAGCAAAAACTGCCAGATGGTGGAGGCTTTAGTCTCAACACTTGTGAGGAAGAGACAGGGAAGTCTCTGTGAGTTCAAGGACAGCCAGGACCATTACCAAACCATTACAGGGTTTTTGGAGAAATCCTGTCTCCAAAAACAAAACAAAAAAAATGATTTGTTATGTGTATGTGTGTGTGCAGGTGCCCATGGAGTCCAGAAGAGGGGCACCAGGTCCCCTGGGAGCTGGATTTACTAGCGTGAGTCCTCTGATGCTGGTACTGGGAACAGAACCAGGTATGCGGTAATAGATGTGGCGTTGGAAAGAAAATGGCCCCCAAAGGGAGTGGCACTATAAGGAAGTGTGGACTTGTTGGAGGAAGTGTGTCACTGTGGGGGTGGGCTTTGAGATCTCTTTTCTCAAGCTGCACACAGTGTAACTGTCAGTCAACTTCCTGTTGCCTGCAAGATGTAACACTCTCAGCTCGCGCCATGTCTGAATGCCACCATGCTGCCAGTCATGAGGATAATGGACTAAACCTCTGAAACTGTAAGTGAGCCATGCCAATTAAATGTTTTTTTTTATAAGAGTTGCTGTGGTCATGGTGTCTCTTCACAGCAATAGAAACCCTGACTAAGACAATAGAGCAGCAAGAGCTCTTAACTACCGAGCCATCTCTCCAGCCCCCACATCTTTTTTCTTTTTCTCAGTTTTTTGAGACAGGGTTTCTCTGTTTAATAGTCCTTGCTGTCCTGGAACTAGCTCTTGTAGACCAGGCTGGACTCAAACTCACAGAGATCTGCCTGTCTCTGCCTCCCAAGCGCTGGGATTTAAAACATGCACTACCACTGCCTGGCTCAGCCCCCACATCTTAGAGTACACTTGTTTATTTATTTAGTGTGTGTGTGTGTGTGTGTGTGTCTGTGTCTGTGTGTGTCTGTGTCTGTGTGTATATGCACTGCCTGTATGTAGAGGTCAGAGGATACCTTGCCTAAGTTGTTTCTCTCCTCCCACCATGTGGGTCTTTGGGCTAAAATTAAATTTGTCACTCTCGGCAACAAGACCCTTTACCTGTTGATTCTTTGCTGAAGTCCCTTTTCAATTCTTCTTCTTCTTCTTCTTCTTCTTATTATTATTATTATCATTATTATTTTGGATTCTCGAGACAGGGTTTCTCTGTGTAGCCCTGGCTGTCCTGGAACGAGCTCTTGTAGACCAGGCTGGCCTCAAACTCAGAGAGATTTGCTTGTCTCCACCTCCCAAGTGCTGGGATTAAATGTGTGCACCAACACCACCCAGCAACCTCCTTTTATTATTAATATGTGGGGGGAGGGGTGGGGGTGGGTGCAGGCATGCTATGGTGCATGTGTGGAGGTCAGAGGTCAGCTTTCTGGAATCAGTTCTCCCCTCCCACCTCGTTGAGGTAACATCGCTCTTATTTCTGCAGTGCTTTCAATTCTTGGTTCACCGAGAGCTTCTGGATCATTCTTGTCTCTGCCTCCCATCTTGCCAGAGGAGTGCACAGGGATTACAGACAGATATTACTACATACGCCTCTTTTTAAAACTTATGCTAAGAGATATTTGATTATTAAAGCTACTAGATTAAACCAATCTATATATTTTAAAAATATCTTGATTTCAAAATTTAAGTCAAAAGGTATGTTACTTTGGGAAAGAGATTCTGCTTTTATTTCCACAGGAAGTGAGAGGTTATGGATTCATTCTTTTTTTTTTTTTTAAATATTTATTATGTATACAGTATTCTGTCTGTGTGTATGCCTACAGGCCAGAAGAGGGCACCAGACCCCATTGCAGATGGTTGTGAGCCACCATGTGGTTGCTGGGAATTGAACTCAGGACCTTTGGAAGAGCAGGCAATGCTCTTAACCTCAGAGCCATCTCTCCAGCCCCTCTTTTTTTTTAATTTATTTACTTATTATGTGTACAGCATTCCCTCCATGTGTGCCCGCAGGCCAGAAGGGGGTGCCAGGTCTCATTATAGATGGCTGTGAGCCACCATGTGGTTGCTGGGAATTGAACTCAGGACCTCTGGAAGAGCAGTCAGTGCTCTTGACCAGTGAGCCATCTCTCCAGCCATATGGATTCATTCTTGGTTTAGAAAAATTAGGTTTGGCCAGGCAGTGATAGCACGTGCCTTTAATCCCAGCATTTGGGAGGCAGAGGCAGGTGGATCTCACTGAGTTTGAAGCCAGCCTGGCCTACAAAACGAGTTCCAGGACAGCCAGGACTGTTACACAGAGAAACCCTGTCTCAAAAAAGCAAACAAAAAATGTTTTAATAACTTAGACTTTTGGGGCTGGAGAGATGGTTGAGAGGTTAAGAGCACTGGCTTATCTTCCAGTGATCCTGAGTTCAATTCCCAGCAACCACCTGGTAACTCACAACCATTTATAATGTGGTCTGGTGCACTCTTCTGGTATGCAGGCAGAACACTATAAAATAGATAAATCTTTTTAAAAAATAACTTAGACTTTTCATGATAATGTTCCTAGCAGTACCAATATAATCCAGAAAAGATTGTGGACGTTGAAAAACCTCCATGTAGAGTTTGTTTTCTTTATTGCAAAAGCTAGTCATATGTACAAAGAAATTGCTGCTGCCTCAGTTACTGACAATTACTGTAATGGTCTGTCCTGTCCCTTTAAGAGACAAGCCCTGCCCAGTCCCCCCCCCCCATCCGCTAAGGCAGACAGATCTTCCTGCTTGCAGCCCGAGTTCTTCCTTTCTGTCTCTCTCCCAAAGAGGCAGCTTCTGCCTCGCCCCCTTCTCCCCACTTCTCCCCTCTGCCTTCCTCTCTCTCTCTCTCTCTCTCTCTCTCTCTCTCTCTCTCTCTCTCTCTCTTTCTCTTTCCACAACATCCCTCTTCTCCCTCCCTCTCCCCTTCCCTTCCTTAACCCACTAATTAAATATCCAACTTCATTCTGCATAGCATGCCTATCCGTCTAGGTCTCTCACCTGCCATGCAGCTCCCTGCCTCGGATATACTGCCCCTTGTGGCCCGTGGGCCACTCAAGGGCTCCCTGCCTGGGACTGGCTGCCCTCGAGGCCCACAGGTCACTTGGGGAATGGAAGTGCTGTTTTCCTTTCCTTATTTATTTATTTTTTAAAATATTTATTTATTTATTTATTTTTATGTATACAATATTCTGTCTGTGTGTATGCCTGCATGCCAGAAGAGGCCACCAGACCCCATTACAGATGGTTGTGAGCCACCATATGGTTGCTGGGAATCGAACTCAGGACCTTTGGCAGAGCAGGCAGTGCTCTTAACCTCTGAGCCATCTCTCCAGCCCCTGTTTTCCTTTTACCATTACAATTACTGTCCAAACTAGACCAGCAGCATGCAAAAAAAAAAAGGTGATTGCCAAACTTTGCAAGACAAAGTATGACAGTCCTTCAAAATTCTCAGCTTCACAGGAAAGTCTGTTAGCTATGGTAGGTCTGTAGGCCAGAACTGGATGACCCAGTGTTACAGAGGAACTTTGGGTGACTGTCCAGGCAGCCTGATGTCCCTGTCATTAGATAACATTTCACCCTTCTGGGGTCTTTGATGGAGTTGAAGACTAAGTAGTATAATTATAGTTTTCCTTAATTATAATAGAAAGTAAATTAAATACAAAACTTTAGACTCGGAGCTGGAGAGATGGCTCAGTGGTTAAGAGCATTGTCTGCTCTTCCAAAGGTCCTGAGTTCAATTCCCAGCAACCACATGGTGGCTCACAACCATCTGTAATGAGGTCTGGTGTCCTCTTCTGGCTAGCTGTATACATAATAAATAAATAAATAAATAAATAAAATATTTAAGAAACTTTAGACTCATCAAGATAAGATAATTATCTTCTCTAAATTTCTAAATGCAAATGGATTAGATAGTATTACTGTGATTCTTTCTTAATAACTGTTTTTGCTATATATGATTTTACTATATTAAGGGTAAAACCTTCCTTTTTAATTAGACAAAGTGGGGGAAATTTTGTGGAATAATCTTCTTGTACAGTGAAAAGATTCATCACTTGAATTGGTTTGATATAAACACTGATTGACCAGTAGTCAGGCAAGAAGTATAGGTGGGGTGACCAAACTAAAGATGATGGGAAGGAGAAGGTCAGAGTCAGTAGGTGCCAATCAGACACAGAGAGCAGGAGATGAATGTGCCATGCTAATAAAGGTATCAAGCCACAGCACAAAATATAGATAGAAACATGGATTAATTTAAGGGTAAGAGTTAGCTAGTAATAAGCCTGAGCTATTGACCGAGCATTTATAATTTATACAAGGCTCAGTGTGGTTATTTGTGAGCTGCTGGCAGGACAGGAATCTTCCCCTTACTCTGTCTTGAAACAGACAGACAGACAGATAGAATGCAGCCAGAGTTTTACGACTGAAGCCCCATCTCTGACTTTTGGCCACCTGTCCAAATATGCCTATTCAGAGACAAGTAAATCACACATCTGTAATCCTGGTGCTCAGGAGCTGGATGTAGGGTAATCAGGTGTTCAAGTCCATCCTGGGCTACATGAAAATCTGCCAAGAGACAGGTAATGGTGGCATATGTCTTTAATCCAAGTACTGAAGAGGCAGATGCAGGCAGCTCTCCAAGTAGCCTCCAAGTAGCCTGTGCTGCTACACAGAGAGACACTGTCTCAAAAGCTCCAGGTGGCAGGGCTGGGAATCTAGCTCAGTTGGTAGAGTCTTGCTTGGCATGAATAGGTCCCGGGTTCCCACCCCTAGCAGCACACCAACAGGGAGTAGAGATGTTTGCCTTTATTCCCCACACTCAGGAAGTGGAGGCAGGAGGATAAGAAATTCAAGATCACCGGTGGCTGCATAACCAGTTCGAGGTCAGCCTGGGATATGTGGCCCTGTCTTAAAGCTGTTTCAATTAATTCATTTAGCAGCCACGCTCCCTTCTTTCACCTGTAGCTGGCCCCCTTTCAGATGAGCTGTACTCATATTTCTCGGATAAGCCAGCTATGGTGACACAGGCCTGTAACCGAAGCCCTTAGGGAAGCTAAGACAGGATAAAATCTGAGACTGGCTGGGCTGCACTGCAAGGTCCTGACTAAGAGAAGAAGTGGGAGGAGGGACTGGGGAGAAGGTCAAGAGGATACAAGCTCTCACTGTACAGGCAGGAGGACCTGAGTTCCAATTCCCAGAACCCTTGTAAAATGTTGGGTATGCTGATCAGTAGTGATGCATGCTTTTATTTTAATTAGTTAATCTATTTATTTATTTGTTTGTTTGTTTGTTTGTTTGTTTGTTTATTTGGTTTTTCAAGACAGGGTTTCTCTGTAGCTGTTTGTTTTTTTTTTTCTTTTTGAGCCTGTCCTGGAACTAGCTCTTGTAGACCAGGCTGGCCTTGAACTCACGGAGATCCGCCTGCCTCTGCCTCCCGAGTGCTGGGATTAAAGGCATGTACCACCACAGCCCAGCGGGTGCATGCTTTTAATCACAGCACTCAGGAAGCAGAAGCAGGTGAGCTCGAGGCCAGGCTGGTCTACCAAGAGAGTTCCAGGACAGCCAAAGATACATAGAGAAACCCTGTCTCAAACAAATAAACGAAAAGCTGGGTGTGGCCCTGTGAATACCTTTAATATCAGCTCTGTGGGTCAGGGATGAATCACAGAGGACCACTGGGGCTTGCCGACAGTCAGCCTAGATCCCGGTCCAGTGAGATGCCCTGTCTCAGTAGACAGGGTAGAGAATGGTGAGCATGAAACCCCACGTATTCTGTCGCCTCCTCACTCACACGGGCACAGATACCTCACACGCTGCACACTTACACTGCACACATATGTATTCACCATCAAAAAGGAGGACAGAATGAGAAAAAGAAAATACAGTGCCCAGGGAGGTAGTAAAGGTACATTCTAGTTCATTTGTTTGGTTTGGTTTTTCTTTTGTTTCTAGACCAGGTTTCTCTGTGTGGCCCTGGCTGTCCTGGAATTTACCATGTAGACTAAGCTGGCCTTGAACTCATAGATCTGCCTGTCTCTCCTCCTGAGTGCTGAGTACAAGGCTTCACTGTTTTTTTCTTTTCTGTTTCTCGTCAGTGCCTTCTTAAGTTGTCTAGGCCAGGCCAACAAGATGACTCAGTAAGTAAAGGTGCTTGCCATCAAGCCTGACGATTTGATATCGATCCTGGGACCCACATGGTAAACAGAGAACTGAATAGTCCAGGCTGGCTGGGAACGCAGCATCATCTGAACTGTATCATAAATGCTGGGATTACAGGCACCCAGCACCACACTCAGCTTGAGACAGGCCTTGATCGATGCCCTACAACTAACCATTAAAGAACATGGGGAGGCTGCAAGGTAGTGGAAGTACTCAAGATAACCTGTGTGGGGGGCTGGAGAGATGGCTCAGCGGTTAAGAGCATTGCCTGCTCTTCCAAAGGTCCTGAGTTCAATTCCCAGCAACCACATGGTGGCTCACAACCATCTGTAATGAGGTCTGGTGCCCTCTTCTGGCCTGCAGGCATACACACAGACAGAACATTATATACCAAATAAATAAATAAATAAATAAATAAAATCTGTGTGTGGATCCTGGGGTTCCCTGACAATCTCCAGGTTCAGTGACTCCTTTACAAAAAAAAAAAAAAAAGCTAGTGGGCTGGTGAGATGGCTCAGTGGGTAAAGGCTCTGGCGCTACGCAAGCCCTGGCAACCAGAGTTAGATCCCCAGGATCTACATAAAGGTGAAAAGACCCAACCATGAGGTTGGTTCTGTACACCATAGCACATATGTCTACACATACATCGTGAGTGCCTATGTGTGTGCGCGCACACACACAATAAATTAAACAAACAAGTAAATATTTGTTGTTGTTTTTTGAGACAGGGTTTCTCTATATAGCTTTGGAGTCTGTCCTAGAACTTGCTCTATAGACCAGGCTGGCCCCGAACTCACAGAGATCTACTTGCTTCTGCCTTAAGAGTGCTGGGATTAAAGGCATGCGCCACCGCTGCCCGGCCCACACAAGTAAAACTTTAAGGTGAAGTTGGGTACAGTGGTGCACAGCTTTGATCCCAGCTCTCAGAAGGCAAAAGCAGGCAGATCTCTGTGATTTTGAGGCCAGCCTGGTCTACATAACAAGCTCCAGGCTGTCTAGGGCTACACGGTTAAGACCTTGTTTCAAAAACAAAATATACCAACAAAAGATGGTGAAGATGTGATTGCAATTGAGAAGGGCACCTGTTGCCAGTCTTTGGCCACCACGTGCACTCACATGATCAAATGCACATGGAAACACATGCTTGTGCCACATACATGCATGCACACGCAGAGCAGAGCGTGGTTATAGCGTACAACTCACAGCGGAAACAGCAAGTGGCGGCTGGCGCTGCCTCAGAGCTGTGACTCATAAAGTCGCTACGAATTCGTCCCCCTCCAGGACCAGGTGCAGGTCAGGCTGGGGAATGACTCTGGCCTGGATCACAATGGCCCTTCAGGGCTAGCCAAGAAGTCTGTGGCAGACACGCTGGTCAGGATGCCTGTCATTCCAGCCTCCGTTTCTAGGCAGTATTACATCACCCACTCAGGGAGGCCCAACCAAGCTGCCCCCCCCCATAATGTCTCTGTTTCCTATTGCTATGATAAAGATCATTATCAAAAGCGATTTGGGGAGGAAAGTGTTGATTTGGCTTCCGCATTCTGATCACCGGTCACCATGGAGAGAAAAGGTCAGGGCAGGAACTCACAGCTCATAGCAAGAACCTGGAGGCAGGAACTGAAGCTGAGTCCATCGAGGAAACCTGCTTGCTGGTTTGCTCCTCATGGCTTGCTCAACCTGCTTTCTTTTCTTCTTTTTTGGGGTGGGTGGTGTTTTGAGACAAGATTTCTCCCATATAACAACCCTGGCTGTCCTGGAACTCTCTCTGTAGACCAGGCTGACCTTAAACTCACAGAGATCTGCCAGCCTCTGTCTCCCGAGTACTGGGATTAAAGTTGTGCATCACCACCACCGGGTTCAGGTTGCTTTCTTTCTTATTTTTTGCCAGCATGTTTGTCTGATCTTGGAGTTACAAACGGTTGTTAGCCACCATGTGGGTGCTAGGAATTGAACCCAGGTCCTCTGGAAGAACAGTCAGTGCTCTTAACCGCTGAGCCATCTCTCCAGCCCCCTCGGGCTGTTTTCTTATATCACCTATAACCATGCGCTTAGAGATGGCACTACCCACAGGAACTGGATGCTCCCACATCAGTCATGAATCAAGAAAATGCCCCACAAACCTGTCTCTAGGGAGCTCGCGGAAGGCAATTCCTTAACTGGGATTCTTTCTTCTCAGATTTGTCTGTTTGTGGAAAGTTGACAAAAAACACCAGCGCCATCTCGCTAGGCTAGATAGCCCTGGCTCGAATGGAACTTGCTATGTAGACCAGGCTAACCTCAAACTTGTAGAGATCTGCATGTCTCTGACTCCCAAATGCTGGTTTTTGTTTTTCAAGATAGGGTTTCTCTATGAATCCCTGACTGTCCTGGAACTCACTCTGTAGACCAGGCTGGCCTCAAACTCAGAGATCCACCTGGCTCTGCTCCTCAAGTGCTGGGATTAAAGGTGTGAGTCACTACATGCACCCAGCTGTGTCTGACTGTTTAAAACTGGCAAACTCAGGAAGGCTAAGAGCACTTGCTGCTCTTCCAGAGAACTGGAGTTGGTTTCCAGCACCCACGTGGGGCTCACAAACATCTGTAACTCCCTTTCCAGGGGGTCTGGTGCCCTCTTCTGGATCTGCAGGCAAGGTACCAGGCTTGCATGTGGTGTGCATACACAGCTGGAGACAAAACACGTATGCACATAAAATAAAACAAATAAACCTTAAAAGAAGAAGAAGAAAGCACTGGTGGGCTGGAGAGATGGCACAGTGGTTAAGAGCAATGGCTGCTCTTCCAGAGGGCCCAGGTTCAATTCCCAGCATCCACAAGGCAGCTCACAGCTGTCTGTAACTCCAGTTCTTGGGGATCCGACACTCATACAGACAGACGTGCATGGTGCAGAAGTGAAGATATAAGAATCTTGAAGCATAGCCGGGCGGTGGTGGCTCATGCCTTTAATCCCAGCACTCGGGAGGCAGAGGCAGGCGGATCTCTGAGTTCGAGGCCAGCCTGGTCTACAAGAGCTAGTTCCAGGACAGGCTCTAGAAACTACAGGGAAACCCTGTCTCGAAAAACCAAAAAAAAAAAAAAAAAAAAAAAAAGACTCTTGAAGCAGTAATCACAGCACATCTATAAGCAGGAAACAAAGAGAGACTGATGTTGCTACCCAGTAGTCTTGCTCCTCTTCTACAGCCCAGTGTCTGCTTCCCTGGTCCTGCCCATGGGTAAAATGGCTCTTCCCTTGTCGGTGCATGAATTCATCACAGAAGTCCAGAGGCACAGGCAGGTGAGCTCCATAGTGAGAGTTCCAAGCTCAGACAGGGCTACACAGTGAGACCCTTTAATATAATCAGGAAGATTATATTAAATCAAGATGATGCCCTACAGGCATACCAGGAGACACATTTTCTAGGTGACTCTAGTATTTCCCAGGTGACTCCAGATTTCATCAAATTGACAATTAGCAATAGCCATTACAGAGTCTCGCATAGCCTAGTATGTCCTCAACCTTGCTATGTAACCCTGACTTTGAACTTCCCATCCTCCTACCTCTACACCTCTTGGTGTTAGCGTTACAGGCGTGCTGAGCTACAACTCCAGCCCTGGCTTATTGAATCGAATTATCCAGTTCAATCGAATAGCAAGGAAAGAAAAGGGAAGCCGAAAGAGTGACCAGCCTGAGGCGTCCCACCTAGATTCCTGTTGTCCCACCATAAAAAAGATATAAAAATCAGGGACAGTCCATAAAGTAGTGTCAGGTCAGATCCCAGTTGCAGGTATCCCTGAGCAGTCCAGGAAGCTTGGGTTGCTGACCTACACTGGTCCCCATGCTGGCTCTGCCACCAGCAGGGCAGCTAGCCATGACTTCTACCCAGGAACTAAGTTTACAGAGCATAAGAACATACCTGGAACTGGGCAGTGGTGGCGCACACCTTTGATCCCAGCACTCAGGAGGCAGAGGCAGGCGGATCTCAAAGTCAGAGGCTAGCCTGGTCTACATAGTGAGTTTCAGGACATCCAGGGAAACCCTTTCTCAGGCGGGTGATGGTGGCATACACCTTTAATCCCAGCACTCCAGAGGTGGAGGCAGATGGATTTTTGTGAGTTTGAGGCGAGCCTGGTCTACAAGAGCTAGTTCCAGGACAGGCCCCAAAACTACAGAGAAACCCTGTCTTGAAGACAAAAACAAAAGCCCTATCTTGAAACAGACAGAAAGACAGAATGCAGCTGGAGTTTAGGACTGAAGTCCCATTTCTGATGTATTAGGCTTGACAACTTGTCCCAATATACTTATTACAGAGACAAGTAAATCCCAATACTTAGTAGCTGAAGACAGAGTGATCAGGTGTTCAAGACCAGCCTGTGCTACATAAGAATCTACCGAAAGAAAACAAAATGTCAAAGTACTTGCCTAGCTCATACAATATCTCGGGTTCCAGTCTCAGCACCACATAAATGGAGAGAGGCAGCTCATGTCTATAATCCCAGCACTCAGGGAGGTAGTAGCAGGATGATTAAAAAAATCTAAGAGTTGGGTTGGAGAGATGGCTCAGCGGTTAGAGCACTGGTTGCCCTTCCACAGGACCTGGGCTCAATTCCCAGCACCCACATGGCAGTTCACACTGGTCTGCAACTCAGTTCCAGGGAATCTGACACCCTCACACCAATGCACATAAAATTAAATTAAAATTAATTATACTTTAAAAAAAATTCAAGGGTCGAAGCTGGAGAGATGACTCAGCGTCTGGGAGCATTTGCTGCTCTTCCAAAGGACCCAGGTTCAATTCCCAGCACACACATGGCAGTTGACAACTGTCTGTAACTCCAGTTCCAGGGGATCAGATACCCTCACACAGAGATACATGCAGGCAAAACCCCAATGTACATTAAATAAACCTTTTAAAAAATTCAGGGGTAAGCCTTAGCCACAAGTTCTAGGCTAACCTGGGCTACAGGAAACCCTGTCTCAAAAATCAAAACAAGAAGTTGGGCAGTGGTGGCGCACGCCTTTAATCCCAGCACTCGGGAGGCAGAGGCAGGCGGATCTCTGAGTTCGAGGCCAGCCTGGTCTACAAGAGCTAGTTCCAGGACAGGCTCTAGAAACTACAGGGAAACCCTGTCTCGAAAAAACCAAAAAAAAAAAAAAAAAAAAATCAAAACAAGAACTGTCAGGTTGGTTCAGTGAGTAAAGGGGCTTGCCATCAGGACGGACAGCTTGTGTTCAATCTCTGGGACCCACAGGGTAGAAGGAGAGAACCAAGTCCTGCATGTTGTCCTCTGAGCACCACATAAGCACGGTGGTACTTGTATGCACACACATACACACAAGATAAAGGAAAAAACACAGAGGAAAACGAAAGAGGAGGAGAAAGAAAAGGAAAATTTGTGAAAATCAGAGAAAAGAGATTCCATGTTGGGAAGTCTAGGCAAAGGGGCCAGTGGCCCCCAGATCCATCTTTGGGGTACTGAGGAAGGATGGGGCGAGAGCTATGTGTGATTAGGCAGTCATGGGCAGGTGAGATCTTCATGACTGTTGTCTCAGCTCTCATTCCGCAAGGGTTTTGAAGACATCTCTGTGGCTCAAGGGGACAAGCCTGTTCCCACGCAGCGACTTCTTCTTGGGGGTGATTTCATCACCAGATGAGATCTTAGTGAGGTTTTGCTGTTCCTGGGACACAAGACCATGTAATAAGAACATGGGGTACCTTTGGGGGTTTTGGATACAGATGTTGCAAGAACTGAGAGTCAGCAGTCAGGTATGGGGGTGCACCAACGCCAGGAAGGGAAAGACTGGTGCAAGCTGGAGACCAGCCTGAGCTACGTGGAAAACCTTGTCTCAGAAAGAAGAAAACAAAGTGGATAGAAAGCCACTTCACTCGCTCATCTCTGTGACTTTAGGGTTTTTTTTTTTTTGTTTGTTTTGTTTTTAAACATTTATTTATTTATTTATTTATTTATTTTTATTATGTTCTGCCTGTATATATTCCTGCATGTCAGAAGAGGACACCAGATCTCATTATAGATGGTTGTAAGCCATCATGTGGGTGCTGGGAATTGAACTCAGAACCTTTGGGAGAGCAGCCAGTGCTCTTAACCTCTGAGCCATCTCTCCAGCCAGTGACTTTAGTTTTAAAGTGAGATGGTGAGGTGCCCAGTGTGTGTGTGTGTGTGTGTCTGTGTGTGCACGTGAGCACACGCATATGTGTATGTGTTTTATTACTACATGTATTTATTTAACATGTGAGGCCATACACATGCCACAGCTTGTGTGTGGAGGTCAGAGGACACTTTGGAAGGGTTAGTTCTTTCCTTTTACCGTGTGAGTCCCGGAGATTGAACTGAGATCTTCAGGCTTGGCAGCAAGCACCTTAACCTATTGAGGCAGCTCACTGTCCCTAGATGTCCCTGTTTTGGTTTTGTTGTTGCTGCTGTTTTGTTTTGTTTCCTCTTTCAAGACAGAGTTTCTCTGTGAAACAGTTCTAGTTGTCCTGGAACTCTAAAAATCAGGCTGACCTCGAATTCAGAGAAATGTCTGCCTCTGCCTCCCGAGTGTTGGGATTAAAGGTATCCACCACTGCTGCCCAACAAGTATCCCTATTTTTTTTTTTGTTTGTTAGTTTGTTTTATTTTAGACAGACATTCCTGGGCTTTTGAGTAAAAACCATTTTCAAATGTCTAGAACAAGAACACAATGGGGTCTGGGCATGTAGATAGAGTATTCGCCTACCATGGAAGAAGTACTGAGTTCAAATCCCAGCACTGCAAAAACCAGATGTGGTGATGCATGTCAATAATGCCAGGACTCAGGAAATAGAGGTAGGAGGCTCAGAAATTCAAGGTCTCCTCTGGCTACATAGCAAATTTGAGTTTAAGACCAGCCTGGGCTACATGAGATCCTATCTTCAAAAAAAAAAAGTAGTTGGGGGGGGAGCCTAGCCTGATGGTGCACACCTTTAATCCCAGCACTTGAGAGGCAGTGGCAGGAGGATCTCTGTGTATTCCAGGCCAGTCTGGCCTATAGAGTGAGTTCCAAGCCAGCCAAGGCTACATAGCGAAACCTTGTCTCAAAAAACTAAAACCAGACCAACAAAAAGAAGAAGGAGGAGGAGGAGGAAAAGGAAAAGGAGAGGAGGAAGAGGAGGAGGAGGAGGAGAAGGAGGAAGAGGAGGAGAAAACCATAGTGGTCTCCAACATGGAAGGTGCCATGTATAGTTGCCATGTATAGTTCTTTTTGCTGGCTTCTGTTGCTGTTCCCAAGGGCACCTACTCTCTGGTTACTTCCAGATCTAACCTTTCTTGACCCTTTGCCAACTTGGCATAGAAGGCTAGGATAGCATTACAGAGGCGGGCTGAGACAAACCCCTCTTAGGTAAACTGGTAGAACCAGAATCTTCTTTGTGAGTTTTCCCAGGCCCCAGCACTGAGCCCTGGGGCCTCCTCCCACACCTGCACCAAGGTTTTGATCTTCAAAAATGCTGGGCTTTCTTTGTTTTGCTGTGCAGTGCTGGGGATGAACCTCAAGCCTGTGTGTGCTAGGCAAGCACGCTGCTAAGACCCACCCCAGCTCCCCGCTGTGTTCTTTTATGTCTGGTTTCGTGTCCGGTTTCAGCTTGACATTGTGTTGTGAGAAACCTCTCTGTGGGTACACACCAGTTCAAACAGAGAATCTTTTGTTTATTTTGATTTTAAGAAATTTCATTGTGGGGGTTGGAGAGATGGCTCAGCGGTTAAGAGCACTGGCTGCTCTTCCAGAGGACCCGGGTTCAAGTCCCAGCACTCATATGGCACCTCACAACTGTCTGTAGCTCCAGTTCCAGGAGACTGAATACCCTTACATAGACATACATACAGGCAAAACACCAATGTACATAAAATAAAATAAGTAAATTATTTTAAAAATTACGTTGTGTGAGTGTGTGTGTATGAGTGTGAATGTGTGAGTGTGTGAGTGTGTGACTGTGTATCTGAGTGTATGTGTCTATGTCTGTGTGTCTGTCTGTGTGTCTTTCTTTCTTTCTTTCTTTCTTTCTTTCTTTCTTTCTTTCTTTCTTTCTTTCTTTCTTCTTTTGTGGTTTTTTGAGACAGGGTTTCTTTGTAGCTTTGGAGCCTGTCCTGAAAGTAGCTCTTGTAGGCCAGGCTGGCCTCAAACTCACAGAGATGTGTGTGTGTGTGTGTGTGTGTGTATCAGAGGATGATTTTTAGGAGGTGGTTCTCTCTTTCCACCACTTAAGTCCCAGGAATGTAATTCTAGTCAGACTTGGCAGCAAGGCTCACCTGACTTTTTGGATTTATTTTTATTTTTTTCAAAATGTACAAGAATGTTTGCCTGCATGTATGTCTGTGCACCACAAACATGCCTGGTGTCCTCAGGGGCTGGAAGAGGGCATCAGAGCCCCTGGAACTAGAGTTACAGATGGCTGTGAGCAGTCATGCAGGTGCTAGAACTAAACCTAGGTCCTTTGTAAGAGCGGTTAAGTGACCTGGAGGTCACGGCACACACCTTTAATCCCAGCACTCAGGTGGCAGAGGCAGGTGGATCTCTGAGTTTGAGGCCAGCGTGGTCTACAGAGTGAGTTCCAGGACAGCTAGAGAAACCCTGTCTGGAAAACAAAACAACAACAACAACAGCAATAATAATGAAATAAAACACCAAATACCCTGAACGTAATCGTATTTAGGCAGCATTTTAGGGAAGAGACCCCAAAGGGACATGAAGGGAAACAGTCACGTATTTGAGGAGTGACTTCACTGCGTTCAGTCAGAGGGGCATGAATCTCGGGGTGGGGGGGCGAGTCATAATTATATTCAATTAAAGAAAGACCTAGCAAATTGCAGGTCGCCAGCAAACACGTTCAATGCCGAGTCATCCCACAGAGGACGGTTAAAGTGCTGCCGTGGGACCAGTGAGATGGTTGGCCTGGTAAAAGTGCTCACAGTCAAGGCTGAGGACCTGAGTTCAAGCCCCACCCCCCATACGGTGGAAAAAGAGAGTGACTCCTACAGGTTGCCCTCTGGCCTCCACAGCAGTGAATGTGGACCTCTCCCCGTAAATGAACATAATTTTTTAAAAAATGTAAATTTACTATGGGATCTTTTCCCTTTATGGTTTTTTCAGACAGGGCTTCTAAGTGTAACTTTGGCTGTAGGCCAGATTGACCTTGATCTCACAGAGATTCCCCCACCCCCACCCCCACCCCCACCCCCCAGTCTCCCAGTCTCCCAGTCTCCCAAGTGCTGGGATTAAAGGTGTGCCACCACCTGGCTACTATAGAATCTTTTTTTTTAAAGATTTATTTATTTATTATGTATACCGTATTCTCAGTATTCTGTCTGTATGCATGCCTGCAGTCCAGAAGAGGGCACCAGATCTCATTACAGATGGTTGTGAGCCCCCATGTGGTTACTGGGAATTGAACTCAGGACCTCTGGAAGAGCAGCCAGTGCTCTTAACCACTGAGCCATCTCTCCAGCCCCCATTATAGGGTCTTAATGAAACCTAACAGTCAAGTTTAATGCAAGAGGATTGTATGTGTTTAAGGCCAGTCTGGGCTACACAGTGAGTTCCAGACTAGCCTGGGCTACAGTGTAATTTGATCTCAAATAGCAATCCCAAGCAAGTGAGATGGTTGATCCAGCGAAGGTGCTTGCCGTAAAAGCCTGAGAATATGAATTTGAGCCTTAGAGCCCACTATAGGAAAAAAACTGACTCTTGCAATTGATTCCTCTGACCTTCACTTTGCCAGTGCTTGTGCGTGCGCACGCGCGCATGCACACAAAGAAACAGAGCTGGGCTTGGTTGTACAAGTCTGTCATCCCAGCACTCCGGAGATGGATGCTGGAGGATCAAAAATTCAAGGTCATTCCAGGCTCTAGGAGACCTTGTTGCAAAACAAAATTGCTTAGAGAATTAAGACTACCTTAGCTAGACAGAAGTGGGGAAGGATATGGGGGGGCCTGAGGTGCTTAATCCTCCCAGTCCTAGCCTCCCAGGTGGAAGCCCTTCTCTTGTGTCAGGACTGCCCACTCTGTGTCCTGTTCTCTGTCACAGTCGGGTAAGGCTGGCCATTTGTTGATTGGTTTCCTCCCACTGTAAACTGAGACGAGAATCAATCCGGAGAAAATAGTAGATCCAGCCCTAGGCTGGCCTTGAACTCTCAGAGGTCATCTTGTCTCTGCTTCCCAAGTGATAGTTCTGTTTTTTTTAAAGATTTATTTATTATGTATACAACATTCTGCCTCCATGTATACCCGCATGCCAGAGAAGGGTGCCAGATCTCATTACAGATGGTTGTGAGCCACCATGTGGTTGCTGGGAATTGAACTCAGGACCTCTGGAAGAGCAGCCAGTGCTCTTAACCACTGAGCCATCTCTCCAGCCCCCCACAAGTGATAGTTTTAAAGGTGTGTGCCACCACTGCCCAGCCATGTCTTCCTAACCATTCTCCATCTTTTTTGTTTATTTGTTTGTTTTGTTTTGTTTTGTTTTGTTTTTTGAGCCAGGGTTTCTCTGTAGTTTTGGAGCCTGTCCTGGCACTTGCACTGTAGACCAGGCTGGCCTCAAACTCACAGAGATCTACCTGTCCCTGCCTCCCGAGTGCTGGGATTAAAGGCGTGCGCCACCACTGCCAGGCAACCCATCTTTTTTTTTTAAAAAAACACAACAACAACAACAACAACAACAAAAAACATCTAAATTATGTATTTGTGTGTGAGTCTACATGTACCATGGTGCACATGTGGAGGTCAGAGGACAACCTGTGGACCTTGGTTCTTTCCTTCCACCATGGGTCCCAGATATCTAACCAGCTCATGAGGCCTGACAGCAAGCGCATTTACCCACCTAGCCATTCAACAGCCTATAGATGATCTTCAGACACAGGATTTCATGTAGTCCTGGCCGGCCTCGAACTTCTGACTCTCTGCCCCTGAAGTGTTGGGATTACAGACATACACCACCCTGCCTGGTACAATTTCAATATTTTTAAATTATAGACTTTATTTCAAGGCAGGTAAAGTTGAAGTACATAAAAACCTATTTTAGATTTCAGTAAAAATAATTAAAATTTCGAGTTAAGCTCATTTTTTTTCACGCATATGTGAAGAATTGCTGCCATCTCATGGAGATTCTGTATAAATTCCTACTTCAGGCTCATGAGCTTCCCTAGGGACAGATGCCTTTGACTCAGACCACCACAGTAGACACCTACCGCAGTTGTTAGATGTGTTTAGATGTGTCCCGTGGCCCCCCTCCCCCCGGCCCCAAAGAGGGCATCAGAGCCCCTGGAACTGGAGTTAGGGTGCAGATGCTGGGAACCAAACCTGGGTCTTCAATAAGAGTAGTGAGTGTCCTTAACTGTTGAGCCCTGTCTCCAGGGCCGCAAATAATTTTGTTGTTTTTTCGAGGCAGGATTTCTCTGTGTATCTTTGGCTGTCCTGGAACTTGCTCTGAAAAACCAGGCTGGCCGGGCGGTGGTGGCACATGCCTTTAATCCCAGCACTCGGGAGGCAGAGGCAGGTGGATATCTGTGAGTTCGAGACCAGCCTGGTCTACAAGAGCTAGTTCCAGGACAGGCTCTAAAAAAGCTGCAGAGAAACCCTGTCTCGAAAAACCAAAAAAAAGAAAAACCAGGCTGGCCTCGAACTCACAGAGATCTGCCTGCCTCTGCCTCCCAAGTGCTGGGATTAAAGGTGTGCGCCACCATCGCCTGTCTCCATAAATAATTTTTCAAATTAAAAATAAAACCCATAAGGACCTTGATACTTGGACAGATGACCTAGCCAGGCACAATGGTGCACGCCTGTATTCTGGGGAGCTGAGGCCAGAACAACACGGGTTCAAGGCCAGCCCGGGTTATACAGTGAGTTCCAGGATAGCTAAAACTATATAGTGAAACTCTGTCTCAGAAAAAGAAAGACAGAGAGAGAGAGAGAGAGAGAGAGAGAGAGAGAGAGAGAGAGAGAGAGAAGCTGTGAGGTTTGGTAGTTTGGTAAAGTGCTGTCTTGCAATCTTGACCCGATTTTGATCCCCAGCACCAATGTCAAAAGGTAAGAGCAGAGCAGTCATGTGGTTGTAATCCCAGGGGAAGTGAAGGTGGTAGCGATGGACTCCTAGCTGACTTGGCCAGCGCCAGGTCACTGAGACACCAAAAACTCTAACAAGGGCTAGAAAGGTGAGTCGGGGCTTAAAAACACTTGCCGCTCTTGCAGAGGGCCTGAGTTCCTTTCCCAGAAGCCATACCAGATGGCTCACAACTGCCTGGCACTCTAGCAGCTGGGGATCCGAAGCTCTCTTCCCACCTGTTTGGGCCCCAGTGCATATTCAGGAGCATGGGCACATACACATGCACAAATAAGTAGTAAACATAAATCCAAAAAGAAAACATAACAAATAAGAGAGATGGCTCCTGAGGAAGGACACCAAGGAAGGCCTCCACACCCACATATGTGCACACATGAACACCCCCCACACGCACACATATACACATATGCAGGCCTATATACCACACCTACAGTGTAGCTGACCATATACTTGGCTTCTATTTTCAGTCAACAGATCTTGGCTTCTTAGAGCCATCTTGGCTCCACATCACCCCTGTGTGGGCTGCACTGCAGCCTGGGACTAGGGTGACAATGTCCTCTTACATTCCAGCCTCCCTGTTCTATTTCCTCTTCTGCAGCCAGGCTTTCCTGTCTGTCCACTGTCTGAGTGGTCATCATTCTGCATCTCACAGCAGGTGCCTGAACCGCTTCACTTTGGCTGGGGCAGGGCACAGGGCATGGCACTTTAGGGTTCAGAGACAAGGTATCAGGTGATCTGTAGAGGCCAAGCAAGGCTCTGGGGGACCACGAGGGGACGCTTTTCAGAATTCCATTTGGTTACTTTCTTCTGCCTCTTCCCCTCACTGGAGGTGGGGGGCTTCCTTCTCCTCCTTCTCAACCTCCTCATTAAAATTATTTATTAGAAGTGTGTGTGTGTGAAGTGGAAAGATCTCCAATATTCTTGGGTAGGCAGAATTAACATAGTAAAAATGGCAATCTTACCAAAAGCAATCTACAGATTCAATGCAATGCCCATCAAAATCCCAGCAAAATTCTTCAAAGACCTCGAAAGAACGGTACTCAACTTCATTTGGAAAAGCAAAAAAAAAAAAAAAAAAAAAAACAAACAAACAACAACAACAAAAAAAAACCAGGATAGCCAAAACAATTCTGTACAATAAAAGAACTTCTGGAGGCATCACAATCCCTGACTTCAAACTCTACTACAGAGCTACAGTACTGAAAACAGCCTGGTATTGGCATAAGAACAGACAGGAGGACCACTGGAACCGAATAGAAGACGCGGATATCAATCCACACATCTTCGAGCACCTGATCTTTGATAAAGAAGCAAAAATATCAAATGGAAAAAAGAAAGCATATTTAACAAGTGGTGCTGGCATAACTGGATATCAACATGTAGAAGAATGAAAATAGACCCATATCTCTCACCATGCACAAAACTCAAGTCCAAATGGATCAAAGACCTCAACATAAAGTCAGCCACACTGAACCTTATAGAAGAGAAAGTGGGAAGTACACTTGAACGCATTGGCACAGGGAACCACTTCCTAAATATAACCCGAGCAGCACAGACACTGAGATAACAATTAATAAATGGGAAGTCCAGAAACTGAAAAGCTTCTGTAAAGCAACAAGTCAAAATGACAGCCTAAAGAATGGGAAAAGATCTTCACTAACTCCATATCAGACAGAAGTCTGATCTCCAAAATATACAACGAACTCAATAAATTAGACACCAAAAGATCACATAATCCAATAAAAAAAAAATGGAAAACAGACCTAAACAGTGAACTCTCAACAGAGGAATCTAAAATGGCTGAAAGACATTTAAGAAATGTTCAACATCCTTAGTCATCAGAGAAATGCAAATCAAAACAACTCTGAGGGGCTGGAGAGATGGCTCAGAGGTTAAGAGCATTGCCTGCTCTTTCAAAGGTCCTGAGTTCAATTCCCAGCAACCAGATGGTGGCTCACAACCATCTGTAATTAGGTCTGGTGCCCTCTTCTGGCCTGCAGGCATACATGCAGACAGAATATTGTATACATAAGAAAGAAAGAAAGAAAGAAAGAAAGAAAGAAAGAAAGAAAGAAAGAAAGGAAAGGAAGGAAGGAAGAAGAACCCTGAGATTCTATTTTACACCTGTAAGAATGGCCAAGATCAAAAACACTGATGACAACTTATGCTGGACAGGTTGTGGGGAAAAGGGAACATTGCTGCATTGCTGGTGGGAGTGCAAGCTGGTACAACCCCTTTGGATGTCAGTGTGGTGATTTCTCAGAAAATTAGGAAACAACCTTCCTCAAGACCCAGTAATACCACTTTTGGGTATATATCAAAAGGATGTTCAATTGTACCACAAGGACATGTGCTCAACTATGTTCATAGCAGCTTTGTTTGTCATAGCCAGAACCTGGAAACAACATAAATGCCCCTCGACCGAAGAATGAATAAGGAAAATGTGGTACATTTACACAATGGAGAAAAACACAGCAGAAAAAAAATACCAACAGCTTGAATTTCTCAGGAAAATGGATGGAACTAGAAAACATTATTTTGAGTGAGGTAACCCAGACACAGAAAGACAATTATCACATGTACTCACTCATAGGTGGTTTTTAAACATAAAGCAAAGAAAGCCAGCCCACAAACCACAATTCCAGAGAACTTAGACAACAATGCGGACACTAAGAGAGACTTACATAGATCTAATCTACATGGGAAGTAGAAAGTATAAAAAAACAAGATCTCCTGAGTAAATTGGGAGCATGGGGACTTTGGGGGAGGATTGAAGGGGCGAGGGGAGAGGCAGGGAGGGGAGCAGAGAAAAATGTAGAGCTTAATAATTATCAATAAAAAAAGAAGTGTGTGTTCGTGAGTGCATGGGAGGGGCTTGTATGTTCAAATGAGGGTGCACACACTTCCTTCTGTATTTGTGGACATCAGAGGAAAGTTTACAAGAGACAGTTCTCTCCTTCCACCACGTGGGTCCCATGGATCAAACTCAGATTGTTGCCACAATCTGCAGCAATCACCTCTATCCAATAAAGCATTTTGTTATTTTTAATTGAATTTTTTTTTGAGTAGGGGTAGTAGCATTGACACAAGGTTTGCCTGTGTAGCCCTGGCTATCCTGAAACTCACTCTGTAGACCAGGCTGGCCTTGAACTCAGAAATCTGCCCGTTGCTGCATTGTGAATGCTGGGATTAAAGGCCTGCGCCACCACAGCCCATCATTTATTAATTTTTTTTGTTTGTTTTCTTTTGTTTTGAGACACAGCTTCTCTGTGTAGCAGCTCTGACTGTCCTGGAACTCACTCTGAGAGACCAGGCTGGCCTTAAACTTACAAAGATCCACCTACCTCTGCCTCCCCAATGCTGGGATTAAAGGTGTGCACCACCATCATCCTGCTTTTATTTTGCTTCTGAGTCAGGGTCTTACTATACAGTCTTGGCTGGCCCTAAACTCACAGAGCTCTACCCGCCTCCAGAGTTCTGTGGTTATAGACATGTACCACCATGCCCAGGCCAAATTATTATGTTCCAGATATTTTACGTGGATTGTAATTTCTACCAAGAATGACTTGGCTGGGCAGTGGTGGCACATGCCTTTAATCCTAGCACTCAGGAGGCAGAGGCAGGTGGATCGTTGTGAGTTTAGGGCCAGCCTGGTCTACAGAGCAAGTTTCAGAACTGACTCCATAGCTACTGAGAAACGCTGTCTTGAAAAACATAAACAAACAAACAAACAAATAAAAATGAAAGAGAATGACTTGTTAGCCAGGCTTGGTGGCATCGGCCTGTATTGAAGTCCTTGTTTCATTTTTTTTTTTTTTTTTTTTTTTTTTTTTGGTTTTTCGAGACAGGGTTTCTCTGCAGCTTTTTTAGAGCCTGTCCTGGAACTAGCTCTTGTAGACCAGGCTGGCCTCGAACTCACAGAGATCCGTCTGCCTCTGCCTCCCGAGTGCTGGGATTAAAGGCGTGCGCCAGTCTCGGGTAGCCCAGGCTGGCCTCAAACTCCATATGTACCTGAGACTGGTCTTTCACCCCAGTCTCCTGCATCTACCTTTCCAGTGCTGGGATGACCGTCATGTGCCACTGCTTGAAGCTTTAGCAACTGCCGAGGGATGCCTGGTCCAAGCCCTGGGAGGGGATAAGATGGCTTCATCCCTGAGTTGGTAAGTTGGTTGCAGGCTTGTGGGACACACGGACCTGTCAACAGAGCTCCACCATTCAGAGAGACAGAATTTCGCCTCCACTTTCTTTTCTTTCTTTTTTTTTAATTATTTGTATTCATGTGTACATGTCTGACTGTGTATGTGTGCATGAGTGCAGGTGTTGAGAAGCCTGGAGAGGGTGATGGGTCCCCTGGAGAGGGTGATGGGTCCCCTGGAGAGGGTGATGGGTCCCCTGGAGAGGGTATTTGTGAACTGACCATCGAATTCAAGTCCTCTACAAGAGCAAGTGCTCTTGCTCTCTGGGCCATCTCTCCAGGCTCTTGCCTTCACTTTCATGTAGGGAATCATTCACTACAGGGCATTGCATCTGGCGCCTATCCCGTACCAGCCTCCGCGCAGGACCGGTACAGGCCACCAATAGGTGGCGCTGCTGTTAGCGCTTCTCTATCGGGGGTGGGTGGTACTGTCTCTAAACTACTGTGTAGTTGGGGCGTTTTTTACTTTTGGGGGGCCGTTCCCCCAGCTCCCAGATAAATACACAGAGACTTATTCTTACTTACGAACGCCTAGCCTTAGATTGGCTTGTTTCTAGCCAGTTTTTCTAACTTAAATTATCCTGTTTTGCCTTTGGATTTTTTGTTGTTGTTTGTTTTTCTTTTTCTTTTTCTTTTTTTGAGACAGGATTTCTCTGTAGTTTTGGAGCCTGTCCTAGAACTAGCTCTGTAGACCAGGCTGGCCTCGAACTCAGAGATCTGCCTGCCACTGCCTCCCAAGTGCTGGGATTAACAGTTTGCACCACTACTGCCTGGCTGCTTGCTTTGTTGTTGTTGTTGTTCTTTAATTAGGTTTTATTTTTATATGTATGGTGTTCTGTCTGTATGTACATCTGTGTACCACATTCATGCCTGGTGCCTGTGGAGGCCAAAAGAGAGTACCAGATCTCTTGGAACTGGAGTTACCAATGATTGTGAGTCACCATGTGGGTGCTGGGAATTGAACTCAGGACCTTTGGAAGAGCAGGCAATGCTCTTAACCTCTGAGCCATCTCTCCAGCCCCTATGTATTTACTTTTTGAGGGGCAGTTTGAGACTGGGTTTCTCCATGTAACAGTCCTGGCTATCCTGGAACTCACTCTTGTAGACCAAGGTGGTCTCGAACTCAGAGATCCACTGTGCACCACCACTGCCTGGCTACCTTTTTTTTTTTTTTTTTTTTTTTTTTTTAGACTAGACTGGCTTTAAACTCACTATGTAGCCCAGGTAGATCTCAGAGTTGTGGTGATCCCTGCCCCAGTCCCCCAAAGTGCTGGGATTCCTCTCTTCCTTCTTTGTACTAAAGATTAAAACCCAGGGACTCTCAAGAGTAAGTGTGAGTAAATGCCACAGTTAGCTGGAGCCTGGGGTCTTGGGTTTGTTTTTTTTTATATTTTATTTTATTTATTTTTTTTCAATGCATTATGGACACTAATGTGCAAGCAAAGTGTTGGGTGTTTTTTTTTTTTTAATATTTATTTGCTTGTTATGTATACAATATTCTGTCTGTCTGTATGCCCGCACGCCAGAAGAGGGCACCAGACCTCATTACAGATGGTTGTGAGCCACCATGTGGTTGCTGGGAATTGAACTCAGGACCTTTGGAAGAGCAAGCAATGCTCTTAACCTCTGAGCGTTCTCTCCAGCTCCCTGGGGTCTTGTTTTAATCCACACCTCAACTTCTTTGAGATCAGTGAGTCCTAAGGTCCTCCTCCTCTGCCGCTGTGACCCCAGTCCAGTTTCTCTATTGACCTTGTACTTCAGTCAAGGTCTTGGCCACTAAGCCTCAGTTTCCCCTCAGTGGCCAACCACGAGCACTATTTTCCTCAGGCTCATTTTCCCTTTCATGGAGTCATGCTGTGACTACTTTAAAAGGGGGGGGGGGAGGGTGGATTCCAGAGCAGTGTGAAGAGCACCTGCCGCTTCTTCAAAGGACCCAGGTTTGGTACTCAGCATCCTTATGGCGGTTCACTACTGTCTGTAACTCCAATTCCAGGGGATCTGACGCCCTCTTCTGGCTCCTGCAGGTACCAGAAGCACATGAATTGCACAGACATACATGCAGGTAAAGACACTCATACATAGACAATAAAAAATTAATTTAGTTAATTAAATAATAAATAAAAATAAATATGTATTTAAATGGGGGGGTGGATAGATGGATCAGCAGTCAAGAGCACTGGCTGTTCTTCCAGAGGACCTGGTTCTGATTCCCGGCAACCATATGGCAGCTCACAACTGCCTGTGACTCCAGCTCCAGACCAGATGACCTCTCGTGGTTTTCACATGCACCAGGCATGTACATGGCACACAGATAGAGATGCAGGCAAAACAACTACACACATAAAATAAAAATTAACAATAAAAGAGGGGGCTCCTGACCTCCTTCATTTTCCCCCATTTCCTGACCCAGTTAGAGGGCAAATATGATGGTTAGTTTCCTCAGCTTGGAGGGATACAGAATCACCATGGCTGGCTGGCTTGAGTTAGCGGAGGCGGGAAGACCAACAACTCTAACTTGGGTGGCACCATCCCATGGGCTGGAGTCCTAAATTGCATTAAAATGAAACTGAGTGGAGCGCCTGTGGATGCCACGTGACCAGCTGCCTTAGGCTCCTCCCATCATACTTTCCGTTCCCCTCCAGGATGGGGTGCATCTTCAAACTGTGAGCCCAAAGAGAGCTTCCCTTCAGTTGCTTTTGCGGGGTCTTTTGCTGAAGCACCGAGAAAAGTATCGAATGCAGTAAGAGCCTGACTCCCTGGGCTTTAGCAGACATTATTTAGACTCCATGAGCAGGAGGCGGCACAGGTCTCTAATCCCAGCAACTCAGGAGGCTGAGGCAGAAGGGTCGTGGAACCCGGGGTCAGCTTGGGTGTTGTGGGAACTCCTTGTAGAGACACGTCTACCCCTCCTTACGCAGTACGGGCAAGTCAAAGTACCATTCTAACCCAAGTCTGATGTGGGGAGCTGATGAGTTTATTGGACTCACCCACAGATCATGAGGGGTACTGACGGGAGTAGTGGGGGTGGGGGGAACATTCACAATACTGAAGTCTGGTCCCAGCAAGGATGGCGAGGATGACAGCTTCGGCACAGCCACATTGGTGGAGACCCAGCTTCGGGTAGCTTTCCACAGTCTCCTGACGCTTCCCAAGACTGGAAGGGCCACAAGCAGTCAGGGCAGAATTACACACAGTTGTCTGGAAGGTGCAGGAAGAAGTGTCTGAGATCAAGCGAGGGGCCCAGATACCTCCTTACTCCCTCCTTGTATGAATGAATAGCGGCGGCAGTCCTTGGAGCCAATCAGTTCCATCTTGGATTGACCCGTAAGTTGTCAAAGCTACCCTGATAAAGATGTCTGCTGTTATGTTCAGCCTTCTACAACACTGGGCTAGGGAATGAGTGTGTGTGTGTGTGTGTGCATTTATGAGGGAGATAGATGTAAGATAGAGACGGAGAAATACGCAAAGAGAGAGGGGGCAGAGACAGAGACACAGAGAGACATTTTACAGTGGTAATAGTTTGGAAGCTCCTGTCCCCAAGAATACAAGCCCACCCTTATCCGCCTGGTACCCCGGATGCACCTGGGCCCAGAGCGGCTCCTCTGGAGAAGCAGGTGTGGGGAGCAGGTGTGGGCAGCGCCACTCCGTTTCTTCCCTCCTGCCTCACCCTGGCCTTGTTTCTGGCTGATGATTGCTTTATTACTGTTTTCAGTCAGATATAATTCCAGCATTTTCTATAATCTCCATCTTTTCATTGATACCAGATCTTTATACAAAGAATTTGTATATAGGATGATTAGACACCCACCAGCACACATCCCCGGGCAATTAGAACATTTGAAACGCCGCACAGCAATTCACATCCCTCATTTGTTACTTTGGAAAGTGTTTTGTGATTTTTCTTTTTTGGGGGGTGGGGGTGGGGGATGTGTTTACAAAACCCAACAACAATTCTCATTTCGAGTTGCAAAACACGAAGCCATTTTGAACGGAGACAGATGGCGGTTAAATGAGGTTTAATTAAAGAATGAGCGCTTTGAATCAAATCACTTTCCAAAGTGCGGCGCGCGCACAGATTCTTGAGTGCTTGCATAAATAGCATCTGGAAGACGCTGCAGTCGAATCCAGGAAGGTGTTCCGGGGCGATCAGGGAGCGCAGGAAGCCAGGGGCAGGTCTGACCTGGGCTGGGCCGCAACTCCCAAAGTTCGGGACCCAGGAAGTGGGGTTGGGGAGAGATATGAGGCCAGGACAGGGGAAACAGGCAAATTCTTAGATGAAGTCAGGTGTGGAGACACCTGTGATCCTAGCACTTGGGAGGTGGAAGCAAGGGGATCAAAAGTTCAAGGCCATCCTCTGTACCGTAAGGAGTTTGAGACCAGCCTGGGTAACACAGGGCCCAGTCTCAAACAACAAAAGACTGCTTTGGAGGGGTAGGTCCCCTTAACTAATTACTTTTGTGGGTGCTTGTATTTTTAATTTTGTAATTTTGCTCTGGGTCTCACGTGGCTCAAACGGTCCTCACACTCTTGATCCTCCTGCCATCGCCAGTATTGGGGTTATAGATGCGTCCCACCCACTGTGCCCAGTTTTCTGCAGCGCTAGGATGGAATCCAGCGCCTGCTGCTAGCTAGGCAAGCACTCGACCTCCTGAGCTACTTTCTCCCAGCCCGTTTTGTTTAGAGACCGGGTCTCTGTAGCCCAGGCCCGCTGAATTGCAGGGATCTATCTGCCGAGGGAATGTGCGGCTTTGTATTGCTCATAGGCGTCGGATCCTGTTTCCCAGAGCCGGCCCCACCCAGGGACTCCAACCGCGAGCTCTGATCCGGTGGCCTTAGGTCATAGTGGGGGCGGCTCTAGACCACAGACAGGCGCCAGTGGCTGCTCCCAGAATAAGGGCACCAGGTACCCACGGCCTTCTCTAGACCAAAGCCAGGTTCCAGCAGCGGATAAAGGGTGGCTTATGAGGCTGAGCTAAGACCGACTGGGGGAGGGGAGCGCTGAGTATAAATAGGGAGGAAAATTCCTTGTTTTCTGTTTTGAAATGTGGGGGATGAAACCCAGGCTTCATGTGTTATGTAGGTGCCCCACTACTGAGCTACGCCCTCTGCCGCTTATGGGGTGGCGGCGGGGGCCGGAGTGGTGGTGGTGGTTAAAGCCCTGATCTAAGTAAGAGATTTGACACAGGGTCTCACTAGGTAGCCTTGGCAGGCCTCAAACTCCCAGAAATTTTGACTGTCCCTGCCTCTGGAGTTGATCTAAGGGTTTTTAACTTTAAAACAAACAAACAAACAAATAAATTTATGTCTGGGCAGTGGTGGCACATGCCTTTAATCCTGTGGGTTTGAGGCCAGCCTGGTCTACAGAGCTAGTTCCAGAACAGCCAAGGCTACACAGGGAAACCCAGTCTTGAAAATACAAAATCTGAAAAGATCTATTTTTATTCCTCTAAATTACGTGTATGTGTGTAGACACGTAGGGACCATTCATTCACTTCAGGGGCGGTTGTGGGCCACCCCGCGTAGGTGCTAGGAGGCTTGGCACTTACCAGGTTGGACTCAAGAGATTTACCATGCTCAGATTATGGTTTTGTTTTTAAAAAAGGACCTTTGTAGTCCAGACTGGCCTCCCGATTTGCTATATAAGGAGGATGTCCTTGAACTGATCCTCTGGCCTCACTTCCCAAATGCTGGGTGACTGGCGGGTGCTATCCTATATTTGTTCCATTTTGTAGTTTTAGACAGGGTCTCAACTTGGAACTTATCGGGCTTTTGAAGTGAGTGCCTTTTGGTCTGGTCTTCAACTCCAGATCCTCCTGCCTCAGCCCTCTATACTGGGGTTAGAGGTGTACCACAGGACCAAGGATGGTGGTTCATGATGGAGTGCCGGGTCTTGAAGAGAAAGGGCTGAGTGTGGTGGTGAATGCCCTGTGTGATTCTAGTGTTGGGAGATGCACACAGGAAGACCCCAAGTTCAAGGTCATTGTCAGTTATGTATGAAGTCGAGGCCAGCCTGGGCCACATGAGACCCTGCCTCAAAACAAACAAACAAACAAAATTCAGGAGCCAGAGAAGATGGTGAGTACCTGGTGTTGTGTGTCCCTACTTCCCCTTCCATCTCTGAGATGTGGAAGAGGTCAGCTAGGGCGTGCGCGTGTGTATGTGTGTGTGTGTGATGGGGGTTGGATGCCAGCAGAGATGGACAGTCGGCAGGGGCATGCTAACTTTGGGGTCTGTAAGATCTTTCCAGGAGGAAGCTGATCCAGATGTCTGGGACAAGGCCTCTTTCCCAGTGGGGATGCACAGGCCTGGCAGAAACACCTGAACTGGAGCATCAGAGCTAGATCCTGGGGTCACTGTGTCCTTTTCTTTCCGGTGACTACAATGTAGTATGTTCAGGCAAGATAGACATGAAAGGGACACAGGAAGAGAAAGTCTTCCTGAGTGTGTGTGTGTCTGAAAGCTCTACAGAGGCAGAGAGTCAAGAATTCCAGTAATCAGCATTTACTATTGTGGACATAAAAAAGACAATATGGTATTTCTCTTTCTAGAGCCCTTTTTTCCCTTCAAACATATGGTCTCAATTTAAAAAAAAAATGTAAGCAAGCAAGGGGGAAAAATGCCAGGTAGTGGGGATGCATGCCTTTAATTTTAGGCCTGGAGAGAAGGCTCAGCTGTTAGGAGCACTGGCTGTGCCTGGCGGTGGCAGCGATGACGCACACCTCTAATCCTAGCACTCAGGAGGCAGAGGCAGGGGGATCTGAGTTCAAGGCAGCCTGGTCTACAGAGCGAGTTCCAGGACAGCTAAGGCCACACAGAGAAACCCTGTCTCAAAACAAAACAAAACAATATAAACACCTCCCCCAAATAAGGTTAGACGTATTACAAGTTAGCCTTGAACCATTTTGTGTATGTATACAGTGTATGTGTGTGTGTGTGTGTGTGTGTGTGTGTATTTGAATGTGTGGAATGTGTATACAAATGTGCTTAGACGTGTGTTTGAAGGCTGGTGGTCAACACGGGATGTCTGCCTCCATTACTTCAGGATACACATAAACATATTTAAACACACACACACACACATATATAATTGAAAAATCATACTTTGTGTGTGTTCCCATATGACAGCGTATGTGCGGAGGTCAGAGAGGAATGTGCAAAAGTCCATTTTCTCCTCCTTCCCTCCCGTGGTCCTTGGGACTGAACTCAGGTTGTCAGGCGTGGCAGCAAGAACCTCTACCCACTAAGCCATCTTGCTATTCCCCCTTTTCATCTAATTTTTGAAGACAGGCTCCTTCTCTGAACCCAGAGCTCACGGTTAGGTTAGCAGGCCAGCAAGCTCCAGGGATCCTCTTGTTTCCAGCCTCCCATCACTGGGGTTATAGGCGGATGCCATGCCACGGCGCACAGCTTTTTAACCCGTATACTGGGATTCTGAAGTCAGGTGATCATGCATGCAAAGGCAGGCATACTTTCCCCAGTCCCAGATGGGAAGTCCTGATCCTCCTGTCACCACTTCCTGAGTGCTGGGGTTACAGGTGTGCACCATCACGTCCCGGATATGCAACGCCGGGGTGGAACCCATGGCTTTGTGAGAGCCGGGCAAGCACTCTGTGGCCACTAGTCCCTTGGCAATAAAGAAAACAAGTTCTGTCCCTGGACATCACAGTGAGACCCCAGAGTATGAAATCAAGGCACCTGAGCTGGTGTCTTGCCTGACTCAATCCCTCAGTGGTTGGGGCCACACCACCAAAAGCATAACATATAACCACTGTAAAAAAAAAATAAGATAAAGGCCACACTTTTTTTCTTTTTCTTTTTTTCTTTTTTTTTTTACTTATTTAAAAAGGCCTTGGCGGCAGGAATATAGTGTAAAAATCATTGGAAAAACTAAAAGGCATCGATACATATCCGAATATACTTTGTACATAAATTACATTTCCTTTAGTCTTTCTGAGTTGAGGTCCTGATTCGGCTCTGAGGTCTAATAGTCGAGGGGATCTGGAAGCTGCACGTTTAGTCCGGAATAGTCCACCATGTACACTGGCCACTGCTGGAAAGAGGGGGACAGAGGGGCCAGGTTAGGATTCCCAAGGACAGGAAGACTTCCCAGAATAACTAGCCTCCTTTCCTTGAGGGTGAACTCAAATGTACTTATGTAGCCACTGAGGCCCAGAGAGGGCAAGAGAGCTCTCCAAGGTAACACAGGTAGAGCCTGGTGTGACAAGTGGATCAGACACCAGCGAGGGCTGAGTGAGCAGGTGCAGTAAGCATCATATACCCAGCTCCACCCCACAGATACAGTCCCTCCTCTCGGGGTAAAAGGAAGATGTACTCAATGATAAAAACGAAGGTAGGAGAAAATGCAAATTCTGGGCTTTCGGGAGTACCCTGAAAGGGGCTGAAGGGACACACAAAGGGTCTAGAAATCCTAAAATGAGTCTTTCTTCCCCCTTTCCCCTCCATTCTTTTCTATTGAGACGGTCTCACATAGCCCAGGCTAGCCTCAGATTTCTCATGTACTGAGGTTGACCTTAAACGTCTGATCATCCTGCCTCTACCTCTCCAGGGCTGGGATTACAGGCGTGTGCCATCAGGTCCAGTTGATGCAACGCTGGGGATCTAAGCGAGGGCTTCATGTGCGCGAGGGCAAGCATTCTGATCTCATGTAACCCAAGCTGGGCCTTGAACTTCTGGGGCTATAGGCATAGGCCACCACGCCCAGTTCTTTACATAGGCCTTCCTCTGAATCAGGCAAGGGCCACACTCAGCAACGTGGCCGACTGATGATGGAGACTGAGTTCTGCCATGTCACCATCGACCCTCTGGCGGCACCAGCACTTCAAGCCCTGCACTGACTGACTGCATAGACCCCCACAGTCTATCCTGTGGGCAAAACAAGTGGATGCGCCTGCACCTCTGAGGTTGGCCGGAGTCCCTTTTAGAGCACAGTGCCTCCCAGTTCCTGGAACTGTGTGGGTGGTCCTGCCTGAGGGCGGGGCAAAGGCTACACAGGATTAGGGTGACGTTCAGATCTGCGTGACTTTACCACGAGGGAGATCTGGTTGGTGGATGCCACAGACTCTGGGTTAGAGGACGAGGATGAAGAAGAGGAAGAGGAGGAGACTGAGTTGCCTTCCGAGACCCGTTTCCTCTTGCGCTTGGGAATGTCTTTGGCTGATGGGAGAAACAGTTGCTGAGACCGGATGCTGGGGGCCGTTCTGCGTCGGCCTCCTGAACTCCCTGGAGAAAGCCCTTGCTTTTAGATTTTCAGCGTTTGACGTTTCCCCCCCACCCCCCAATGTCCTGGGATGGAACCCAGGGCTTGGTGCATGTTGAACTATACTCTTAGGCCCTTATTGGGGGAATTCTAGGCAGGTACTATACCTCTGACCTAAAGCTACACCCTTTCCCAGCGTCCTAGGCTCTGTGACTCTCTACCCATCCACTGAGGCTCAGTTGTCCAGCCTCATTTCTAAGCAGATCTAAGGGCCGGCTGTCCCACTTTTGGCTCCTATTTACCGACCTTCTTTGCTTCCAATAATACCCCCTTGCCCAGCTCAACAGGCCGAGTACAGCGCTCTAGCTCACCCAGACTGTCCGATCTCTAGTATGGTTATCTCCCCGTGACCGTTAAAAGCCCTAGGTTCCTCTACCCACTTCCCACCAAAGTATCTCGGTTTGGTTTGTTGAGAAAGGGAGGGTCTCACGTAGCCTGGACTAGCTTCCAAGTCACTGTGTAGCTGATCTTGGCCTTGACTCCTGATCCTCCTGCCTCTACCTCCTGAGTACTGGGATTAAAGGTGCATGCCACAATTCCTAATTTACGTGATGCTAGGGAAATCGTAAAAGGACTTTGGGTATACTCTGAGCCACACCCCAGCCTCTCCTATTTTTTTTTTAGAAATATTTATTTATGCATGCATATATGGCACATGAATGGAGGTCAGAGGACAACTTGCAGGAGTTGGCTCAGTTTCTCCATCATGTGGGTCCTAGGGATTTGAACTCAGGTCATCAGGATTAGCAGCAAGCACCTTTATCCACTGAACCATCCCCAAGGTCTGTGCCTGCCTGTGCTTTTTTATTTTTGACTGGTCCCCATGAGGCAGAAGGCCGGCCTCTCCTTCCTCTGACTCACCTGGCACCTTGGCATCATTGCAGACTTCGGCAAAAGGTCTGAAAGAGAGAGAAGCAAGGTTACAGTTAGGAGCTTTCCTCTCCTCACCCACTCCTTGGGAGACGGACACCCGCTCTCCATAGTGGAGATGCAGCTGTTGTGGCAACTGCCCGGTCAGGTCACGCTATAGTTTTACACCATAAGTGTTGCCCAGTGGTCCATGTGTTAAATATGTGGATGCCAACCTGGCACACTAGACCTTGATGAGGTAGGGCCTAGGGGTAGGGATAAGGCATTGTGGTCAGGTGATCAGTAGGGATCCTGGGACCACTGCTTTCTCTTCTCTCTCCACTCCCTGTCTCTCGTGAGGTGAGCAGCACCTTCCACCATGAATATGCTCCCACCAAAAGCACGCACAAGGGGCCAGGGCACACAACCCCTGAAACTCTTTTCCTTTAGAGACGGGGGCCTCACTTTGTAGCCAAGGCTGGTTCATCCTCCTCCTCCTGCCTCTCTATTACTGGGATTACAGGAATACATTAGCACACAATTATTCCTCAACACCTCCCCCCCTTTTAGGACAGGGTTTCTCTTTGTTACAGTTCTAGATGTCCTTACTTGTGAACTTACTTTGTGGACCAGGTTGGCCTCAAACTCGCAGAGATCCGCCAGCCTCTGCCTCCCGAGTGCTGGCATTAAAGTCATGCGCCACCACCGCCACCTGGCTCATTTTTTTCTTTTTGTTTAAAAATTTTTTCCTTATATTTATTTATTTTGTGCATGTATGGGTGCATGTGTGTTCAGTAGAGGTCAGGGTGGGAGTCAAGTTAGTTCGCTCTGTTTATGATGTGAGCCCCAGGAAACCTTACTTAGATTGTCAGGCTTGGTGGCGAGCATCTTTAATCTTTACCTGCTGAGTCACCTCACCAGGGACCTGTGTGTGTGTGTGTGTAAGTGTAATAGCATGTATGTATGTAGAGGGCACAGGTCAATGTTGGGTTTTTTTCTCAGCTACCCTCTATGTTATTTTTATTCTAAAGAATTATTTATTATGTACATGTGTGTAGACAGGTGTGCAAGCCAGTGTGCACAGGAGGAGGCAAGAAGGGAGGGTACCGGGAGTCTTCCTTTACCATTCTCCAAGTCTCCCTTGGAGCCACGGTCCCTCCCTAAAGCTGGTGTTGGTGTTTCTCACTAGGCTGGAAGCCAGCCAACTCCAGACACCATCCTGTCTCAGCCCCACTCATGGGGCCACGGGCATGCACGAGAAGCCCCACGTGTTATGCGGGAACTGGAATCCAAGCACCAGTTCTCAGGATTACACAAATGCTTCCACCTGCTGAGCCATCCCTCTAGTCTCCATGCTGTATTTCCAGGCAGAATCTCTCACTAAACTGAAGACAGTCTGGATGGCCAATGTGTCCATCCACATTCTCTTGCTTTTGCCTCCCTAGGAGTGGTACATACCATGGGCCCTGGGATCTGAACTCAGGTCTTCATGCTTGTGTGATAAGCATTTCATACCAATTGCGACATCTCCCCAGCTCCTACCTCAAATTTTAAAAAAGATGTTTTTTTTTAATTTTTAATTTTTTTTTATCTTTTTGTTTTTTTTTTTTTTTTTCAAAACGGGGTTTCTCTGAAGCTTTAGAGCCTGTCCTGGAACTAGCTCTTGTAGACCAGGCTGGCCTTGAACTCACAGATATCTACCTGCCGCCTTCTCCTCCTCCTCCTCTTCTTCTTTTTAAATAATTCTTTATTTTACTGTATGAGTTTCTGTGTACACGGGTCTATGTGTACCATACTCATGCACAGTGCCCAAGGAAGTCAGAGGACGGCATCGAATCTCCTAGAAATGGACTTAGGGATGGTTGTGCTACCATGCAGACACTGAGAATCGAACCTGGATCCTCTACGAGAGCAACAAGTGCTCTAAATTGCTGAGCCATCTCTCTAGCCCCATCCTAAAATACCTTGAGCACAAAGGATTCTCAAGAGACTGAATGTAGGGTAGGGCCGAGTGGCTCATGCCTGTAATCCCAGCATTTAGGAGGTAGGAAGAGGAATATCAGGAGTTCAAGGTCAGCCTCAATAACACAGTGTGTTCCAGGCCAGCCTGGGCTACACATGAGACTGTCTCAAAGCAACAAAAAACTTGGGAGTTGGTTTTCTGATTCAGGATTCTCTCTGATCTCTGGCTGAGCCTGCTGATGGGTGTCCTTGGCCAGGGTGGTACCCTCTCCTCTCCTACAGCTATTGCCCTGCTGTCTGCCCTGGAGCACTTACTGGAGCTGGTTGATGATAACCATCCGCACATGCTCCCTGGCCTTCAGGATCTTCTCCAGCCGATGGATGTCATAGGTGTTGGGGTTCCGGAAGGGGATGTCATCCGGGAGGCCTTTCACCTCCACAGCATCTGGGCTGTCCCGGATCAGTTTGTAAGGGACCAACACAGGCCGATTCAGTCCCAGGGCCTCACCTAGAGAGCACAGGTCAGAACCAGAGAGAGATGCCCCCATGTCATAAGGCGAATTACTCTAGGGAAGGGCTCGTGACTCTGACAGGCCAACTCAGCAGACATCCCATCCCAGGTACAGCAACATCATCCAAATACATTATGAGAGTTCATCCAATCATCCACAGGTTCTAGAATGATCTAGAAGACATACCTCTGGGCACATCTGTATGTGAGCAAGTTTCTAGATTGGGTAAACTGATGCGGGAAGACTCACTCTAAAGCACTCATCTCTCTCTGCTTCCTGACTGCAGACATGAGCAGTTGCTTAACACACGCCCTTGCCCTATGGACTAGCTTTAAAACCCTTCCATCCTTGGGTGGGGTATCTGTCACAGCAATTAGAAACTAAGTACCTAACACACATGCCATCAGCCACTGTGGTCATGCAAACTGGCCTGCAGACCTCCGCCCCCCCCCCGGCCACCTGGGTGGGGGCACTGACCATATTTCTCATTGAAGAGCTCCTTCACTTGCTCTCGGAGGATCACCTTCTCCCCGAGTCTGTTGGCGTCATCCTCATCTGCAGGGAGAAAATAGCACTGAAGAACTGGCATATGCTTCTCCCAGGTGGCCCCGGCCTGCAGGGCAGCACTCCAGATAATGCTTTCTCCAAAGCAGATAATGCTTTGGTCTCTTAAGTATATCCACCCTCTCACCTCCCACTCACATCCATCCACACACCTGCCCCTCACCTCCATTCATATCCATCCACACATCCACCCCTCACCTCCATTCCTATCCATCCACACACCCGCTCCTCACCTCCCACTCACATCTATCTACACACCCACCCCTCACCTCCCATTCTTCCATTTACACATCCGTCCCCTCTCGTCCCATCTACACACCTGCTCATCTGCCCATCCACCTAAAATTCCCAAGCAGTATCCCCACCAGAGGCCAGGCACAGAGCACCCCAAGAGGAGCTGACAGCGTAGGGGATACCAGTCATAGCCCTAGAGTCAGGGGTGACGAGACACTCGGCAGGGTACAAGAGGCATCCCCCAGGGGACTGTACTGCTTCCCTTTCATTTTGTTTTCATGTTTGGAAGACAGGGTCTTACACTGTAGCCCCAGCTGGCCTTGAACACAACCATCCTCTCTCAGTCTTCTAACGGTTGGGATTAGAGGAATGTGCCACTGGCCCTGCTTGGTGCTGGGGATGGACCAGAGTGGACAGCATCCTGTGCCACTGAACCATGACTCAGCTCACTCTGTTTCAAAGGATGTTTTTGTTTGTTTGTATTTTTCTTTTTGTTTTTTGAGACAGGGTTTCGCTGTAGTTTTAGAGCCTGTCCTGGAACTAGCTCTTGTAGACCAGGCTGGCCTCGAACTCACAGAGATCTGCCTGCCTCTGCCTCCTGAATGCTGGGATTAAAGGTGTGCGCCACCACTGCCTGGCCTTTTTTTTTTTTTTTTTTTTTTTTTTTTTGAGTGACATGGGGGCATGGCTGGCCTTGGTCTGTGCTTCTAGCATCTTGTTTATTTAAACTTTTGTTACCATTTTCGTGGGTTTTTCTTTTCTTTTTTTCTGATAGCTGGTCTTAATATGTAGCTTATGTTTTGTTTTGTATTTTGAGACAGGGGTTTCTCTTTGTAGCCCTGGATGTCCTAGAACTTACTTTGTCTTAGACCAGGCTGGCCTCAAACTCACAGAGCTCTACCTGAAAGGTATGCACCACCACCATCCAGCAACATTGTAGTTTTGCCAGCCTGACCTCAGTATGCCTCTGCTTCCCGGTGCTGGGTTTAAAGATATGTGCCACCGCACATCTCTCCAGACACAGCTGGAGAAATGGCATATCCACTTTCCTCAGTGAAACACTGAAGTTATACAAGATTTACCAATCAACTTGCTTAGAAAAGATTAAGTTGGTCAGGCTGGTGGTGGTGCATGCCTTTAATGCCAGCACTAAGCAGAAGCAGGTGGATCTCTTGAGTTCCAGGCCAGCTGGTCTTCATGTTGAGTTCCATGACAGCCAAGACAACACAGAGAAACCCTGTCTCAAACAACAGCAACAATGGATAGCGAGATGGCTCAGTGGTTAAGAAAGAAAAGATGGGATGGAAAGATGTCTCAGCAGTTAAGAGCACTGGCTGCTCTTCCAGAGGACCCAGGTTCAATTCCCAGCAACCACATGGTGGCTCACAACCATCTATAATGAGATCTGGTGCTCTCTTCTGGCCTGCAGGGACACATGCAGGAAGAACACTGTATATATAATAAATAAATAAATCTTTAAAATTATTATTATTTTTTTTTGAGACAGGGTTTCTCTGTGCAACATCCCTAGCTCTTGTAGACCAGGTTGGCCTCGAACTCACAGAGATCCACCTGCCTCTGCCTCCAGAGTGCTGGGATTAAAAGAGTGCGCCACCACCGCCCGGATAAAAAAATCATTTTTATAAAAGAAAAAAATTGGCCGGGCGGTGGTGGCGCACGCCTTTAATCCCAGCACTCGGGAGGCAGAGGCAGGCGGATCTCTGTGAGTTCGAGACCAGCCTGGTCTACAAGAGCTAGGTCCAGGACAGGCTCCAAAGCCACAGAGAAACCCTGTCTCGAAAAACAAAAAAAAAAAAAAAAAAAAAAAAAAGAAAAGAAAAAAATTAAGTTATATAAGAGTAGAATCCTTACCAGGCGGTGGTGGCGCATGCCTTTAATCCCAGCACTCGGGAGGCAGAGGCAGGTGGATCTCTGAGTTTGAGACCAGCCTGGTCTACAAGAGTAAATTCCAGGACAGGCTCCAAAGCTACAAAGTCTCGTGCCTCTCACCAGGAGAAGCCTAATCCTGGGAGAACTCGTTTAACGGCAACCTTGGTCTTAAGATAACCGTGTAACCTGGGTAGGGGTGGGGGAATGACATGACATGGATGGACAGACGGAATGAAGGAGAATGTACAAAAACAATACGATCGCTCAAACCTACACAGAGCCACAGGAGAGTTCCATTCTGGGCTGGCTTCTCTCTGGGAACGCGCTATTATTAAAGAGTTTTAACCCCCCCACCCCCACGCTCTGAGTGGCTAGAATAAATTCTCTCCAGGGTGGGGTAGAACGTAATCACTGAACCTGAACTGGAGGTCGACTGTGGGGTGTCCTAGATTAAACTGGGGCTGCTGAGAATCTGTTTCTAGCTCCCTGGAGTGCTCAGGTTTCTGGGCAGCAGGGACCCAACACACAAGGGCTTTCCAGGCCTGCATCTGCAAGGTCTACCATAGGCAGCAGGCCCAGCCCTGCTGAGCCTCTGAGACCCAGCAGGCCTTGGTAGAGAAAACCAACTGTTTGTTTTTGACTTCAAAAACAGGGTTTCTCGGCGTCCCTGGCTGTCCTGGAACTGGATCTGTAGACGAGGTTAGCCTTGAACTCAAGAGAGATCCACCTGCCTCTGCCTCTTGAGTGCTGGGATCGTAGGCTTGCGCCACCGCTGCCTGGTAATCCTTCTTGTTCTATTGACGCGGACACTATTGTTCAAGAGCTGAACCTGGCTTGCTGGAGTTACACAGGAAGCCAGCAGGTCAGCTCTGCCTGTGGGGACCCCAGTGCACCCCTTTTTCCTCGACAGTGTACTGAAGCTGCACCTGAGGCCAGAGGACACAATGATGACATACGCATGTGTGTGCCAAGTGTATGTGGGTGCCTGTGTTGGCTAGAAGGGATTGCGGGATCCTCTGGAGCTGAGTCACAGGCAACCGTGACCACCCAATATAGTTGCTAAGAAGTGACCTCAGGTCTTTTGGAAAAGCAGCAAACACTCTTAACCTTGGAACCATAGCGCAAGTTCTTGGTATTCAGTTTTGAGATGAGGTCCCTTGTAGCCCAGGCTAGACTCAGGCTAGTCACGTGCTGGGATGACTGACGCCCATCATCCACATCCTGCAGAGGAAGTGACCGCCTGTTTGGAAGCTCCTAACTGGGCAGCTAAGGGAAGTGGGTCCTGTCAGGTACTGTGACGTGGGAACAGCTCTTCCCGTTCTCCCTTGCAGCAAATTCTATATGGAATATTCTCTTTGGGAAGTGACTGACAACCTAACATCAGCTGGAATGCCTCCACTGGCAGGGAGTTCACTACCTCCAAAGCTCCCCCAACTCCTGGTCCCACAGATTCAGGTCTTTAGACAAGTGTCACCTACATCCGCCATCTTTTCCACCACCTTCCTTACCGGCCACTCTACCCCACTTCTAGATCTTAATTCCTCCCTGTGTCTCTCTCTGGGCCTACCACCTGAGCTCAGGCCTCTGCAGACCGTCCTGGTCTCTGGCTCCTGCTTTACCTTCTTTACTCCACCGGCCCCAGGTGGAAGCCGGTCACCATGACTACCAGAAAATGCAAATCTGACATCATTTGGAAAACAAAACTCTTGATGCCTGAAAATAAAACCCAAAAAACCACCACACCAGACCGGCTGGCATAGACCTGAAAGACAGAAAGCTGGCTGGGGATGTAACTCTATTGCTGAGTGCTTGCCTATCATGCAGGAAGCCCTGGGTTGCATGCCCAGGCGTGGTGTACACACCTGTAATCCCAGCACTTTGGAAGTAGAGTGGGAGGCTGGAGGGTCATGGTTCAGGTCATCCTTGCTGCCCAGCAAGTTCAAAGCAGCCAGGGATACCTGAGACACTTTGTTTCAAACCGGTCAGAGTTCAAGACCATCCTTTACACAAATTCAAGGCAGCCGGGATACTTTGTTTCAAACAACAAGAGAAACCTAAGAGTGGGAAGGCTGACTTCACAGCTGTCTCCTTACCCTGATCTGGAGAATGTTACCTCCCAGGCTGGCAGCTACACCCTAGCTTTCGGATGTGAGTGGCTTTGTCACTGGGAAGACTCTACCCGCAGGTGGCCACTGGATTTGGGGAAACGGATCTTCAGCCGGATTTTTTTTTTTTTTGGAGGACTTCGACTGTGCACACTGTTTACATGTGTGCAGAGGCCCACCTTCCTCTTCTCCCTCCACCACACTTACTAATCCCCCTCTTAGTAAACCTCACTGCTCCAGGGAGTCCTCTGGGATTCTACTTCCAACAGTCCTTCCCCACAGGGACCTCTGCGCCCCAGCTGGGGGACCCCTCCCGACACAGAAGGGACTGCACCTGCTCCCAGGACCTTTCCTTGACACAAGCTAAACTCAAATGAGATAAGCCCTCCATCAGACTGCCTGCAGGCAAGTCTATAGTACAGTATTTTTCTTTCTTTCCTTCTTTCTCCCCCCCCTCCCCCCGCCTGAGACAGGGTTTCTCAGTGTAGCCTTGGCTGTCCTGGAACTTGCTGTGTAGACCAGGCTGTCCTCAAACTCACAAAGAATCGCCTGCCTCTGCCGCCTGAGAGCTGGGATTAAAGGCGTGCGCCACTACCGCCTGGCTGTAGTACATTTTCTTAATTAGTCATTGATATAGGAGGACTCAGACCCACTGTGGGTGATACCACTCCTGGGCACCTAGTGTGGAGTATATAAGAAAGCGGGCTGAGTAAGCTGTGGAGAGAAAGCCAGTAAACAGTGTTCCTTCATGGCCTCTGCATCAGCTACAGGTTCCTGCTATGACTTCCCTCAGTGACATCGTGAGGTGTGAGCTGAAATAAACCCTTTCTTCCTTAAGGTGGTTTTTTGTTCGTTTTATTGAGACAGGGTTTCTCTGTAGTTTTGGAGCCTGTACTAGAACTTGCTCTGTAGACCAGGCTGGCCTCGAACTCAGAGATTCGCCTGCCTCTGCCTCCGAAATACTGGGATTAAAGGTGTAAGCTGCCACCACCCGGTTTCCTAAAGTGTTTTTGATCACGGTATTTATCACAGCAACAAAACCCTCAGTCAAGAGTGGCCCAGGTCTGTAATCCCAGCACTATGGCGTGGAGGCAGGGGGATCCAAGTTTAAGATGATTCTCAGCTAAATAAATGTCAAGTTCCAGGTTGGCCTGGTCTCTATGAGACACTGCTTCATGGGGTGGAGGCGGGGGCTAGAGACATGGCTCAGGGGTTAAGAGTGATCGTTGTTCTTGCAGAAGGGCAGGGTTTGGTTCCCAGCACTCACAGTGGCTCACAACCATCTACAACTCCAGTTCCCAGACCTGCACAGACACTAGGCACACACAAGGTGCAGGGAAAACAAACACATTAAATAAATAAACCTAAAAAAATAAAATAATAAAAATAACAGCAGTAGCAACAAACAAAAAACCAGGGCTGAGGAGAGAGCTCATGGGTAGGTGTTTTATCTTGGAAACATAAAGGCCTGAATTTGAGCCCCACAGCCTTCGTAAAAAGCAGGACCCGCAGTCAGCCAAATAACTCAGCAGGTAGACACTTGCCTCTAAGCTTGAAGATCTGAGTGTGCACACATGCGTACACACACACACACACACACACACACACACAATCAGAAAAACAAACCCCCAAAGTAAACCAAATTCAAACTGGGAATTTAAGATTGTTACGCAGGACCCATGTTATTGCACATAGTGGCCATGAGGGGCCGACAGAGAGACACTTAGCAGGGAGTGGGCAGGGTCACAAGTTCAACCTGGATCCAGCAAAAAGTGGGTTAAGACCTCTTTCCAAATCGCAGCCAGGCTATGAAAATGCTCTGTGAAAAATCTCTCTGACTCTGTTTCCTCCTGTGAGAAGTGGTGGCACACAACTATAATCTCAACATTCTGGAGGCTGAGGCAGGAGGATCCCAAATTTGAGGCCAGTGTGGGATACATATGAGGGCAGGCGGAGACCTGGGGGCTATAGTGGGTTGGCTGACAGATACGCTCACTGGGTTTCTAGGTTCAGCCATACTTCCTGAAACACAGGAGCAGCGCCGCTCAGCAGTGACATCAGCTCAGGCAGTCACTTGTGTCAGGGCTGGCCAGTGGCTAGAGTCTGACCAGGTTATCAGGCTGGAGCCAAGAGGCCTGCATTCACAAATGAACGTAGGAGTCAGGATGGAAGGGGGTGGGAACTTGCTATGGGACCAGGCAGAATGGGGCTGGGCCAGGGTCAGCCCCAAGGAAGGGACTTTCTGAACCTCCCACTGGTGGGAAGGCAGCCCTCTGTGCTCACATGTGCCCAGCTGCCCTCCTAAGGAAGCATTCACTCCCCCCACCCCCCGTGGGCTGACTGCCAGCTCTGGCTCAGCCTCTGGCCACAAACAGGGCTGTCTCCATTGTGGGCACAGGATCCTAGAGTCCACACAGGGAGCTGCTGTAGAGGGTATGATAGGGTCAGGAGCTTTTCTGTTCTTTTTAAATTAGGGTCTTGGTGGGTAGGGATATAGCTAATTTGACAGGTTCTTGCCTAACATGCATGAGGCCCTGGTTCTAGCCCCAGCAGCACATAAACTAGACATGGTGAAATACATACATGTCATCTTAGCAAGCTTGACTTATCCTTCGCCCAGTTCTTCATTGTGAGATTCTAGACAAGGGCTCTACCACTGAGCCACACTTCAGCCCCTCACTGGGGGATTCTAGGTAGGGGCTCTACCACTGAGTCACACCCCAGCCCCTCACTGGGGGATTCTAGGTAGGGGATCTACCACTGAGTCACACACTCCAGCCCCTCCATAGGAGTGTTTTTCTTTTCTTTTTCTTTTGTTTGTTTTTTTGAGACAGGGTCTCTCTGTGTAGTCCCGGCTGTCTTGGAACTCACTCTGTAGAGCAGCCTGTTCTTGATCTCAGGAGATCCACCTGCTTCTGCCTCCCTGATGCTGGGGTTAAAGGTTGCAGCCACCATGTGGTTGCTGGGAATTGAACTCAGGACCTCTGGAAGAGCAGTTAGTGCTCTTAACCGCTGAGCCATCTCTCCAGCCCCTCCTTTGCTCTTTTGAGTTGGTCTTTCACTGGTCTGGGAGCTTACTCAACAGACCAGGCAGGCTGATTGGTAAGCCTCAGCAATCCGCCTTTCTCCACGCCCTGACACAGGGATCACAAGTATGTGTGTCATTATATGCCGTTTCCATGGGTCTCAGGGATCAAACTCAGGTCCTTGCGCTTGCGCAGTCAGTACTTTATAGACTACGTGATCTTCCCAGCTCCCCAACCCCTCACATCTCACCAAGCCCCTGCACCCTGTGGACAACACTCTCATACATTTGCCTACAATTTCCTCCACGTACTGAATTGGCCAGGCCTCTTAGAGTTCAAGGGACCTGCAACCTCTGACTGGGTGAAGCCCGCGGCTGTGGCTTCAGTGTTAGGACCCCAGGTCCGGCTTCTGAGCCAGGCAGTTGTGCCCCATTGTAGACTGGGCTCTGAGCTCCCATTAACTGTGTGGCAAACACACAGAATACCACTTACCAGGCTTTGGGATGAGTCCTTGGAATGGCCTGGAAGAGAAACAGAAGTGGGGTTTCAGAGGAAAGGCAACAGGGACAAGACTGCCACCAGCTTGCCAAGGAATTGGTAACAAATACCCAGGGCCCATTTCACATATAATCAGCATTTAATGTTCGATTTTTTCAGAGCGGATCACTTGTACCCCAGGCTAGTCTTGAACTCCCTTTGTTGTAGCCAAGGATGGCCCAGACCTTCTGATCCTCTTGTCTCTACTTCCTGAGTGCTGTGGTTGCAGGTGTCACACCGCTAAGCCGGGTCTATGTGGTACTGGGGATGAAAGCCAGGGAGGGCTTCGTGTGTGCTGGACAATGCAGAAACCAACCAAGCCCCACCTCATTGCTGTTTTCTTTCCTGAGAAAGGGTCTCATATAACTGGAGCTAACTCACAACCCTCTTGGCTCCACTTCTGGAGTGCTGGGATGAGAAGCATGCTTTGGAATCTGTACCATTTGTGTGTATGAGGTGGGGCATGGCAGGTACTTTTGCCTGTGTGTGTGCATGCCAGAGAATAACTTCAAGCGTCTTCCTCAGTCATTTTACATCTTGGTTTTTTTTTTCTTTTTTCTATTTTTATTTAAGGAAAGGTTCCTCACCTGGCTAGACTGGCCAGCAAGCAGACCCCTGGAACCTTCACATCTCTTTCGCTAATACGCCAGTGCTGGGGATATAGATACAAGCCGGCATGCCCACATTTTTACATGGGGGCTGAGGTTCCAAACTCAGGTCTGCTTATTCAGTACACACTTCCCCACTACACCAGCTCCCGAGCTCCAGAAGCCACATTTCAACAAGATGCTCAGGTCATGTGTGCACACATAATTTTTGCTTTCTCAGGGGGCTGGGTATGCCTACGGGGCTGCAGGGCATACAGTTAGAAGGGTGGTTGGTCGTTGCATGGAAACTCCTGAGCCCTGTCTGGTCTGCAGTCCTTCCCTAATGCCCTGTGGTGGCATTAGAAAATGCCCTCAAAGGGAGTGGCACTATTGGGAGTTGTGGTTTTGTTGGGGGTGCAGATGTGGCTTTGGTGGAGGAAGTGTGTCACTGTGGAGGTGGGCTTTGAGGTCTCTTGCTTAAGCTTCACTCTGTCTCAGTCGACTTCCTGTTGCCTGCAAGGGCTCTGTGGGATTCTCAGCTACCTCTCCAATACCACGTCTACCTGCATGTTACCGTGCTTGCTACCATGATGAAAATGGACTGAACCTCTGAAACTATAAGCGAGCTGCCCCAATTAAATGTTTTCTTTTTTAAGAGTTGCCGTGGTCAGCCGGGCGGCAGTGGCGCACGCCTTTAATCCCAGCACTCGGGAGGCAGAGGCAGGAGGATCTCTGAGTTCAAGGCCAGCCTGGTCTACAAGAGCTAGTTCCAGGACAGGCTCTAGAAACTACAGGGAAACCCTGTCTCGAAAAACCAAAAAGAGTTGCCGTGGTCATGGTGTCTCTTCACAACAATAGTAAACCCCAACTAAGACACACCCCTATTACGGGAAGTGGGTCCCCATCCCAGCCAGTCCAGTCTCAAGTCTTCCCCTTCCTCATCCAAGTACCTGGTGACTGTAAACTTGATCTTGTCAGCCACGGCGAGGATCCTTTCCAGGTTCTGGGAGCCAAAGGTACAGGGCTTGCGGAACGGGATCCCGGGAGGCAGGCCCTCGATGATCACCGAGCCTGGATTGCTTTTGATTCGTTTGTAGGGTACCTGCACTGGGTATTTGATGCCCAAAGCTTCGCCTGGATCCAAGAAAGACAGTTGTCCCAGTTAGGAGGAAGCAGGGGAACAAGGTGTGCGGCCTAAGTATGGGATGGTCTCTTCCAGGGGCACAGGGCCCTTTGCGGAAGACCAGTGATTCTCAGCCTTTCCGATGCTGGGACCCTTTAATCTAGTTCCTCATGTTGTGGTGACCCCAACCATACAATTATTTCACTGCGACTTGTGGTGGTTTGAAAAAAAAAAAAATGGCCCCCAAAGGGAGCATCACTATCAAAAGGTGTGGCCTTGTTGGAGGAAAGGTGTCACTATGGGAGCAGGCTTTGAGGTCTTTTTCTCAAGCATCACTCAGTGTGACAGTCAGTCGGCTCCCTATCACCCGAGTCAAGATGTAGGACTCTCAGTTCCAGCCCCACATCTGCCTGCAAGCTGCCAGGCTCTCCTCCATGATCAGAACAGGCAGATCCTCTGAAACCGGAAGCGAGCCACCCTCAATTAAATGTTTTCTTGATACGGGTTGCTGTGGTCATGGGTTCTCTTCACAGCAATAAGAAACTCTAACTAAAACACAACTTCGTAATTGTAATTTTGCTACTGTTATGAACTGGATGTAAAATATCTGATATGCAGGAGATCTGATATGAAATTCTCAGAGGGGTTGTGGCCCATGGGTTGAGAACCGCTGCTGGAGGAGGTGTCCATGGATAGCACTGGAGATTAATTATCTGTGTGGGGCAGGGAGTTTCCGGTGTGAATCCAGGCTGGGTAGGCCTCGAGGGCAGAACAGGAAGGTGTGGGTCCAGGTGCTGGCCTGACAGGGCTTAGTATTTCTCAGACTCTAGGCTGCACTGTGTACCTGCCTCCAGGATGGGAGCCCTGAAGCATCTGCTTCCCCCCGGACTGTGGTACTCAGAGTCAGAGTCCGGACCCACACGGAGTGAATGGGCAGGCTCCACCCAGCAGCGAGGCAGGAAGACAAAGCCAGACAGGGTGCTACCCGGAGACCAGGAATACCAGTCAGGCCCCTTCCCTTCTTTCTTTCCCGCAGTTTCTTTTGAAATACAGTCTTATTAAGTAGCCTTAGCTGGCCTGGGACTCCCTATGTAGACCAGGACAGCTTCAAACAGAGGTCCATTAGCTTCTGTCTCCCAAGGGCTGGGATTAAAGACCTGATCTACTGACAGAGTTCTAGGACAGACAAAGCTGTTACCCAGAGAAACCCTGTCTCAAAAAACCAAAACCAAAACCAAATAAACAAAAAGAGCCATCTCTCCATTCCCACCACCTCTTTTAAAAATTTTTTTTTGATTTGTTTGTTTTGAGACAGGGTCTCATACAACTCAGGCTGACTTCAACATGCAATGTAGCTGGGGATGACCTTGAACTTCTGATCCTCCTGCCTCTACCTGAGTGCTTTCCATCACGCCAGATCATGTGGTGCCATGGATTGAACCGAGGGCTTGACACACATGCAGTAAGTAGCCTACCAACCAAGCCACACCCCAGTCTCTATTAAAAATTTTTAAATACATTTTATTTATTTATGTGTGTACGTATGCATGAGCACCGTGTGGACGCACACGGTGGAGGCAAGAGAGCAGCTTGTAGTTACTGGTTCTCTCCCTTCACTACATGGGTTCCAGGAACCAAGCTCCGGCGTCAGGCGGGAAGCCAACACCTTTACCCTGGAAGCCAGCTCACCAGTGAGCACTGGCACCCCACTCTCTCTGTCTCTCCACAAAACCTGCATCCTGCAGTTCCTGCTGACGTGAAACACACAGCAATCCTGCTTCCACGTCCCAAGTGATGAGATTGCAGGTGTATGCCACCCACACATCCTACAACGTGTCTGGTTTCTGTGGCGCCATGTCCCCAGCGCTTGGCAAGGAGCGGATGCTCGAGAAATAGATTAAGAGCTGGTCAGACAACTCAGTGTGCACGGGTGGCTGCCCCCAGACCCGGAAGACTGAGACTGATTCCCACAGCCCCACAACCAATTCCTGTGAGTCTGATTACCACGTCTGTCCTGGGGTATGTGCACACCCACATACCTGTACACACATTCAATCATCAATCAATTAATCAATCAATCTTTTTTTTTCTTTTCTTTTGAGACAGGGTTTCTCTGTAGCTTTGGAACCTGTCCTGGAACTAGCTCTTGTAGACCATTCAATCAAATTTTTTTCTTTTAAAAAGGAAAAGAAATACCCAAATCATAGACCAACCTCTTTGCCAAATGTGAAGCTGGCCACTTCTCCTTCCACCTGACCCCTGCCTGTAACTTACCATATTTCTTGTTAAACAGGTCTTGGACTTGTTCCCTAAGCGTGTTGGCGATGTCGATCCGCGAGAGTCTGGTGTCGTAATTTTCTGCAAAGTGAGTACAATTACGGACAGAGGTTGTTACATTAAAAGGCACTTGGTGGCTTTTACAGGAACATGATTTCCTAATTACAGCGAACTCCTTCTCTGGCAATTAGCAGGTCTTTGGAGTGGGCTCCTCAGAGTCCTTCAGAACCAGTCTCCATGAGATTGTGTGTGTTTTGTTTTGTTTTTCTCCTGGAAGGACTCACACTGTTGCGACAACAGCGATGAGATGAAATTAAGTTAATTGTTGACATTTGAAAACCAAGAAACTAATAAATAAGCCTGGAAGTCTATGTCCTTGGCTGGGTGGGAGCTGGAGAAAGGGCTTCAAAAAGCTCACAGGGAGGCAGAGGACTAGAACGGGAGTATCCACACAGGGCTGTTTACTATTTGGTGGCACAGAGGACAGAGCACAGTGCCTGCCAGAAAATACAGAAATGCTCTCCCACTGATCCACACCCCAACCCCTCACTGGGGGATTTAGGCAGGTGCTCTACCACTGAGCCACACCCCAGCCCCTCACTGGGGGATTCTAGGCAGGGGATCTACCACTGAGCCACACCCCAGCCCCTCACAGGGTGGGAAGGCCTCTAGACAAGGACCACCATTCTTTAGGTAGTGTTGATTAAGGACCCCCATGTACTACCATATCACGACTACACCTTTGACCTTAGGGGGGTTACGTCCTGGCCTGGCCTTAAGAGAGGAAGGGTATAGATGGCAGGGGAGGGAGGAAATGACCTCTGGTACAGTCCTGGCAGCATAGGTGAGGTAAGATACATAAGCTCCCCTGGCTGTTCCAGCAGCCTAGGAAGAGCGAGGCACCGAGGTGACCAGCGGCCAGTCCTCTCTCTGAGGTCTCCTAACTCCCGTGTTGGCCACTGCTGCCTTTGTAAACTCCTCTGTAGTATGGTGACCGTGAAGGGGCCACCTGGTGACAGTCACCCTGGGACTCACAGCAGCCATGCCCATTAGTCCTCTAAACAGGTAGGATGTGTTAAGTTCTCAGCTGTAATCCCATTGATAGCAGAGGTGCTGGCTGGCCTCACACTGAGGGGTGCCAGGAGCCTCCCGCTGGGCCAGTTGCAAGCTCTCCTTTAACAGTTTCCTATATCCCACTGCTTGCCTTCCTGCCTGCCTCTCTAGCTCGCCCTGGCTACCGTCCACTCCTTTAGTTTCAAAAGAGCTGAGGTGCCGAATAACTACAGAAGGGCAGACGGCTACTACCCGGATGGAGAAGCCATCTCCGGAGTCCTGTGTCTGGGCGCCCCCCTCCTGGCAGCCACGCTCTAACTCAAGACACACCAGGTTAGTCGAGTACCCAAGAGACCACGGGTGGGGTCCAACCTCTTCCCACATCCACCGTCACCCCCATGCTAAAGCCACTCAAGGTCACGACCCTGGAATGCCTAAATTAGCACGGGCCTAAACTTACCTTGAAGGCCCTGTCTCTTCGGGGTCTCGTCCACAAGACGGTCCCAGGAGTCCCTCTCTGGGGGTGGGGTGGGGAGAGAAGGCAGGTGAGGAGGGAGCACCTGGGGTCTCAGGTGGCATCGAGGGGGCAAACCCGACAGGGGCAGTGGGGAAACGCCTAAGGTGGGGATAGGACAGGGGCATCAGGACGGGGTATGGCAGAGACTCGGTGCCCTCCCGCACCCACCTGTGTCTCGCCCACGCCCAGGTACCTTGAGTCTCGGTTACAGGCTCTTTGACACCATCAGTGAGCAGTTCGGGTCTAGAAAACATAACCGGTGCCATCAATGAGGTTTGTCCAAGCAGCCCAGGGCTGTTCAGCCCCTGAGCTTCCGTGCACAGATCTGTGCAATGGGCTTCCCTAGCCCTGGCCAACAGAGCATTAAGGTCCTTGCCACACTGGGGTAGCCATCCTGGTTGATGGGAGTTGTCGACAGCTCTGAGCTCTGAGGTTCTTCCCAAGTCTGGGACTGGCGGATGCCCTCTGCTGTGGTTATTATCCATCCCTACTGCCTAGCACTGAAACGCACAGCCTCTATGTGTGGGTGAGTGACTGCCAGGGAAATGATGTTTGCACACACATGTGTACAGGGGCAATGGAGAGGCCAGAGGTGAACAACTGGTATCTTCCTCAATTGCTCTCCACATTTTTTTGGGTAAGGTCTTATTTTTTTAATTGTGTGTGTGTGTGCGCGTGTAAAGCCACTGAAGTCTGGGTTACGGATGGTTATGAGTTGCCCAACCAGGACACTGGGAACCAAACTCAGGTCCCTTCAAGAGCATTGCTAGCATTCTTAACCACTGAGTCATCTCCGGTCACTCCGCCTTATGTTTTGAGACAGGGTCTCTCCCTGAACCTATAACCTACATAAGTGGTCACACTGGCTAAGCAGCAACCCAGGGATCCTCCTATCTCTGCTTACTCAGCACTGGGGGTTACAGGTTTGCAACGCCTTGTCTGGGTCTTCATCTTCATCTTCTTTTGGTTTTTTTTTTTTTTTTTTTTTACTAGTTGGGTCCTGGGGATTGAACTCGGGTCCTCAGGCTTGCACAGTACACACGCTACTGACTGAGCCTCCTCTAAAGTGTTTCTCTTGTTTTGTTTTTGTTAAGATGAATTACTGTGATACAGTCTAAACTCTACATCAGTGGTTCTCAACCTGTGGGTTGAGAGAGAGAGAGAGAGAGAGAGAGTGTATGTGTGTGAGTAAAATGATGCTTTCACAGGGGGTCACAAGACGACCGGAAAACACAGATATTTGCATTACAACAGTTTCTAACAGTAGCAACACCACAGTTATGAAGTAGCAAAGAAAATTTTGTGGTTGGGGGTCACCACAACACGAGGAACTGTACTAAAGGGTCACAGAGTTTTGACGGTGAAGAACCACTGCTCTGTATCATCCTGCCTCGGCCTCCCAAGTACTGCTCTATAGTTACGAACTGTCACACCCAGCTCTATATCCAATGAGTTCTAGAGTAACCTAAATTAGCAATTAAGATCCTGTCTTAAGAACAAAATAAAACAAATCCCCCAAACAACAACAATAACAAAATCAAAACCCAAATACACTTAAATAAAAAACAAAGTAAAGGGCTGAAGAGATGGCTCAGAGGTTAAGAGCATTGCCTGCTCTTCTAAAGGTCCTGAGTTCAATTCTCAGCAACCACATGGTGGCTCACAACCATCTGTAATGGGGTCCGGTGCCCTCTTCTGGCCTGCAGGCATACACACAGAATATTATACACATAACAAGTAAATAAAATATTTTAAAAAAACCAAAGTAAATAAAGTTAAGGACAGTTGGGCAGTGATGGCACACACCTTTAATCCCAGAGCTCAGGAGGCATAAGCAGGAAGATTTCTATGAATTTGAGGCCACACTGGTCTACAAAGAAAGTTCCAGGACAACTAGGACTGTTATACAAAAAAACCCCATCTCAAAAAGCAAAACAAAAACAAATAAACAAAAAAAACCCAACCGACCAACCAACCAACCAAACAAACAAAACAAAACAAAAGAAAATGAAAAAGAAAAAAAAAAGATTTTGGAATCTGAACAATGGGAAGGTGCCCGTTTGGTGCTGGGCAGTTCTGACAGTTTCCTTCATGGGTCTGGCCAGCCCCTCCCCCTTTTTTTCTATTTTTTTTTTTTTTAACTTAATTTCATCTCTCTGCACCCACCCATAAACCTACACTTTTTTCTTTCTTGAGACAGCATCTCACTATGTAGCCTTGGCTAGCCTGCAACCTGCCACCACACCAGGCTCAGACCTTACCTCTTGATGACAAACTGAATGCTGTTGCTGGCTTCCAGAATCTTCCGAAGCTTGGCAATTCCAAAGCAGTTGGGTCTGCGAAGAGAGATGCCTTCAGGCAGACCCAGTACAAACAGCTCCTTGGGGTGCATCAGGAACTTGGAGTAGGGTACCTTGACTGGCTCCGAGGTACCGATGGCTTTGGCTGCAAAGACATGGCTGCTGTAAAGCCACCTGGAGCCTCAACTACTGTCCCCACCCATCTGTGGGAATTGTAGGTGGCAGGACATTGGAGGCAGCATTCAGTTGAACCCCATAAACTTGCCAGAGGGGAGAAAAGCACACCTAGCCTGTAAGTAGGAGGCAAGTCTTTAGGGGAGGGGACCTGTCTGCAGGTGTACAGCCTGGGAACGTGAACCCCAAGACCACTCTTCACAGAAACCACAGAGTATTGCTGGGCTAGGATTGTGGGTCCCTCATTCCCCTCCCCACCTTCAAAAATCCCCAATCCTCACACAGTCCCACAGCATGCCAGATCTAGGACTAGCCTTATCTGAGGCTCTCTGCCCCTGAGCTAGCCTGGTACCCTGAGCTAGCCTCATCACTGCAGCCGGCTTCATATATCCTCATTCGTAAAATGGGTCTTAGGATACAAGAACTGGGAGGAAGGGAGGCGAGAGAGTGTGTGAGAAGAGCCAGCCCCTGGCAAACTCAAGGGGCTAGAGAGAAGAGGCTTCTTCAGTCTTGCTCTCGCTTGGACTCTGTTGTTTTATTGTAGAAATGTGATGGAACCCAGGGCATCATAAGTGCTAAACAAGCACTTTATCACCGAGCCACACCCCAGCCCCTCACTGGGGGATTCTAGGCAAGGGCTCTACCACTGAGCCACACTCCAGCCCCTCACTGGGGGATTCTAGGCAGGTGCTCTACCACTGAGCCACACCCCAGCCCCTCACTGGGGATTCTAGGCAGGTGCTCTACCACTGAGCCACACCCCAGCCCCTCACTGGGGGATTCTAGGCAGGGGCTCTGCCACTGAGCCACACCCCAGCCCCTCACTAGGGGATTCTAGGCAGATGCTCCACTACTGAGCCACACCCCAGCCCCTCACTGCAAGAGTCTATGCAGGAACTCTCTACCACTGAGCCATGCCCTGACCCCTCACTGGTAGAGTGTAAGAAAACACTGCAGTGTTGAGTCAAAACCCCCACTTTTTCTGGTTTCCAGAGAAAGTTTAATTCTGCTGTGAGTTCCCAGGAAGGCCTGTAGTTGTCAATGAGGCCCACGGTGGCTGAGGCTGACTGACAGCATATGAGCCAGGGAATGATCTCAAGGAAAGGGATATGGACCAACAGGCCAATGGGGTGGGATTCTCTGCTGGAGGGCTGTTGCCATGGGTGAGCTATATGGACTCAAGTGTTCCCATCCTGAAGATGGGTCCCAACTCTGTCTCCGTCCTGAAGGCCCGTCCCTTTCACTACTCACCATATTTAGTGTTGAATAGCATCTCCACCTGCTTCCGCAAGGGCCGGATCACATCACCAGGACTTTCTGGAAGGCAAAGGCAGTGTGCTGAGTTTCCTGGGTGCAGAAACTTCCCACTCCTTAACTCATACTCCCAGCTCTGGATGTATTAGGAATTACCTCGTGGTGAAACTTTGGAAAGGACAAGGAAATGGCAGCTCTACCCAAGCCCTTAATTTCTGGATTTTGCATACCTGGTTTTGAAATGTGCCACAGTGGAGATCTAGAAGGTTCTGTGGTTGTTATCGGGTAGCATCACTTTTAGATCAGCTCAATGAGTGACCTAACTAGTTAGTGGGTGCAAAGTAAGCCTGTAATTTGCATACAGTACCACCAGGGGGCGCAGTAAACATTTCCTAATAGTTTACAGGTATCCTGTCAACATCAAGCTGGGTTCTACAAAGTGGCATTCATCTCCTCTGCGGCGGGGCTGTTTTAATATAGGGGCAGACACACTATTGATAAGATTACACTCTTACCTTGGCCTTCCTACCCATCCTGCCTTGCTCTTAGCAGAGAGAGAAAAAGCAGTTTTTCTCACAAAATCTTCTATTCAGAAACTCAGCTTTATATAGTCAAGCCTAAAATCTAGCCCAGGAAAATGAGGGGCACATTCAGCTGAGAATCCTTCATGGAAAGCAACTGGCTATGTGTATAAACCAACGCTTAAACTTTATCCTGACAGATGCCTGCCAGTTCTGGCATAGTCTAGAACTGGTAGAGCTCACACGGGGCTCCCAGCCCAGATGCAGGGTGTTGGGGAGAGAGGATGGAGTGGAGGGGGATTGCTCACAGGGATGGAGTGGACATGGAGAAGGAATTGTGGAAGACAGACAGGGTCTCACCTTCTGCCGGCCTCTCTTCTGGCCATGGCTCCTCACTGGGACCTTTGTCTAGGAGAAAACAGAGGATGTTAAGAAACGACGTATATGCTGGGCGGTGGTGGTGCACACCTTTAATCCTAGCACTCGGGAGGGAGAGACAGGCGGATCTCAGTGAGTTTGAGGCCAGCCTGGTCTACAGAGCGAGTTTGACAGAGAAACCAAAATCAAACCCACCAATCAAACAACGACAACAACACAAGGCATGTCCATCATCTCCTGGACCCCACACCGCCCAGGGAGCAACTAGAGGAAGGACAACCAGGACAGACAGCCTCAACACTGGGGCAAAGGAGAACACCCCCAGATGGGATCAGGACAATACACGCCATTCAAACACAAAGTGACAATCATGATATATGGACCCCGTCCAGGGACCGGCCCCAACCATTTTATTCTAGACACTGAGGAGGATGTGGAAGATTAGGAAAGTATGACATCAGAGATCAACAAACCAGTGTAGGGAGGCTCACACCTGTGATCTTAGCCACAAAGAGTCTGAGGGTGGAGGCTTGGGAGTTTGAGACCAGTCTGAGAGACACAGTGAGACTATGTCTCAAAAAGACACCAAGGGCCTGGGGCACAGCTCAGCATATCACACTTTCCTGGCATGCACTGGGCCCTGGGTTCCATTCCCAGCGCCAAAAAAATATGTTTACAAAATGTCCATAATGCAAACACGCATGCACACACGCGCCCGCACACGCACACACACACACACACACACACACACACACACACATTAAAAAGGCTGTGCGTTGTAGTATAATCCCGGCACAGGGAGGCTGAGACAGGAGGACTATGGATTATAGCCTGGGCCATGTAGCAAGAAGCTGTCTCAAAATCCATAGAGATACACATCAGCAGTGATGGTTAGATTTACTTGTTGAAAAAGTGCTTTTAGCGCCAAGCCATCTCTCCAGCCTCCGTTTTTTTGGTATTTTGAACCTCCTGGGAAGACTGTCTCAATAAGGGGTTGTCTAAATCAGACTGGGCCGTGGGCATCTCTTCGGAGGACTGTATTTAATTAATGGTATAGGAAGACTCAGACTAAAAGAGAGTGGTCCCACTCCTGGGCTTGAGTCCTGAATTGTAAAACAGAGAAAGCAGAACAAGTAGGGAGTGTGGATGCATCTGTTCTCTCGGTTCTTGACCGTGGATGTAACTGATGTGGCTTCAAGTTCCACCATCTTGATTCCCCCCTCCAGTTTTGGGCTATAGATTATAGCTGGGAACTGGGAGTCATCTAAACCCTTATGTTGGCTTTTGTCACTATCCGTGATCACACAAAAGAAATGAAACAAGGGGGGCTGGAGAGATGGCTCAGCGGTTAAGAGCACTGCCTGCCCTTCCAAAGGTCCTGAGTTCAATTCCCAGCACCCACATGGTGGCTCACAACCATCTGTAATGAGGTCTGGTGCCCTCTTCTGGCCTGCAGGCATACACGCAGACAGAATATTGTATACATAATAAATATATATTTAAAAAAAAGAAATGAAACAAGAACACCTGTCACCCCAGCAACATGGGAGGCTGAGGCTTGGGAGTTTGAGGCAAGCCTGGGCTACATGGCCAGTTCAGGATTGGGTGCACAGCTTAGATCTCAGAATATAAAAAGGAAGAAATACACGTACACATAGGGCTGGGGATGCAGCTCAGCTCGAGAGTGCTTGCCTGGGATGTGTGAGGTCTTAGGCTTGAAACAGAGCACACCTTTAGGTTATCTGTATAAGACACAAGAAAAACAGAAAGGACTCTCCTGGGGCTGGGGAGATGGCTCGGTGGTTAAGAGGACCTGCTCTGACAGAGGACCTGAGTTCAGTTCCCAGCACCAATTATCAGGTAGCTCATAACTGTCTGTAACTCCAGCTCCAGAGGAGCTAATGCCCTCATATGTGCTCTGAAGAAGCAAAGGATTTATTTATTATTTACTTATTTTTTGAAGATAGGGTTTCTTTGTGTAACAGGTATGGCTGCCCTGGGACTCACTTTGCAGACCACGTTGGCCTCAAACTCACAGAGATCCGCCTGCCTCTATTTCCTAAGTGCTGGGATTAAAGGTGTGCGCCACCACTGTCCAGCTATTGTATGTATGTATGTATGTATGTATGTATGTATGTATGTATGTGGCTTTGTGTGTGTGTGAGGAGGGCACATGCATGCCACAGCAGACACATGGAGGTCACAGAACAACTAGGAGGTGTTCATTCTCTCATTACACCCTGTGAGTCCCAGGGATGCAACGCAGGTCATCAGACCTACACAGCAAGTGCTTTGACCTGCCGAGCTGTGCCTAGCCCCCATTTTTGGTCTCATGTAGCCTAGGGTGGCCTAGAACTCCCTATACAGCCAAGGATGACCTTGAACTTCTGATCCTCCTGCCTCTATTCCCCCAAGTGCTAATACCCTACCACATCTGGCTTTTTGGGGAAGTTATTTTCACCTTTACAGTTTTTCACCCCTGCAGGGCTAGGCATGGAACCCAAGCCCTCGAATGCACTACGCTAGCTGCTAGCTGTCTGCTTCTAGGTTTCAACCCCAACAAATAAACTGACACGCAGGCTGATTTCCCACCCCTGAAAGCATCTTATCAAGTGCAAATATTTCAAAATCCAAAACATATCCCAAGTTGCAGACACGACGGTCCCACATACAGCACACTCCTGGTGTGCTGAGCCTTCTCTACCAAAGGCACCCAATTTCAAGAAAAACTTAGGGGTTCCCCGATCCACCCATTCCTCCCTGTAGCTCCCCAGAATGGTAGGTCCCCAGCATGGCCAGGCCCAGCCCACCTCTTACCAGCCGGTATTTCCATCCCATAACCGGAATCCTCCGAGGGTAGATGCCCAGGTAGTGAGTCGGCCATCTCCTCAGAAGTTGGTGAAGGGTCTAAAGAAACAGCAAATGGTGAGAGCATCTTTAGCATCTTTTACATGTCCTGCCATTGCAGTCCCTCGGAGGCCAAGCAGGTCTACAGACAAAGATTCTAAAGAAACCCATGCAGCCAGATGTGGTACAGCCTGTGACCTGATGACTTCAGATCTTAGGAAGGTGAAGCAGCAGGACTGAGAGCTTAAGGCCTCCCTGGGCTACTGAGTGGGTTCAGGGCTAGGCCACGCAACACAGTGAGATCTTGTTTCAAAATAAAAAATAATAAAGGGGCTATGGCTCAGTGGTAGAGCCCCTGCCTAGAATCCCCCAGTGAGGGGCTGGGATGTGGCTCGGTGGTAGAGCACTTGCTCAGCGCATGAAAGACCTCAGGCTATATCTCAAACACTGGGGGGGGGGGGGAGTCAACCCAGCTGCAATATCCTGATGGAGCAGGCCCCGGGAGCAGAGCGGCACAGCCTCTGCCAACATGTCCGCACAAGAACAGGAGTCTGACAGTCCTTCGATGTATGTCTCTTACCTGGAACAGTAACCTGAATGATGTCCAGCTCCTCGGGCTCAATTTTGATGGGCCTCAAAATTCCTAGCTCTCCTGAGGTTCCTGCAAAGGGAACAAGAGGGATCCGATCCCATCAGGCAGGGACATGGGCACGCCCATACAAAGGCAAGTCTCTCCAGAGCATCCCCATGGCTGTGGATCGACAGTGAAGTAGGAAAAGTCATTTCGGACCCTTGGCTCCTCCTGCCCGGATCAGGAAGGAACACGCTGGTCCTTGGATAAACTCAAGTCAAACCTGGCACCTCTAATTTAGAGCTTACAGGTCCATGGGGTAGAAGATGGAGTTGTTTGTCTATGTGTACAAAGGTAGACAGTGGTGATGCCAGGACTCAGCTTCTACTGCCCTCTGCTTCCCAGAGAGTTCCCAGCATGCTTTGCTGCTTGCCCTGTGAGGCTTTTGGGATGGCCATGGGAAGAGGACAATCCCAAGTACTGAGGGGTTCACAGCCCGGGCAGGTCTCCTCCTGGCTGTCAGCAGGAGACTGGCAGCCACCCTCCCAGTTCTACAGCCATAACTATCATACACAAGGGAGACGCTGCTGCTCACCTGGCCCACAGTCTTCAGAGACACTGCTCTTGTCTGACCTGAGAAAGAAAGACGGGGAAATGACCTAGTGGCGACCTTGTCCTGAGCCCTCTGCCCAGCGTGGCTCTGCCCACCATTCAGAAATACCCACCCCACCCCCCAAACGTGAGTGTTATAGATCTCATCTGTGACCTCAGTACTTGAGAGAAACACACAGGATTGTTGGAAGCTCAAGACTCTATTATAAAGTTTGAGAAAACCAAACTAAGGGGCTGGAGAGCTGGCTCGGTACTTAAGACGGGTTGCTGTTCTTGCAGAGGAACCTAAGTACAGTTCCTGGTATCCACATGGGGGGGCTCCAATCATCTATAACTCTAGCTCTCGTGTACCCAATGCTCTCTTTGGGCACCCACAGGCATCTGCACACACATGGTGCATATAGATACATTCAGGCACACATATATATACACATAAAATAAAAATAATCTTAAACCAGGCACACGCTTTTAACACCAGCACTTGGGAGGCAGAGGCAGGCGGATCTCTGTGAGGTCGAGGCCAGTCTGGTCTCCAAAGTGAGTACCAGGATAGCCAAGCCTACACAGAGAAACTCGGTCTCGAAAAAATCAAAACACATAAAAATAAAAATAAACTCAAGACCAGGTATGATGGAGCATGCCTTTAGTCCCAGCGTAGGGAGGCAGAGGCATCTGGATCTTTATGACCCAGAGTCTGGGTATATATACAGTGAGTTCCAGGATGGCCAGAGATATACACAGTGAGGATTTGTCTCAATAAAATAAACTATTAACAAGAAAATAAAACCACCACACATCCTGGACGCCATGCTCCCACAGAATGGGCTAACTGCCCTACGTTAGCATCAGGTCCCAGGTTCCCACTCTCGTCTCCATTTCTCTGGCCAGCCCGCATTCCACAGCTCATGGCCCGAGCTGGCCAGTTTAGGAGTCTCCAGGCTCAGCAGAGTAACTGAATGAGGCTGGGGGCGGGGAGGGGGCAGCAGCGGCTAGGGGCTGTAGGATATCTGCGAGCAAGATCTGGAACATGGGAACTCTAAAATAAATGACTGATGTCATCTTTTTTGCCTTTTAAAAGCAAGCATAGAGATTGAATCCAGGGTTTTTTGCACAGTAAGAGGGTGCTCTGCCACAGAGCCAAGTCTACACCCCCTCACTGGGGGATTCTAGGCAGGGGCTCTACCACTGAGCCACACCCCAGCCCCTCAATGGGGGATTCTAGGCAGGTACTCTCCCACTGAGCTACACCCCAGCCCCTCACTGGGGGATTCTAGGCAGGGGTTCTACCACTGAGCCACACCCCAGCCCCTCACTGGGGGATTCTAGGCAGGGGCTCTACCACTGAGCCACACCCCAACCTCTCACTGGGGGATTCTAGGTAGTGCTCTACTGCTGAACGACACCTGTAGCCTGAATGGCCAGTTCTTGTTCCCTTTGGTTCTACAACCTGGTTTTGGGGTAAGGACCAGTGACTCGGATGTCAGCTGACTATAGAGATAAACAGTGTGGGTAACCAAGGAAGGTCCCTGAGATAACTGACCCCTGAAATACCCAATCCTCCTTGTTCTCTTGCCCTACTTTGCCTCTCACGGGCCTAGAAAATCCCTGGTGTGGAAACCATGTGTCCAAGTGGGGGGATGGGAACCAGTCAGACCTCACCCCTTCCAAGACTGCGCAGAACACAGGAGGGACCTTACCAAGCAGTCCCAGCCAGGTCCAGCATAGTGTCCCTACAGACCTCTGTAGAAGTGTCTTCTGGTGGGCTGGCTGGCTCCAGCTTCACGGGGTCTTTGGTAAACTTGTTCCCTGCGGGAAGAGTTGAGCTTAAGATGGCAGCTCTTTCAGCCAGATGTGGTGGCACACACCTGCAACCCCAACATTTGGGAGCCTGAGGTAGGGGGACTGCTGTGAGTTTGAAGTCTGCTTGGACTACGGCCCTATCTCGAGAATCCCCAAAGATAGGGTCTTTCCTGCTGGGAGACACTTGGGCAGTGGCTTCTATAGGACATTCCAAGAGAGACTCTTGGGAGGAGGCAGGCTGCCTCTGATCTCTTCCTTGGGGGCTGTATCTGAAACAGCCAGGAAAGCATCTGTCTACATCCTGCCCTCATTCTGGAAAGTTCTACCCACGCTCCGCCAGGACATCATAATGTAAGTACCTCAGGAGAAAGGCCACGGCCTCCACTCCTACCCATTTGTCCCACAAGATCATTTTCTCCTTTAATAAAACCAGAAATTATAAGGCAGCTAGCTCCTCTTTTACCCCCTTCCTCTCTTTCTTTCATACAGAGATAGGGTTTCTCTGTATGGCTCTGGCTGTCCTGCAACTCTATGTAGACCAGGCTGGTCTTGAACTCACAGAAATCCACCTGGCTCTGCCTCAGGTGTGAGGATTTAAGGCCTGTGCTACCACCACCTGGCCAGCTAACTCCTTTTATCATCTCCATGTCACAGATGGGGAAACTGAGGCTCACGGACAATGCTCAAGGTTACAAAGCTGTTAATGGGTCTCAGGTCCATCATGCCCCACGGGTCTGTATAGCTTTTGGTGGCTGGGGTTTGGGAGGGTCACAGCATCTAAGGGAAATGCCACGGCCCCACTTCTCTAGTGCTTAATTGCTCTATCTATATATGGAAGTGGGATCATACCCATGTCTGTAGAATGGCTGAAAATTATAATAAGGGTGGTAGCATATGCCTGCAATCTCAGGATTCAAGAGACAGAGGCAGAAAGATCCTGAATTTAAGGCTAGCCTGGGTTACAAGAATTTGAGGCCAGGCTGGGCTGTATTAGTGAAACACTGATTAAATAATGATTAAATAATGAGGGGAACCAAATAAAAGAAGATAAACATGAATAAAACAAGGTAGCTCGGGAGCTGGGAAGACCGATCTACAGGTGAAGTGATTGCCACGCAGGCATGAGAACCTGAACTTGAAGACCCAATACCCATAGAAAAAGCCAGGCGCAGGGCCATGTGCCCACAACCCAGATAAGGGAGGTAATGAAACATCAGCGAGCAAGCTGTCTCCAAGAGGAGTGAGACAGAGAGTGACTACGGAAGACTGCGGAGGGCTCAAGGACCAAGTTGACTTCTGGTCTCCACATGGACACACACACACGCACACACACACGCACACACACACGCACACACACACGCACACACACACGCACACACACACGCACACACACACACACACGTGCGCGCGCGCACACACACACGCACACACATGCACACACACACACGCACACACACACGCGCACACACGCACACACATGCACACACACACACGCACACACACACGCACACACACGCGCGCGCGCGCACACGCACACACACACACACACGCACACACCACGCACGCACCCACACCCCAATCCAAACAAAAACCAAGGTAGTTTTAAAGGGAACCTAGCTATATGTTTAGCAAACGGTATTACTATTTCCTCCAAGGAGACTCTAAACTGGACAGGGTTCCAGTCTGTCAGCCACTGGGAGCCCGGAGACCACAATACAATCCCAAGATGCAGACGAGGATTCAATACGACAGGGACAATTCAAGGAGACAGCAGCTCCAGAACAGACCAGTCAATGGTACCCATTTGCTTACCTGTGAAAATGCGCTCATCAAACATCCTGGAAAGAGAAAAGAAAGGATGAGATTGCGCAGGCTGGTCCCTTCAGAGATGGCCACCAATCTCGCCAGAGTGGCTCTAAGAGCCATGGCCAGGGCGCAGGGCTGGCCACACATGTGGGCAAGCATTGGAGAGTGATGGTTAATCTCACCAACCTGATGAGACTTAAAAACAAATCTTGGGGCATGTCTGTGGGGGAGTTTTTCGATTGGGTTAATTGAAGAGAAGCCCCAACGCCCCAAATATGGGTGGCTCCACCCCATAGGCTGGGGACCTAGAGTGAATCAAAAGAAGAAAGACAGCTGGGGGGGTCAGCGTTCATCTCTTCGCTTCCTGACGGAGGATGCACTGTGACCAGCCACCTCATGCTTCTGCTGCCCACCTTCCCACCCGGATGGACGGTGCGCCCTCACACTGTGAGCCCAAGTAACCCCCTTCCTTCCTTAAGTTGCTTTTGTTGGGTGTTTTGTTAGAGCAACAAGGAAAAGCAACGAATACAGAGGGAACCTGGACAACTCAGACTCCCATCCAACGGTCACTCTGGCCTGAAAGACCGTATGGGTGTTGGTGTTGTTCTGTTTTGAAGACAGGCTCTCCTGTAGCTTAGGCTGACTTCAAACTCCCTATGCTGCCAAGGATGACCTTGAGTTCCTTCCTGATCCTTTTGCCTCTTACGCGTGAGAATTACAGGCCTGTAAATACTATGTCTGGTTTTGGAGCCCTTGGTATGGAAGCCAGGGCTTCGTGAATGCCGGGCAGGCACTTGACCCCCTAAACCACATCACCACCCCTAGGCCCGCTCATTAAGGCCTGTTAAACCTGTGTCTCCTAAAGTGCCAGGCTCGGCAGAAAGCAACTTGGAGCAAACAACAGATCACAGCCATGGAAGGCGACCTGTGGGCTCCTTCAGGGGTGTTTTCAGAAAGCAGGGGCCCCAAGCAAGGGCAGAAACTAGGGTGTTATGTAGATGGCTAAAGCAAGGTCCTTGTATTGACGTGCTCATACACAACTTATGGGACCTACAGAGTTCTTGTGTTTGTGGCAGGGTCAGATCATGGATGGACCAATTAGAGGGGAAGAAGCTGGAGCCCAGTGATAGTTCAAGGACCAAGACACAGATAAAGCAATTGAAGCCCAAGCCAAGAATGGAGGCGTTTGCCTGTAAACCCAACTTGGGAGGCTGAGGCAGGAGGATCTTTAGGTCACGGCCATGGTCTACATATTATGACCCCGTCTCAAAAAGACTAGCAACAACAGTTACTACTATCAACATGACCATACAAGGGAAAGATTTGCCAAAGGGAAAGGCGTTCAGGAGGTTGGGGCTGGTTAGGTCTCAACTGTCCTGGTGACACAAACTAACGTCACCCAAGGCACTGCCCACATCAGATCAGCCTGGGGACATGTCTCTGAGGAATCGTGTAAATCAATACAGGAGGACTCAGCCAATGTGAGCAGCACTATTCCCCGGGCAGGTGGTCCTGGGCTGGAGAGGAATCATGAGCATGAGCAGGGGCTGAGCAAGCCAGAGACTGAGCCACGGAGCTGTGTGTCTCTGCGGTTCCTGCTCAAGTTCCTGCCCTGGCTTCCCTCAATGGTGAACTGGGACCAGGAACGGGAAATAAACCCCATTTCCTCCCCAGAGCTGCTGCCAGTCACGTGGTTATCGCAGCACCAGGACGGGCCTAGGACAGGAGGCTGGGCGTGTAACTGGGGGCCTGACTACGGTTAGAGCATCTGTGGGGAGCTATGGCAAAACTGAGTATTTTGGACAATCAATCTAAATTAACATTCTCACAGTACATGAGACCCTGTCTTTAAAAACACCACTGGCAAAATTTACAAAAACAAAGAACAAACAAACAAAAAACCTAGCCAGGTATAGTGGTGCACACTTTTAATCCCAGTACTCAGAAGGCAGAGACAGGCAGATCTCTGCGAGTTTGAGCCCAGCCTGGTCTACATAGTGAGTTCCAGAACAGCCAGAGCTACATAGTGAGACCTTGCCTGGGGAAAAAAATAGTTCAACCAAACAAAACAAAAAAGCCAATAAGGGCAGGCTGAGTTGGGTGTCTAGGTTAAGGCTCAGGGCATGAAGTCTAAGCGTGACTTCCTGCTCTTCTGAGAGACCCGGACTTGCTTCCCTGCTGTTCGTGGAGCTCTGAGACCTCACACACATCTGGAAAACACAAGGCCTGAAGCAACCACAGAGACCAAGGCCAGAGGGAACTGGCTTCCTGTCTGGGGGCCCAGCTTCCCTTCTCAGTCCCGCCCACTGACCCAGCAGCTGAAGAATTAACAAGGGAACCATTATTTATGAAGTACATCGTTGGGGGAGGCAGGGCCAGGCTAAAGGGGTTTCACTTCACTTTTGGAGATGTGGAAGCTGAGGAAAAAAAGCCAGGTGCCCTCATAGCATGTCTGGGCTAGTAGGTACACTTGACGGACTAGGGTCCGAAAGCAGTTTTAAGTTCTAGAACCATCTGCTCTTCTTTTTGTCTTTGTGGCTCTGAGGGCAGAAAAATCCTGAGTCTGACACATGAGGCAGGGGCTCTACCAATGAGCCACACCCCAGCCCCTCACTGGGGGATTCTAGGCAGGGGCTCTACCACTGAGCCACACCCCAGCCCCTCACTGGGGGATTCTAGGCAGGGGCTCTACCACTGAGCCACGCCCAGCCCCTCAGTGGGCAGTTCTAGGTAGGCTTTCTTTCCCAGAACCCAGCCAGTGCACACCTCTTGATGATGAAGTGAATGCTGTGCCGCTCCTCCAGAATCCGCTTCAGCTTGGGCACCCCGTAAGTACAGGGCCGCTTGAAGGGGATCTTGTCCGGGATGCCCACAATTTCCACAGCCTCGGGGTCACAGGCAATCTTCCTATAGGGGACAGGGACCATGTGGTCGAGGCCCAGGGCTTCCGCTAGAAGGACAAGAACAAGGATGAGTATGAGAGACAAGTCACAGGATCCCATCCCCTCCCATCTAATGCTGCCTTGGCTATGTTGTAACAAACAATGGTGTCACCTCTCTCTCTCTCTCTCTCTCTCTCTCTCTCTCTCTCTCTCTCTCTCTCTCTCTCTCTCTCTCTCTCTCTCTCACCCTTTCAGACAAATTCTCACTATTTAGCCCTGGCTGACTCAGAACTCACTATGTAGACCAGACTGGCCCTCAAATTCCAAGGCCTGCCTGCTTCTGCTTCCCAAATACCGGCATTAAAGAGCAGGTCTTTTTGGTTTTTGCTTTTGGCTTTTCAAGACCGGGTTTCTCTGTGTACCTCTGGCTGTCCTGGAACTTGCTCTGTAGACCAGACTGGCCTTAAACTTATAGATCTACCTGCCTCTGCCTCCCAAGTGCTGGGATTAAAAGAATGCACCACCACGACCCTACCCAGAGTCCTGTTTGTTTTAACTTTTAAAAAAAGCTCACTATTTATTGGGAGGCATTGCCTAAGTGCCTGAGTGTGGAGGTCAGAGGACAACTTGCAGAAGCCAGTTTTCTCCTTCCTTCAGGTGGGCGCCAGGGATCAAACACAGTGCATAAGGCCTGGTTGCAAGAGCCTTTTCTTTCTTTCTTTTTTTTTTTTTTAAAGATTTATTTATTTATTATGTATACAACATTCTGCCTCGATGTATGCCCACACGCCAGAGGAGGGCGCCAGATCTCAGTACAGATGGTTGTGAGCCACCATGTGGTTGCTGGGAATTGAACTCAGGACCTCCGGAAGAGCAGCCAGTGCTCTTAACCTCTGAGCCATCTCTCCAGCACCCCCCCCCCCCTTTTTCCTTTTTTACTAGCTGGGCCATCTACCTTCCTGCTGCCCTGCATCTAGTTGAGACAGGGTCTTATTACAGTCCCCAGATTGGCATCCAATACACAGCAATCTTCCTGCCTCAGCCTCCCAAGGGTTGGGTTGTGCGCCAGGTGCACTAGCCTGCCAAGCACTAACTACTGGCCCTTGCTCTGGGCTTTCCCTGTTCTGCTCAGGATTGTGTCCTTGTAGCTCAGAGCTGCCCTCACTGGCCAGCCAGAGCTGGGCAGAATAATCCAGGCTACTTCAAGAGCAGCTCACTGTTTTCTTGTTGACGGGCCCGGTGTCTGGTGACAGCGTTGGCAGCCAGCTCTACACTGTGAAGTCACAATTAGCTCGTTGTCATATTAAATAATCCCTTGAAATCTCGGCAGCTGTCAAATCATTCCTTCCTCACCCCCACCTGCTGTCTGGGGAGCCCCCTCCCTGCCTTCAGTGTCTAGGCAATCACTTTTTGGAGTTCATGCGAGCTCAAGACCATGCAATGTTGGACTCCCCCCCCCCCCCCCAGATGGGGGTCTCTTTGAATTCACGATCCTCCTGCCTCATCTCCCAAGTGCTGGGATACAGGCATATACCTCTATGTCTGGTTTATATGTCGCTGGGGATGGAACCCAGGGCTTCACACATGCTAGGCAAACACTCTACCAAAGAAGCCACATTCTCAACTCCTTTAGTTTTTGACAGGGTCTCTCTTTACAGCCCAGGCAGGCCTGCAACCATTAAATCCTTTTGCCTCAGTCTCAAAATGCTGGAATTACAAGTGTAAGAGACCACCAAGCCCGGTCTCTCTGCATTTCTTTTTTCCAAGACAGGGTTTCTCTCTGTAACAGCCCTGGCTGTCCTGGAACTCTCTTTGTAGACCAGGTTGGCCTCAAATTTAGAGATCCCTCAGCCTCTGCCTCCTGACTGCTGGGATTAAAGGTGTATGCTGCCACCATCTCTCTCTCTCTCTCTCTCTCTCTCCTCTCTCTCTCTCTCTCTCTCTCTCTCTCTCCCTGCTCCATCACTGGCCTATCACAAGCATATATCATATATATCATAGCTAGAAAGACAGCATCAAGGGCTGGCACTACGGTCAAGCAGATGCCAGCACTTACCCAGGTCCCCTTCTCTTGCACATAGCCAAAGCGTCTCCACAGTTTCCACTCCCTACAGCCCAGGGTTCACATGATTGTCGGGAGACTTCTGTGCACACAGCCAACTAGGCCACTCCACACCCTACACAGGGAGCCTGGGCTACCCCCAGACCACCCAGCAAGGGCATCGTCCCAGGAAGCCACCTGACTCTCTAGCCCGAGGACTCAGCCTCCTCTAAGCCATCTATGCCAAGCACTGTGGACTCCTGAACACTAATGCCAACTGCTGCATACAACCACATTCAAGTTCTCACAGCTGTGCGCGCTTGCACATGAGGGTCCACAACCGCATGCTCTTGCACACAAATGCCCAAAGGTTCTTGTGCCCACAGATCACTAGGGAAACCAGGAATGTTAAACACATAGGGCCTGCTTCTCAATGGAGGAGATAAAATAACTGTTTTCCCAGTCCAGAAGGCAGGGAGTGGATTTTGTTAATGACTTGGTGAGTTTTTAGCTATCTGTGGAGGCAGACCTTACCCAAATTCCTCAGAAAGACTAGACTCTTCCCTCCCTAGACCATTACCCATCCTTGGGGTAGATGTCACATGTACTTTATGGTCTGCTGACTTTTTTTTAGCTACTGAACCCTCCCTCCCTCACGGTCACATGTACTTTGTAAAAGAATTTCAATGTAGCCACACCTTCAGATGTATTGTGTACCTAGAACTGGACTGATTGTTGCCTGGAAAATTTCCCAATTGTACTGGGTTTTAAATTTGCTGACAATGAACTGCCTGGCATTAGAGCCCCCTGAAGTCTGTCTGCACTGGGTTTTCATTCTCGTCTCTTCATTCGGTTTGCTTCCCTGTCTGATGCCTGCAGGGACCCCCTCGTGTATCTGCATGCAAGCACCACTGCTGAATGTCTGCATGTAAATACCCATTACTGCATGTCTGCATGTAAGTACCACTGCTGCATGTAAGCATCACTACTGCATGTCTGCATGTAAATACCCATTGCTGCATGTGCCTGCATGTTTAAGTACCCACTGCTGTGTATCTGCATGCAAGCACCACTGCTGCATGTCTGCATGTAAGTACCACTGCTGTGTCTGCATGCAAGCACCACCACTGTATGTCTGCATGTAAATACCCACTGCTGCATGTCTGCATGTAAGCACCACTGCTATACGTCTGCATGTAAACACCCACTGCTGCATGTCTGCATGTAAGCACCACTGTTGCATGTCAACACCCACTGTTGCATGTCTGCATGTCAACACCCACTGCTGCGTGTCTGCATACATGTGCCCTTCAGGCATTGGTTGCTGTGGTCCTTGGACAGAAAGTTATCCCCCAGGATAGAGGACCTTATACCTACCATGTTATGTCTTAGGCTTTAATGAGTGAGGTGCTCTGTTCTGGGGACAAGTTCTTAAATATTTTACAAAACTCGGCTTTTGGATCATCTCCTACAGAGTTTACCTCCCCAGAGTGAAAAAGACCTGTTAAGCAGAGGACATAAAACAGGGAAACAAAGCAGGAAAGCCAGAAGGTGGTGCGTACCTGGGATCTGAGCCTTGCAGAGATGAAGGTAGGAGGATTGCTATGAGTTCAAAGCCAGCCTGGAGTATGTCTAAAAAAACACAGATAAAAGTGCTGGGATGTGACTCAGCTGGGAGTGTTTGCCTAGCACACTCAAATCCTTGAGTTCCACCCCCGGCATTGAATAAATTGGGCAGGGTGGTATGTACCTGTCCTGGAACACTCAGGAAGTAGAGTCAGGAGGATCAGAAGTTCAGAAGTTCAAGGTCATCCTGGATTAGAGTTCAAAGGCAGACTAGGTAAAATGAGATCCCCCGTCTCAAAATGAACACATAAATAAGAAAGAAAGCCCAGGGTGATGGTGGTGGCGGAACATGCCTTTAATCCCAGCACTTTCAAGGCAGAAGCAGGCGGATCTCTGTGAGTTTAAGGACAGCCTGGTTTACAGAGTAAGTTCCAGGACAGCCAGGGCAACACATAGAAGCCCTGTCTTGAAACACCCCCACCCTGAAAAGAAAGGAAATAAAAGGAAAGGAAAGGGAGGAAGGAAAGAAAGTAAATTGGTCACGCGTACCATCACGGTATTTGCTGGGCTGAGGCGGCTTGGCCTAAGTAGTGATTTTAGGCTAGTGTAAGCTATGAAATAAGAGCCTGTCTCCAAAAAAATCCCAAAGAGGGGAGGAGTATGGTTCAGTGGGTAAAGGTGCTTTACAACCAAGCCCAAATAGGAATTCAATCCCTGGAACTCATACAGCAGAAGGAGGGAATCAACTGCTGAAATCTGTCCTCTGAGTATAAATATGTGTGTCACGGCACAGTTCAGCATACACACAGACACAAACTAAATGCAGAACACTCACACACTCGGGAGGTGGAGGCAGAGGCAGGCAGATCTCTGAGTTGGAGGACAGCCAGGGCTACACAGAGAAACCCTGTCTCAAAACAAACAAACAAACAAACAAAGCACTCACATACCCCAAAACAACAACAAAAACACACAAAAAAGACAAGCTAGTGATGATAGCTCACCAGGTACAGGCACTTAACACCAAGCCTGATAACCTGAATTCAATCCATGATACCTAAATGATGGATGGAGACAATCACATCCTGAAAGCTGTCCTCTGACCGGCACGCACATGTGATGGAGGCAGACAGACACACATGCACATACACACATCACTGCATGTAATTAAAAAGTCTTAGCTCAGTTGGTAAAGTTCCTGTCTTACAAACATACAGATCCAATTCTGACGCCCAGAACGAATGTAAAAATAGCCAGAAATGGTAGCTTGTACTTGTAAACCCAACATGGAGACATGGAAACAGATGGGGCCCTGAGGCCCATTAGCCAGCTCCACTAACCTACTTAGTGTGTTTCAGGTCAGTAAGAGACGATGTCTCCAAAAAAGAGATCAGGAAACAGGAGTGGGGCTGGCCAGTAAGTTGGCTATGTTGGCTAGTTCTATGTCTACATGACACAAGCTGGAGCCATTTGGGAAGAGGGATCTACAACTGAGAAAATGCCCCTGCTAACTGGCCTATGGGCAAGACTGTGGTGCATCTTCTTGATTGATGATTGATGTGGGGCCAGCCCACTTCGCTGTGGGCTGTATCACACCTGGGTTGCTGCTTCTGGGTGCTCTAAGAAAGCAGGCCGGGCAAGTCACGAGAGCAAACCAATAAGCAGCGTAGCGTTCCTCCACGGCCACTGCTTCGGTTCCTGCCTCCAGGTGCCTGCCTCGAGTTCCTGCCCTGTCCTTTCACCATGGAGTGTGAACTCAGAAACAAACCCTTTCTTTTCCAGGCTGGTTCTGGTCACGGTGTTTCATTGTAGCAATAGGAGTCTAAGACAGGGTCTCTCTGTGTACCTTTCCAGCTGGGATGGAACTTTTTATGGGACCCTGGGTTCCATCTCCAGTACCACGTAATACTGGATATGGTGGTGCATCCCAGAATCTCAGCACTCCGGAGTACAGGAAGGAGGATCAAAAGTTCAAGGTCACTCTTGTCTACACAGCCATTTCAACACTGGCCCAGGCTACCTGAGACTGTCTCAGCAACAGCACGCAACAACGGTGCATGATGCCTAAAAATGATACCTGAGGTTGTCCTCTGGCCTCAACACGCACACACACGTATGTGCAACTACACACACACATGCATGCACACACAACAAATAGAGTAGACTACAACACGGGGCCGTGGGAGCAGCCAACAGAGAGCCAACACGTCCCCCTGCCCATCTTCCCATAGGTGACGGAAGGTCTGGGGATCTGCCATCATCCCACCCCCACAAAGAATCTGCAAGGGAAATATTGACACAACCACCCTCTCCCCAGATAGGGGAGAGCCCACGCCGGATGCCATCCGCACTGACGCTGCGCGGGCGCCAGCATATGGCTCAGGCTGTTGTGTTGGGGAACACAAGCGACAGCCACACATAATGAGATGCTCACCCGGTGGGCTGCGCCGCCCACTCACCGTATCTGCTGTTAAACAGGATCTGCACGCACTCCCGCAGGGTGTTGATGTCCTCCATCTCCTTGATGAAGGCGTCCCACTTCTCTATCAAAACACAGAAGGCCCAGTGAGGGGCTGGTCCCCAGCTCCTGCCACTCTCCCTCCATCAGCCTAGGGTGCCACTCTGAAGAACACTGCTGTCCCATCCATT